>NC_047094.1:91387560-91708727 GCF_902459505.1 Geotrypetes seraphini | reverse complement strand
ATTTATACCCCACTTTTCCCAAGGCAGGTTACAGTATAGTACATATACAAACAGAATCACATACAATACAACAAATCAAATACCAATATAACATAATAATAATAATGTAAAGCCTCCTATAATTACAAAGAGGCTACCAGCGCCTCGCATCAAAAAACTATAAATCAAGTCCCATATTTCATCTTACAGAAGAGACGTTTCTTCAACATTTTCTTAAAACTACTCAGACTAGATTGCTGTCGTAAATATAAAGAACACACTCTGTACTACAAGATGGAAATTAATAGAACAAAAAAAGCATACTACTCCAAACAAAAATACAGCTGCCTTATACACTATAACTAAATCCCTTACAACAAAAAAGAAAGAAACTAACATGGCCAACCTTACTCTCATGGCTCAGGCCATTGCTACACATTTCATAGAAAAGATTCAGAAAATCAGAAGCTCAATTTCTCAAACAGACAACAGCACTGCAGTTACTATCCATGCTACTACCTGTAAATCAATCGTAGGGGAAAAACCGTCAAATCTTTCCTTCTCTAAATGTTCTCGATTCATTCTCCCAACACTTCAAGAAATCAAGAGGTGCCTCAATACACTTAACACTATAGGAGCCAGTAATGAAGTTATCCCATTTCTCTTAAAATGTTTCTTTTCCATATTTGGCCCTCTCATCCTAGACCTGGTCAAGTCTAGCCTAACTTCTGGAACTCTGCCAAAAAAATGGAAAGAATCTTTCAACCCTACGATTAAAGACCACAAAACCAGTGCACATGAAATATCAAACTATCGGGCCTTTTTAGCTAAACTCACTGAAAAAAATTTTCTTCTACCAAATTTCTAGCTTCATCGACAAAACCAAGGTTTTACACCCTAACCAAACAGGATTCCGCGAGCATCACTCAACCAAACTTTCCCTTAAAGGCCTGACCTCAAAGATACTTTACTACCTTGATCACCACCAATCAGTTCTGCTTATCTCACTGAACCTTTTATCTGCCTTTGATACAGTTGACCATAAACTTCTTCTGTCACGCCTTCAATCAGGTCTTGGAGTGGTTTTCCTCCTACTTCATTGAAAGATCATCCAAGGTAGTGTTCCACAATTTGTCCTCCATACCCTTTAAAAACAAACATGGCATTCCCCAAGATTCCATCTTATCCCCTCTCCTCTTTTCATGGCTCCTCTTTTAACCCTAGGCCAATGCATTGGCTTTACGATGTTTGCAAATGTCCAGATACTTCACCCAATCAATCTTAATAGTCCAGATGAAGTAACACTCAAACCAGAAACTGGAGAAAATCAAATCTTGGCTAGACTCAAATATGTTGGCCCTTAATATAGAAAAGACCAAACTAATGATCTTCCCAACAAAGAGGGCCAATCAATCCAGGCTTCCCTTAAATTCAACAATTCACCCATTAAAATTGTCGACTCCTTAAAACTTCTAGGGGTCACATTTGATAGCAAATTAACCCATCATATACACATTAGTACCGTAGTTCAGCACTGTTTTCATCGACTAAGAATGATCAGATCACTCGCCAAATTGCTTTGTCCTTATTCCTTAAACACACCGGTTCATTCTCTAGTGATATCTCGTATTGACTACTGCAATGCCCTCTTTAAAGGCATAACAAAAAAAGAACTTAGACGCCTTCAAATGGTGCAAAATACCACAATAAAAATAATATTTAATGCTAAACAATATGATCATGTTTCCCTCCTCTTATGTAATGCACATTGGCTACCAGTCGAACACAGGATTAGTTATAAAATCCTTCTACTTATTTTCAAAATACGCATAAGTAATCAACCTGAATTTATCAATAGCCTCCTTATCCCCTACTGTCCAGCCAAAGCCCTTCTCTCTATGAATCAAAACTTCCTTGTAGTCCCATCATTAAAGCAGATTAACACGTTAAGGCTGAACAATTTTGCAGTGACTGCATCATCTCTTTGGAATTTTATTCCCAATTACATCTGCAAAGAAACATCTCTGCCCCATTTCAAAACAAAGCTGAAAAAAACATTCCTGTTCCAAGACGCTTTTGAAACTTAACTGCCCTTATAAGGGCTAAATACTTAAATACTTATTGACATTTTTATGAAATCCCCTCCCTACTGTTAATCCCTTGACTGTTCTTTTTTCAAAAATATTGTAGCTCTTCCCCTTTTTCCCTCTGTTTCTGTTCGTCTTTAGTCAGAATATATATTTTTTTCTCCTGTTCGTTTATTGTCAAATTTTACATTAGTTTTATTATTGTAATGCTGTTTTATTTTATACCGCTCAGAAGTCTGATTGAGCGGTATAAATTTTTTTTAATAAACTTGAAACATCCCAGTAGCTTATTCCACTCACAAGGATCCACACATGAAAATATGCTAGCTTTAGACATGGCTATCCGCTGCTGTTTCACTGTCGGAATATAAAAAACTAGCCAACATGGATTCTGCAAAGGGAGATCGTGCTTAACGAACTTATTGCACTTCTTCGAAGGAATTAACAAACGGATGGACAAAGGAGACCCCATAGACATCGTATATCTAGATTTCCAAAAAGCCTTTGACAATGTACCTATGAACGTCTACTTCGGAAACTGAAGAACCATGGGGTGGAAGGAGACGTACACAGATGGATCAAAAATTGGTTGGCGGGTAGGAAACAGAGGGTAGGAGTGAAGGGCTACTACTCGGACTGGAGGAAGGTCACGAGTGGTGTTCCACATGGGTCGGTGATCGGACTGCTGCTGTTTAATATATTTATAAATGATCTAGAAACAGGGATGAAGTGCGAAATAATAAAATTCGCAGACGACACCAAACTATTTAATGGTGCTTGGACTAAAGAGGACTGTGAAGAATTGCAAAGGGACTTGAACAAACTAGAGGAATGGGCAACGAGATGGCAGATGAAGTTCAACGTAGAAAAATGTAAAGTATTACTTGTAGGAAGCAGAAACCTGAGGTACAGCTATACGATGGGAGGGATGTTATTGAATGAGAGTACCAAAGAAAGGGACTTATGGGTAATGGTGGACAAGTCAATGAAGCCGGCGGCACAGTACGCAGCGGCCGCTAAGAAAGCGAATAGAATGCTAGGTATACCAGAACGAACCAGAACGAAAGAAGTTATACTGCCGTTGTATTGGTCGCCGTACCTTAAGAAGGATATGGTGATACTCGAGAGGGTGCAAAGGAGAGCGACACGTGTGATAAAAGGTATTGAAAACCTTTCATACGCTGAGAGATTAGAGAAACTTGGGCTCTTTTTCCTGGAAAAGAGGAGACTTACTTATGATAGAGACCTACAAGATCATGAAGGGCATAGAGAAAGTGGAGAGGGACAGATTCTTCAAACTTTCAAAAATACAAGAACGAGAGGGCATTCGGAAAAGTTGAAAGGGGACAGCTTCAAAACAAATGCTAGGAAGTTTTTCTTTACCCAACGTGTGGTGGACACCTGGAATGCGCTTCCAGAGGGCGTGATAGGGCATAGTACGGTATTGGGGTTCAAGAAAAATGGATAGAGGGGTATAGATAGAGGATTACTGCATAGGTCTGGACCTGTTGGGCTGCCGTGTAAGCGGACTGCTGGGCAGGATGGACCTCAGGTCTGACCCAGCGGAGGCACTTCTTATGTTCTTAGGCTTTGATCACCTTACTTCCTAAGCCTGGGAAGCCATCTGACCTTACTGACTCTTACTGGCCCATATCGTTGCTAAACGTTGATCTTAAATTATTGTCTCACATTTTGGCTATAGCTGTTACTCCTAGCATTCTGACCATTCTTACTATCCATGTTATAATGTTCATTCCACAATACAAAACTTTTCAATTTTCAATAGCTTATGAAAACCCAAGTAACTTTCCATCAATTGCAATTCAATCAGCAGCTTTTTCCACAAGTTAGGTCCAGCGAAACAGAATGCTCTTTTCCGTGTTCCAGTCAATCTCACTTTAACCAATGATGGTAATCGAGGCAAATTCAGCTGAGATGAATGCAGAACACATGTTGGAGCATAGACTCAATTTATTTGACAAATACTCTGGGACATTCCACTTCAAAACTTTAAACACCAAACATAAAATTTTAAAAGTAATTCATCCTGTAATAGATATCCAATGCAAATTAACTAATATAGGTGTAACATTATCTTTTTCCCAGTTATCAGTTTAGCAACAGTATTTTACACTAGTTGCAATCTTCTTAAACAATTCTTACTTAATCCATTATGCAAGGAATTGCAATAATCTAATCAACTAGTTATTAAAGCATGCACAATCTTTACCAAATTAGATTTGTTCAGAAATAGTCTTAGAGCGAGATGCACCAAAGTCAGTGATCTTAGAGTGAGGTACACTAAAGGTAATGATCTTCTAACGATCATCGCTAAACCGGTTTAATAATGATCGGATTAGCCGACCTGATGCAGGAAACGACTCACCACATGGTTTTCTGCAGGATCGCTCATTCTCTGATCCAGCCATGAAAATAAGGTCATTAATATCGAAATACCATGTAAACTAGCAGAGTGATTGATGCTTTAACATGCCTTCGCAATGCACAAAAAAAGTGATCGCTTTTAGCAATTCGAAAAAAGCGATCGTTCAGTGCTGAAATTAATATTATTTATAACATACCATATCTTTTTTTAAAAAAATTGGCACAGATGCTTTGCATGTGTTATACATGCACAATATCTGCCCTCCCCCCCAAAAAAAAATTCCTGACTAACTTGTCACACAATGATGGCTGCCCCTGCGAAAGACAGGAGGGATGCCCACTCCCTCCTACCTCAGCAACCCACAGCAGTAAAACTTGGCAGGAGGGATGACCACTCCCTCCTGCCAGGTGAACTCATCTGTTCGGGCTTCCCCCTGCCAGCTCTGTGCATATGTGAAAGTCACTCTTACAGTGATTCATTGGTGGGATTGAACAAGAATTACAACAAACCTCCGCTCATATCATTTGCATGCAAACTTGTTTGTGCATCAATCACTCTTTTTGGATCAGCCAAAAATTGGATTGCAGCAGATCCACACAATATTACCAACCCTGTTTAGTGCACTTAGCTACCACTAAGGGGGGGGAGGGTGGAGAGGGGAGTTCACCTGGCAGGAGGGAGTAGGCATCCCTCCTGCCAATTTTTGCAGCTATGGGTTGCTGAGGTAGGAGGAGTGGGTGTCCCTCCTGTCTCTCGCAGGGGTGGCCATCATCGTGCAACGGGGTAGTCAGGGGGGGGGGGCGGCTTGGCTCCTATGTGGGTTTTAAAAAAAAATTGAGCAGATATGGTGTGTGTGTAATTTATGCACAGCATCTGTGCCTATTTTAAAAAAAAGATATGGTAGGTTATAAATATTAATTTCAGTGCTGAACTATAGCTAGGACAAGTAAGCGACTGGTTTTGACTGGTCTTGTGGTTGTATGTGCTAAAATCTAGCCCT
The DNA here is from genome assembly GCF_902459505.1 of Geotrypetes seraphini. Lineage (NCBI taxonomy): Eukaryota > Metazoa > Chordata > Amphibia > Gymnophiona > Dermophiidae > Geotrypetes > Geotrypetes seraphini. The sequence continues at coordinate 91,703,275 of NC_047094.1, read as the reverse complement.
TGCATTAGAATGTTATAATGCCCTTGTATCGCTCCTTGGTGCAGCTGCACCTTGAATACTATGTGCGATTCTGGTCACTGCATCTCAAAAAAAAGATATAGTGAAATTAGAAAAGGAACAGAGAAGGGCAATGGAAAAAATAAAAGGGATGGGATGACTTCCCTATGAAGAAAGGCTAAAGCAGCTAGGGCTCTTCAGCCTAGAGAAGACACAGCTCAGAGGAGATATGATAGAGATCTATAAAATACTGAGTGGAGGGGAGCAGGTAAATAAGAACATAATAGTCATACTGGGTCTATCTAACCCAATATCCTGTTTCCACAGTGGCCAATCCAGGTCATAAGTATCTGGTAGAAACCCAAATACTGTAGTAGGAACTTTCCATGCTACAGATCCATGGGAGGAGCTTCCCCTATGTCTGTCTCAATAGCAGACTGCACTTTTCCTCCAGGAACTTGTCCAAACCTTTTTCAAACCCATTTACGCTAGCCACTGTTACCACATTCTTTTATATTGCGTTCCTGAGCTTAACTATTCTTTGAGTGAAAAAAATATTCCTCCTATTGGTTTTAAAAGTATTTCACTGTAACTTCGAGTGGCCGCTAGTCTTTGAAAAAAATTTTCATGGAGTAAAAATTTGATTCACTTGTACCCATTGTACACCACTCGGGATTTTGTAGACTTCAATCATTTCTCCCTTCAACCGTCTCTTTTCCAAGCTGAAAAGCCCTAACCTCTTTAGTCTTTCCTCATATGAGAGGAGTTCCATCCCCTTTATCATCTTGGTCGCTTGAGAGTCACTTGTTTACTCTTTCCAAAAATACTAGGACTAGGGGCATGCAATGAAGCTGCTAAGTAGTAAATTTAAAACAAACAAAATAAAATATTTGTTCACTTGATATGAAATTATACTCTAGAATTCATTGCCAGAGAATATGGTGAAAGAAGTTAGCTTAGCAGGGTTTAAAAATGGTTTGGATAATTTTCAAAACAAAGTCCATAAGCCATTATTAAGATTGAGTTGGGGAAATCCCCAGTTTATTCTTAGGATAAGCAGTATAAAATCTGCTTTACTCTTTAGGATCTTGCCAGGTACTTCTGACCTGGGTTGGCCACTGTTGGAAACAGGATACTGGGCTTGATTGACCTTCAGTCTGACCCAGTATGGCAACTCTTATGTTATGTTCTAACTTTGCATGAAATGAAAAAAAATGTCCTTTCTATATGCAAAGCTTTCTGCAAATGTTGTGATGGCAGCATACTGGCTACTCACTTTCCAATAGCTTAGTGAGGAGATGGGTAGCTGATGTTGACTAAATAAAGGTTCTATTGAACCATCCCCCCCCAAAAAATAACAAAAAAAACAACAAAACCATGCTAGTATTTTAATTGTAAACAGCATAGAGAATGCTTCCATTAATGTGTCCAAAGCCAAATATTTTTCAATCAGTGCTGAAAACTCTATTGCCCCGATTTCATTTTGTCCATCTTTCTGGAGGAATAACAACATCTGTGAAAAATTATTCATTGGATTCAATCTTGGTGGAGGGAGAAGAGAAGATGTAGCCTGAGTCTGACAATCATTTTCTGTTTAGAGAATCCATCTACTGTCAGATAATGAAATTCTGTGAACTGTCAGCAGAGGGCAGCATTGAGAAAAAAGCAGCACTAGGTGTCAATGTCCTAAGGGGATCACACTTCCTGCAGCCCCAGCACAGCCACTGGAATTGGGTTCCAATAATATTTGTAATATGAGTGTTGTCAACTTTATGGTAGTTAAAGCAAAGTACCCAAGTCCACAAGAACTAATTTTGAAAAAGAAAACATCAAGCGAGGACAGTGCAAGATTATTACTCAACTTTCAGCTTTGGGTCCCAAATTTTTATAATTACAAGTAATTATCCTACCAGGGTTTTGTAATTTTGGCTAACATTTTCCCTGTTTTGTTTCCATAGCGATAGTACTTAAACTTTCAATACAATAAAGACTTTTTAGTGTGAGCATGGATCAGCACATTAAGAGCTGCCTGGGCGGCGTGCAGTTTGTTCCTCATGCAAGTGTGAAGTGGGACATTTAAGATAACAAGCTTTTAAATGAACATATTGTTTCTCTAGGTGAATGATACCCTGGGATATTCACTTCTTATGAGCTGATACATATGTGATAATGTTTCCTCTAAGGACCGCCTTCGCAATTTCCCAAAACAGCCCAGAGTTCGAGGTGTTGACCATTAAATTGAACAAATTCATCCCATTTCTTCTGCAAGTAGCTCATGAAATCAGGGTCACCACTTAGATCGGGAAATCTTCACTCAATATTTCCTGTTCTAGGCCCCCTAGGGGAAATGTCCAGCCAAATGAGGCAATGATCTGAGATCCCTAACGGGCCAATAAGTGCATCTTTTTTCCACGAGAAAAGGGATTACGACACTAATATATAATCCAATCTGGAAAAAGTGTTGTGTTCTAGACCAGTGGTTCCCAACCCTGTCCTGGAGGACCACCAGCCAGTCAGGTTTTGGGATAGCCCTAATAAATATGCATAAGAGAGATTTGCAGGTGGAGGTGGCAGGCATGCAAATCTGTTCCATGCATATTCATTAGGGCTATCCTGAAAACCTGACTGGCTGGTGGTCCTCTAGGACAGGGTTGGGAACCACTGTTCTAGACTGATGTGTGTAGTCATGATCAGTCGGAAGAAGGAGTATCTATGGGTCTACCAGTCCCAGGGACTTGCACAAGTAAGGAATGCCTTGGTAAAGGAGCCTTGACTGCTAGCTGCTGAGGGTGGAATTCAGCACATGATTAAGATTGACCACCACAATAAGCGGGATCGAGACCTCCTGCATACCCAGTCGCACCTGCTGTTGGAAAAATTTATGTGAGTAAACATTAGGGCCATAAACAATTATCGAAAGTCTTTACCCTGAAGAAGATATCTGCCTTGTGTGTCACTCTGCATGATTTTGATAGTAAGGGAGAACCAGCATGGCTTACCAGACAGGTGAGGGAAACCATACAAGAAAAGAAAGACTCTTTCAAAAAATGGAAACACATGAAAACAACCGAAGCATGGAACAAACATAAAGACGATCAGAAGAAATGTCACAGGGCGGTGAGGGATGCCAAAAAGGACTATGAAGAAAAAATAGCGCAAGAGGCCAAAAACTTCAAGCCCTTCTTTAGATACGTGAAAGGGAAAAAACCCGCAAAAGAGGCGGTGGGACCCCTGGACGATCAGGGAAGAAAAGGGTACATTAAGGAAGATAAACAAATTGCGGACAAACTAAATTCCTTCTTTGCGTCCGTCTTTACGGAGGAGGATACCGCAAAAATACCAGAAACTGTGAAAGTGTTTAGTGGAGTAATAGAAGACATCCTCACCACAGTTGAAGTAGATTTGGACCAGATATACTACCAGATCGACAAACTTAAAAGTGACAAATCCCCTGGACCGGATGGAATTCACCCGAGAGTCTTAAAGGAATTGAAGGTTGAAATCGGAGAGTTATTGCAAAAACTCGCCAATCTAACAATCAGAACTGGACAGATACCAGATGACTGGAAGATAGCGAACGTCACGCCAATTTTCAAAAAGGGATCAAGAGGAGAACCGGGCAACTACAGACCTGTGAGCCTTACGTCTGTCCCTGGAAAGATGGTTGAAGCACTGATCAAGGATAGCATAGTCCGGCACTTAGATATACACGAATTGCTGAAACCCAGTCAACATGGGTTCAGGAAAGGGAAATCATGTTTAACGAATTTGCTTCAATTTTTTGAGACCGTGAACAAGCAAATTGATAGTGGAATGCCGGTGGACATAATATATTTGGACTTCCAGAAGGCATTCGACAAAGTTCCGCATGAAAGACTTCTCAGGAAACTACAATGCCATGGAATAGAGGGAGATATACACAGGTGGATAGGCAAATGGCTGGAAAACAGGAAGCAGAGAGTGGGCATAAATGGGAAGTTCTCAGACTGGGAGAAAGTGACTAGTGGTGTGCCCCAGGGCTCGGTACTTGGGCCGATCCTATTTAACATTTATATCAATGACCTTGAAGACGGAATATCCAGTGAGATCATTAAGTTTGCAGACGACACAAAGCTATGCCGGACAATCAGAACGCAGAAAGATAGCGAAGAACTCCAGAGCGACTTGTATCAGTTAGAGAAATGGGCAGAGCAATGGCAGATGAAGTTCAACGTGGAGAAATGCAAAGTAATGCATTTAGGCAGTAAGAATAAGGAACACGAGTATAGAATGTCAGGAGCAACTCTGGGTAAGAGCGAACAAGAAAGGGACCTGGGTGTACTGATAGATAGGACCCTGAAGCCGTCGGCACAATGTGCGGCAGCGGCAAAGAAAGCGAACAGAATGTTAGGAATGATAAAGAAAGGAATCATGAGCAGATCGGAGAAAGTCATAATGCCGCTTTATAGAGCAATGGTCAGACCACACTTGGAATACTGTGTCCAACATTGGTCTCCCAAACTAAAGAGGGATATAAAACTGCTGGAGAGGGTGCAGAGACGAGCAACGAAGCTAATAAGAGGTATGGAGAACTTTGAATATGAGGAACGACTCAAGAAACTAGGACTGTTCTCCCTTGAGAAGAGGAGGCTGCGAGGGGACATGATAGAGACGTTCAAAATATTGAAAGACATCGATAAAATAGAGCAGAAAAACAAATTATTTACACTGTCCAACGTGACACGGACAAGAGGACATGGTTTAAAGCTAAGGGGGGACAAGTCCAGGACAAATGTCAGGAGGTTCTGCTTTACGCAGCAAGTGGTGAACGCCTGGAATGCTCTTCCACAGGAGGTTATTAAGGAATCCACTGTGCTAGGATTCAAAGGCAAATTAGATGCACATCTCCTTATGAGAGGCATAGAGGGATATGGGTGGTAAAACTACATCAGGTGTATACCTGACTGGGCCTCCGCGTGTGCGGATCGCCGGACTCGATGGACCATGGGTCTGATCCGGAGATGGCAGTTCTTATGTTCTTATTGTAAACCTCTACACACTAAGGGGCAGATTCTGTAAAGGACATCCAACTTCAGATGTCCATGATGTGGATGTCCATCGACTTAGGCATCCAAATAAAGTGGACAATAAGCCCAATTAACGACTTTAATAAGCACTAATTGGAAGTTAGTTGTCCAAAGGCTGGATGCAATTCATAAAATAGGCATCCACAATTTCGTGGATGCCCATCGGAAAACGCTGCACCTAATAGGGATGGGTGTGGGCGTGGCTTCAAAATAGATGTCCATTTACAGAATCGCATGCTGCTCAGTATGTTAGAGCAGTGGTATATAAATGTATTAAAATCTTAAAAAGAAATCTTAAATCTAAAGAAAAGAGGAGAGTTTGGTGCACTGGCATAGTGATTAAAGGTACATCCCCAGTGGTTAAAGGTACAAACCCACACTACTTCTTGTGACTCTGGGCACATTAGATAGACTGAGCCCACAGGAATAGACAGAAAAATGCTTGAGTACCTGAATAAATTCATGTAAACAGTTCTGAGCTCCCCTTGGAGAATGGAGAAAATTAAATAAATAAGTAGGATACTGAAGCATAAACGAGTGTCATTTTGTAAGTATAGGTCTCAGTCCTGTTTCAGAAATTAAAGATTAGCATATGAACTTTATGGAAGAAGTTAATTTTACAAACACATATGAGTTTATAAGAACATAAGAATTGCCATCTCCGGAACAGACCCTGGATCCATCAAGTCCGGTGATCCGCACACGCGGAGGCCCCGCCAGGTGTACCCTGACATAGTTTTAGTCCCCATATCACTGTATGCTTCTCAAGGGAGATGTGCATCTAATTTACCCTACCTGTATCACTCTATGCCACTCTAAGGAAATGTGCATCTAGTTTACCCTTAAATCCTAGAACGGTGGATTCTGCAATTACTTCCTCTGGGAGAGCATTCCAGGTGTCCACCACTCGCTGCGTGAAACAGAACTTCCTGATATTCGTCCTGGACCTGTCCCCCCTCAGCTTCAGTCTATGTCCTCTTGTCCATGTCACATTGGACATTGTAAATAACTTCTTTCCCTGCTCCATTTTGTCAAATCCTTTCAGTATTTTGAAAGTCTTGATCAGATCCCCTTGTAGTCTCCTCTTCTCAAGGGAGAACAACCCCAGTCTCCTAAGTCATTCCTCGTAGTCCAGGTTCTCCATACCTTTCACTAGCTTTGTTGCTCATCTCTGCACCCTCTCCAGCAGTTTTATATCCTTCTTTAGGAGACCAATGCTGGATGCAGTATTCCAGGTGCGGTCTGACCATGGCTCTGTAGAACGGTATTATAACTTTCTCTGATCTACTCGTAATTCCCTTCTTTATCATGCCTAGCATTCTATTTGCTTTCTTTGCTGCTGCCGCACATTGCGCCAACGGTTTCAGGGTCCTATCTATCAGTACACCCAGGTCCTTTTCTTGTTTGGTCTTTCCCAGAGTTACACCTGACATACTATACTGTGATCTTTATTTTTTCTGCCTAAATGCATCACTTTGCATTTTTTCACATTAAAATTCATCTGCCATTTATCTGCCCACTTCTCCAATTGATTCAAGTCGCTCTGGAGTTCCTCGCTGTCCTTCTGTGATCTGATTGCCCGGCATAGCTTTATGTCATCTGCAAACTTGATGATTTCACTGGATGTTCCTTCTTCCAGGTCATTTATGAAAATATTAAATAAGATGGGTCCAAGTCCTGGGGTACACCGCTAGTCACTTTTTCCCATTCTGAGAACTTCCCATTTATGCCCACTCTCTGTTTTCTGTTCTCTAGCCATTTGCCTATCCATGAGTGAAGCAAGTTAATATGAGAAAATTAAAAAGCATAAAAGTTGTCAATGTTGTTTTTAAAAACACAGATTGTGAACAATGCCAATTAGGGTTAATGCCTTGATTAGATTAAAGCATGTGGTGTATTCTCATTATTGACTTTAAAAAGTAATCTGCCACATGAAAACGTATGTCTCTACATCTTTATCTTGATTATTTAATTTTTAGACCAATTGTCCATTAGACAAATTAACTTTTAGATGAATTGTCTTTTTGGATGAATAGATCTTTAGACAACTTGTATCCTTAGACCAATTGTCATTAGACAAATTGTCTTGAGACAAATTGTTCCAAAACGCTAGGACCGCCCTGCCTCTAATCATTTTTCACCCTCACATTATCTGAATTTGAGGAAATCTGTAAGGATATGCAGAGGCACCTATATCAGCCAAAGAGATCCTTATGATCATAAGAACATAATAACATAAGAATAGCCTTACTGGGTCAGACCAATGGTCCATCAAGCCCAGTAGCCTGTTCTCACAGTGGTCAATCCAGATCACTAGTATCTGGCCAAAACCCAAAGAGTAGCAACATTCCATGCTACCACTCCAGGGCAAACAGTGGCTTCCCTCATGTCTTTCTCAATAACAGACTATGGACTTTTTCTCCCGGAAATTGTCCAAACCTTTCTTAAAACCAGCTACGCTATCTGCTCTTTCCACAACGTCTGGCAATGCGTTCCAGAGCTTAACTATTCTCTGAGTGAAAAAAATTCCTCCTACTGGTTTTAAAAGTATTTCCTTGTAATTTCATCGAGTGTCCCCTAGTCTTTGTAATTTTTGACAGAGTGAAAAATCGATCCACTTGTACCCCGTTCTACTCCACTCAGGATTTTGTAGACTTCAATCATATCTCCCCATAGCCGTCTCTTTTCCAAGGTGAAGAGCCCTAACCGTTTTAGTCTTTCCTCATACGAGAGGAATGCCATCCCCTTTATCTTCTTTGAACCTTTTCTAGTGCTGCTATATCTTTCTTGAGATAAGGAGACCAGAATTGAATGCAATACTCCAGATGAGGTCGCACCATGGAGCGATACATAGGCATAAAATTCTTAGGGCTCCTTTTATCAAGCTGCGCTAGCGGCGTTAACGCACGTTACTTTTAATCACACATTAACCCCTGTGCTGGCCAAAAACTACCGCCTACTCAAGAGGCAGCTAGCGCGGCCGGCGGTTTAGCGCGCGTTAAACCGCTAGCGCGGCTTGATAAAAGGAGCCCTTAGTCTTGCTAACCATCCCTTTTAAAATAATTCTTAGCATCTTGTTTGCTTTTCTGGCCGCTCCACATCTAATGTATTTAATGCGGGGGGGGGGGGGGAGTCTGCCATGGGTGCAGCCCATAATGGGGTGATCTGACATCTCCATTGAGGGCTGACACCAGTATCAAGAACTTCTTTCTGGCAGCAGCATTCACAATTCACTGCTTTTGCTGGTGTCAAGCCTTCCTCTCTGCTTGGTGCTGCCTTTGTGGAAACAGGACGTAGGTGGGACCCAAAAGGGAGGAAGGCCCGACACTGGCAAGAGCAGCAAATTGTGAACATTGCATTGCCAACTGGAGGGTGACAAAGAGAGGGAGGAGAGGGGAAGAGTAATGTTGCACCCGATTGGAGAGAGCAGAAAGGGACAAGGAAGACTAGGGAAGGGAGAGGAAACAAAAGAGAGATACCAGACCATGTGGGAGGGAAGAAAGAAGATGCCAGGCTATTGGGGGGGGGGGGAGAACAGAGGAGGGAAGGGAAGGAAACAGATGCCAGACCAGGGGAAATGGAGAGAGGGAGAAAAAGGAAAGAGAGGAGATACCAGAGTATGGAGGGGGAAGGAGAGGAGAGAGATGCCAGGGAATGGAGAGAGGGAAGGGAAAGAGACTGAGATGCCAGACCAGGGGGAAAGGAGGGAGGGAAAAAAAGGAAAAAGAGGAGATACCAGAGCATGGAGGGGAAAGGAAAGATGGATGAGAAGGAGAGGAGAGAGATGCCAGAGAATGGGGAGAGGGAAGGGAAGGAGACTGAGATGCCAGACTATCGGGAAGGAAGGGAGGGAGGGAAAGGAAGGAAAAGAGATGCCAGAGCATGGAGGGAGAGATAGAAGGAGAAGAGAGGAGAGAGATCCCAGGGCATGGGGGAAGGAAAGGAGAAGGGAGAGATGCCAGAGCATGGGGGAGGGAGTGGAGACAGAGAAAAAAGGGAAGGGACAGAGAAAGAGGGCAGATGCTGGATGGAATAGAAAATGAAAAGTGATCATCAAATAGCTAAGATACATGGAAATGAAACACCTGCAGATATGATCTAGAGTTTCTTTCAGGACATAGATTGGAATAATTATACTAAACTATATAACAAATACTCCAAATCATATTGCGTCCTGGACTCATATCCCCCGGAAATTATGAAAGCGGCACCACTAGAATTTAAACCATCATTGCTGCACTACTTAGCCCATAACCTAAAAAATGGGAAATTCCTTACTAATAACGGTCACATAAAAATAACCCCAATCCTAAAAAATAGTAAAGAATCTTCAGCTCTAGTATCCAACTACAGACCAATTGCTTCCATTCCACTTATTGTAAAAATCATGGAGGGATTGGTACATTCCCAATTGTTGGAATATCTTAATTAGTTTTCTCTCCTACATGAAACTTAATCCGGTTATAGACCTTTATTCAGCATGGAAACAGTAATTGCAGCTATCTTAGATAATCTGCGTCTACTATTTAGCAAGGGCCTCAATGCCTTGATCATGCAATTTGATATGAGCTCCGCTTTTGATTTAGTAGACCATGTGAAAATGATACAATGCCTAGACACTATTGGCATCAGGGGTAAGGTGTTAAACTGGTTGCATGGCTTCCTTATGTCCCGTACCTATCAGGTACGTTTCAATTATGATCTCTCCAATACCTGGAGCAACCCATCCGGTGTGCCGCAAGGGTCACCGCTATCCCATTGCTTTTCAATGTCTACATGTCCTCACTGGGCGTGCAATTAACCCAGCTGGGGATAAAATTATTCGGTTACGCAGATGACTTTATGATCATCATCCCATTTGCCAACTCTATCTCGGAAACTATTCCCAAGACATCAGAAGCTATAAATTTGATGGAGCACTGGATGACAGACTTCAAGCTCAAACTTAATTCAGAGAAGACAAAATTTTTTCGTTGCTTCGCCACATCCCCTTGACACCAAAATACCACTATGCATCAACAAACTTAATTATCCTATTCAGCCCACCATGAAGATACTGGGTGTAACTCTGGATCAATGGATCATGAAAGACCAGGTGGACTCCTTAATCAGAAAGGGTTTTTTCACCCTCTAGAAGCTTTAATCCATTAAATCATATTTTGATACCGCAACATTCAGAATCCTGGTACAATCCCTCGTACTGAGTAAACTTGATTATTGTAACATCGCCTATTTAGCAATCTCCCAAAAGAATATGCGACGTTTACAAATAATGCAAAATGCAGCGGTCAGACTAATCTTCGGGCTAAAGAAATTTGATCACGTGTCACCTTACTACCGGCAGCTACACTGGCTACCGATGGAAGCACGCGTAAAGTTTAAGTTCGCCTGCCTTTGCTTTAAAGTACTATACGGACTAGCCCCTAAATACATAACTGACCTCTTCTCCTTCTCAGCCAACAGACACAAGAGAAGCTCTCATTTGAACTTCGTTTCCCCCCCAGTTAGAGGATGTAGACTAAAAAAACACCATGAACACCTTCTCTCACATCAGGCAGCATTATTTGGTAAAGATCTAGAACAATTGCTTTCGCCCACTACTTATGAGGAATCAGGAAACGCCTAAAAACACATCTGTTCCTGAAGTATCTAGACACCTGACCCGTACATCTTTTTCCCCTCAATATCGGTTCTCCTGCCCTATCAACCACTCGCTCTCACATCTTTTAAGTTCATTCAATTTGTACCTTCTTTTATTCTTTTGTAAACCGCATAGAATTTCACGGTACTGCGGTATATAAACTTATTATTATTATTATTATGAGGAAAACAGAAACCAGACATGACAAAAAAGTAGAAAAAATATTTTTTGTTGCTTTAGAATAAAGTATTATTGTATCTGTATTGATCAACATTTATAAACAGAAAATGAAAATAAGGTAATTTTTTTTATTAGACTAATTATAATACATTCTTTACCAACTTTCGGAGACCAAAATCCCCTTCCTCAGGCAGTAGCATACCAAGGGGGGGGGGGGGGGGAGTGGGGAGGGGAATTTCACCCCAAGTGCAACTTCTAGGGGGGTGCTCTTCCAATCTTTTTTATATGGGGGAGGGTTAAAATGATCGGCCCCCTTGTGTCACATACCTTAGATATGCCACTAGTTTAATGTGTCTTCTGTCTAAGAAGTCTGCCTTGGAGTATAGAGCTTCAACATTTATTCAATTTTCTAGCCCATCCTCCTAAAAGAGCCCAGAATGGGTTACAAGTTTACATACACAATATAGGTTAGCGATAAGACATTTGGAGTACGGTCTTTTAACAAGGAGATACATAGACATATCCAAGTTAGTAGTAAGGAAGCTGGAGTAAGGGCTTTAGGTGTAGATTAGGTGATTTTAGCAGTAGGGCACATTCTTCAAATAGTAATAAGACAACTGATTTACATTGTATGATCGATCAAACATATGCTTTGGGACTTATTACAGTAACAAGATGTTTGGAAGGCACTTTTGGCGATATGGCATAGACTTCTTACAGTAGTGGGACAATTTCTGTTTGCAGTATAGGATTTAGTATATAAGTTGGAACTGGTTTCAGCAGCAAAATAATAACTTAATTTAACAGTAGTTGAGTTTGTCAATTCCTTATATATTGTCAAGGTGGGTCCTGGGCTAGCACATAAGAGAGTCAATCAAGTTGGTTAAGGGGTTAGGAGTTCTCTATATGTGCGTATAGGTGGGTTTTCACTGCTTTCTTGAAGTTTAATAATCCTGTCAGTGATGTGATGGTTGATAAAATCTCATTCTATAGTTTGGGTAAGAAGTGGGAATAGGCGCGTTTGTGGGCATTTTCACACAGAAGATTTCATGCCGACAGAGTGGTTAGTCTTCTCTCGCCTTGTGAATGCAGAGGTCCGTTTGGGATATAGGTTTGGGATATAGGTTTGGAATATTTTTCCACCTACTGTATATTGAGGGAGACTAGAACTATATCCCCCTGAGAACCAGTGTTGTAATATTACAACATCACATTTAAGGCTACAAAATAAACCCTCCCCCATTTTTTTTCTTTTTAAAACTTCATGTACATTACTAATAGAACCTATTGTTCAGTTCTGCAACACCATTGGATGGTTGAATGTGTAAATAGGTCTGTTTATCTGGCCATGAAGTCATACAACCCTGTTGCCTGCTTTGGAGTATATCATCTTGTTGTTTTGGACGGGATACATCAGGACTAAAGTAAGTAAAAAGCTTGAAATATTTTTTTATGTGATCATTAATATGTGTAGATCATGCAGATTTTATGACATCATTGAATATACTGATTTTAAGAGATTTAGAGCTGGTTATTTCTATGTTGTAATTTTACAACAGTGGGTCAAAGTGATAGCAAGGTTTTGTCTGCACTTTAACCCCCTGAGAACCAGTGTTGTAATATTACAACATCACATTTAAGGCTACAAAATAAACCCTCCCCCATTTTTTTTCTTTTTAAAACTTCATGTACATTACTAATAGAACCTATTGTTCAGTTCTGCAACACCATTGGATGGTTGAATGTGTAAATAGGTCTGTTTATCTGGCCATGAAGTCATACAACCCTGTTGCCTGCTTTGGAGTAATGATGTCCATTCCCTCTGCACACCACTGGAGTACTTTCAGAAGTTTGTGACAGAAGATATGATCAACGCTCTGGCAGATAACACAAATCAGTACAGTTTTCAGAAGAAAGGATCATCTATAAACACAAACACAAAGGAAATAGAGCAGATGATTGGCATGTATCTGAAGATGGGTCTTGTCCAAATGCCTGGAGTCCGTATGTACTGGGAAGCAGACACAAGATACAGTCCTGTCGCTGATGTAATGTCACGAAACAGATTCCAGTCTCTGTTGACATCATTACATTTTGTGAACAATCTAACCGTGTCTGAGATGGAACAAAAAAGTGACAAACTCTGGAAACTCAGACCATGGCTTGATGCTTTCAGAGAGAAATGCCTAAAAGTGGTCCCTGAAGAACATAACTCTGTTGATGAAATGATGATCCCTTTCAGGGGGAAATTCAGCAGCATCAAACAGTACATGCGTGGCAAGCCAAACCCATGGGGGTTCAAGCTGTGGGCAAGGACTGGAATCTCTGGTATACTTTGTGATTTTGATGTGTACCAAGGCAGTGTGAATGGAATACGGGCAAGATCTGAACTTGGACTATCAGGGGATGTTGTGATGAAACTTGCTTCCACACTTCCACATAGTCACAACTACAAACGCTCCACCTCCGACCTCCCTCCCTCCGCAATCACTCTAGCCGACCACTTCGCGAACAAAATCCACACTCTAAAACTGTCTCTTTCAGCTCACAGCCCCGATCCCCCACTCAACCTACGCGCAGCAGATACTGAAGGTTCAATAGCCGACATGTCCTGGACCTCCTTTGTAAATCCTGACTGGAATCTATTCCTCGAACTTTATTCTAAATACGCCAATTCCAACTGCCTATTAGATACTTGTCCTCCCACCATCATGAAATGCGCCCCCCCATCATTCAAAGCAGAACTCTTCAATTGGGTATCTCTATGCCTGTCCACGGGATACTTCCCGTCCGAACTTGGCCACATCCTCATTTCCCCAATCCCTAAACAACCCAAGGAGCCAATCTCTTCCATCACCAACTACAGACCCATCGCCAACATACCACTCTTCCAAAAACTCATGGAAGGTCTTGTCAACAACAACCTTACGAATTACCTCGACAAGTTCAATATTCTTCATGACTCCCAGTCCGGTTTCCGCCCAAATCATAGCACCGAAACCGTCCTAGCTGCCCTGACAAATTACCTCCTCCACCTGTTCTCTCTGGGTAAAAGCGCCCTGATACTTCAATTCGACCTGAGTAGTGCCTTCGACCTGGTCGACCACGACATTATGCTCAACTGCCTTGACTCCATCGGCATCTCCGGACAGGTAATAGATTGGTTCACAGGCTTCCTAACAAACCGTACCTACCAGGTCCACACTAATGGAGCCTTCTCCCACCACTGGCGTAACCCTTGTGGAGTCCCACAAGGCTCTCCCCTATCCCCCTCCCTATTCAATATTTACTTGACCCCTCTGGCACGAAGCCTAGCAAACTCTAACCTAAAATCGTTCATATACGCAGATGACATCACCATCATTGTCCCCATTACCTCACTCACTCTAGAAACGGAAAAACTCATCGCATCTATCCTCACCAAGTTAGAACTGTGGACCTCAAAACTCAAATTAAAATTGAACTCTGAAAAAAACCAAAATCTTCCTAGCGAGTCCCAACCACAAATTAACAAACACTTCCCTCAGATTGAATGGGCTAGATTACCCTATCTTACCCACCATAAAAATCCTTGGAGTCATCCTGGACCGCACCCTAACCTTCGATGACCATACCAGTGCCCAGGTGAAAAAATGTTTCTGTACCCTCTGGAAACTGCGCACCATCAAACGCTACTTCGACCACCAAGCCTTCCGTCTACTCGTTCAATCTCTGGTATTAAGCATATTAGACTACTGCAACATTATTTACCTGGGATCCTATAAAAATACCATCAAACGTCTTAGAACAGTCCAAAATGCGGCCGTCCGCCTCATCTATGATCTCAAAAAATACGACCATGTTAGCCCCTACTACACCAAACTCCATTGGCTTCCAGTTGAGGCAAGGATCATCTTTAAGTTCGCCTGCCTCTGTTTCAAAACTCTTACAGGATCTTCCCCAATCTACTTGTCTGAGCACCTTGAAATAGCAGGCCCCTCTCGCACACGAAACGCCCACCTATTCACCTTTCCCTCCCTAAAAGGCTGCCTCTACAAGAGATTCATTGATAGAACCCTAGCATTCCAAGCGGGCAAATGGAACAATTGCCTTACCGCCCTCATCTCCAACTCCCCGCCCTACCACCTGTTCAGGAAGTCACTAAAAACCTACCTCTTCGACAAATTCCGCTAACGCTGCCTTCCCTCCTTCCCTGCATCCTCCTGACCTCGACATGCCTCCATTCCCTCTGACTACGCCCCCCTCCCAAGCCACTATGGCCTCTCTTTCTCAATTTCTGTTTTACCTAATTGCCCTGCCTTTTCATTGCCTCCATTTACCACCGCTATAACATGTAACATCGCTAAATACGTACTGTCTCTTCTTTAGTATATGCCTTTTTATTATTGCTATTTATGTAACATCTCTGTAAATGTAACAACACTGTAATATGTATCATCGCTGTAAATGTACAGTCTCTTCTATTGTTAACCGCATTGAACTTCCATGGTATTGCGGTATACAAGAATAAAGTTATTATTATTATTATTATTATTATTATCTATGCAGACAACTTTTTCACCAGCATCCCATTGATAGTTAGGCTGCTGGATTGTGGAATTCATTACACAGGAACAGCCAGACAAGTGCGCCTTCCAAACTGTAATCTTGAGGATGAGAAAAGCTTGAAGAAAAAGGGAAGAGGAAGCTTTGATGTCAGAGTGGAGTCAAATCACAACATTTGTGCTGTGAAATGGTTTGACAACAGACAGGTTACACTTGTGTCTTCCTTTGCTGGCCCACAACCAGTGGAGAAGATTCAACGCTGGGACAAAACTGCCAAAAGATTTGCGCTAACATTAAATTTTTTGTGCAAAAACACGAAATTTCTTGATTACCGCTGATAGAAGTCAATGGGCGCTTCACAGGGAAAAATTTGCGTTTTTATATGATACTCATTTTTTGTATTAAATTGATAATAAAAATTACTTTTTTCTTTATTATACTATTGTTGTTGTGTATATACATAAACTTAGGTGGGTCTTTATAAGCTGTAAAGTACAAATAAACTTTTAATTATTCCTTACATGTGTTCAGAGAGAGAGTGACACTATTGAAATTCTGCTACCTTACAGGCCCAGCGTTGCAATTTTACAACATCCTCCCCAAAAGTTACTAAAATGTCAAAATAAAAAAAAACACTGATTTAGGGATCACAAGCCTCCTATAACAACATGTGAACGTTCGAAAAAAATTTTTTACGTTTTTTTCTATATTTGGGTCTCTGGGGGATATGTCAATTTTTTAAAAATGTTAAAAACTCATTTGTTTCAAAGTGCTTTTTCAGATATGACAATTTTTAAAAATAGGATTATGGTTTATGCAATTGACATGAATGTTACATTTACAGACGCAGTATAGACTTGTTCAGATGTAGATATGATTTATTGTTATCTGTGAATTGATTTTCTTTTTGTATTAATTTTTATGTATTTTATACATGTGAAGTGGCATAATCGAAAGGGACGTCTAAGTCCGTTTACATCCATCTCGCAAGTCATCCAAAGTAAAAAAACAGCTTAAGACACATTTTCGAAAGATACGTCCAACTTTTTTTTATTTCGAAAATCATCTAATTATACGTCCTGCTAATCTGATCGTCTAAGCCAGTGTTCTTCAACCACCGGTCCATGGACCAGTGCCAGTTCACAGAAATTTCCTACCGGTCCACAGGGCCAGCATGTGCATCAGGTCCAAAACAGTGTTCTTCAACCGCCGGTCCACGGTGCGTTCGATGCGGCGTTATCTTCAAGCCAGCTCCCTCTTCCTAACTGATTCAATGCACAAAGCTACGGGCAGCGGCTCCTATGGGCATCCTGCGCCTGAACTGGAAGCCTTCTCTCTGACTTTGCAACGTCAGAGGGAAGGCTTCCAGGTGAGGCAAGGGACGTGCAAGATGCAATTAGTAATAATAATAATAATTTATTTCTTATATACCGCCATATACCGCCAAAGCCATGGTAGTTCGTGGCGGTTTACAATAAGAAGAGCTGGACAGTCAGTGACATAGTTACAATATAGAATTAATGAATACAAGTACATTGAATGCAAGTACAAATAAGAAGAACTGGACAGTCAGCGACATAGATACAGTGTAGAAGCAATGAATTCAGTATACAGAATATGAGAGATAATGAACAATAGATTCTTAATTGTACTATTATGGGGGCGGGGGTCTGGCCCACGACTTAGCCCTGTGTTCTTCAACTGCCGGTCCACGGACCGATGCTAGTCCACAGAATAATTCCTTTATTTCTGCCGGCCCATAGGTGTAAAAAGGTTGAAAAACACTGGTCTAAGCCATCTATCTTTATACCACATTTTTGTCCAACTTTCCATCCAAGTCCAAAACGCCTAGAACATGCCCTGTTGGACGTGGAAGGGGTCTGCAAAGTGATGGACTGCACACCCAGACATGCCACCTAAATAGTGGGGGTACCTTACAGGGCACTGCTGTGAACTTCACATAAAGGATGCCATGTCTTCTCCTCCCTACAGCTCCCTTATAGATTACGGTGAGCCCCCAAACCACCTCCAGAATCCCCTAGACCCAATTATCTACCACCCCAATAGCCTTTATGGCTGCAGGAGTCACTTATATGCCAGTACAAAATGGTTTCAGGGGTGTATAGCGGAATGCACATGTTTAAGTATCAATGTGGTGATTACAGGGGCTTATGGGCATGGGTTCTCCTCTCCATGAGTCCCTAACCCACCCTCAAGACAACTTAAGCTGCCTCTGGCCTGGACGACTAGGCTTTCCTATGCCAGGCGGCCAGGTGATGATGGTGTGGAGGCTGAATTTTAAAATTATGATTAAAATTTTAATGGGGTTGGGGGGGTTGGTGATCACTGGGGTAGTGTGGGGGGAGGTCATTTTTATGTGTTTGCAGTGCTTATCTGGTGACTTTAGGTGGGTTTTTTTTACTTAGACCATGTTTTACATGGTCTAAGTCACAACGTCCAAGTTCCGTCTAGGCTCTGTTGTAAAACTTTCGGTTATACATGCTGTACGACTAAGTCTAAGCCGGCCCACGTCCCGCCCAACTCCCGCCCTCAACACGCCTCCCGAAACGCCCCGTTTACCTTTGGTCATTCAGCAGCACTATGAAGCCTAGGTCATTTATAAATAAGTCCAAAACCCGTTTTTATTATCGGCACTTGGATGTTTTTGAGAAATGTTCATCCAAGTGCCGACTTAGGCCGTTTTTTGTACATTTTTCTCTTTCGATTATGAGCCCCTTTGTGTATTTATATTGTACACCACTGAGAATGTTTGCTTGTGCAGTATAAAACAATGTAATAAATAAATTTAAATAGTGTAGAGATGGTCTATAAAGGTTTTCAGAATTACTATCTGGAGAGCGCAAAGGTAATAGATAAGGATGTTCAGAGGCTCTATCAGTGGTAGTGCCTCTGAATATGTTTACAGACCATCTGGAAAGCACCGGTTTGCAATAAGCATATTTCTTTCATTCCCTGTGCAAATCAGTAGTTAATAGCAATCTTATAGAACTCTGGTGGCACTTTTAGAGTGCCAAGTGCTAGGCTTTCACTTGCTACATGAAGACAAGTCAGGGTCTCCCTACTACCAGATCACTTTCACACCGTTTCGACTGTAAACTGCAAAGACAGATGTCACCACTGCTTTGCACTTCATCCTTCGGGGTGTGCTGTATTACTTGTTCTGAAGGTTTTTGTAATCTGAGGCCCATAGAATGGAAGGCTGACAGCTGGGACCCACTGAAATGGGCGCTTATCTGGTTACACGGCATATTCATCCCACATTAGTCCTTAATATAACTTTTAAATCATATGTATGACTCCTTTAAAGGGGAGACAAAGAGAGAGAGAGAGAATCCTTTCTATCTGTTCCCCTATATTTTTCATAGGCTGACCTATTGCCAGAAATAAGGTTATCATACGACCAAAAAAAATTAAAAAAGGATGGATTGAGACAACCTGGTTTTACTTTCATTACTTTCAATAGAAGTAAGACCCAGACGTTTCCATTTGTCCTCCTTACTTCCATTGCTTTCAGTGGAAGAAAAACCTGAACGTCTCAATCCATCCTCCTTTTCCTGGAGCCATATGGTAATCCTATCCAGGAGTTTTATAGTAAGTTTGGTCAATAGCATTATGCTCAGGCACAATCCAAGCCTAAATGATGAAAATGTAAAATATAGCAAAATAATGTTCTAAAATGCTACAAATTAAATGTAAGAAAGCAAATGAAGATTTAGCCATCCTCTTTGCTTAACCCTGCCCAGGTAAGCCTTTTGCACTACATACTTCTCGATTTGCATTGTCTGGTTTAAATCCTTCTTGGCAAAGAGATCACAGTTGTTGAAATTTCAGGGTGACGAGCCAAACCCTTTCCGTCTCAACGTTGGTGTACCGTAAGGTTCAACATTGTCTCCACTTTTCTTTAACATCCCTCTCAGTCCACTGATAGGATAAATTCAGGAGCAATGACTAAGCATCTAGGGCTAGACATTCTGTAAATGTCGCCTACATTGGGCGGCGGCTACAAAAACGGCACAGTCCACATGTCAATCGTACACTGGCACCATCAACAGAATTGTGGCTGCAGAAAAACCTTAGGCGCCAGTAATGTAGCCCAGGGTTTTAAAGGTCAACATTACCAGCGTCTAAGGGCTCCTTTTATCGAGCTGCGTTAGGCGGTTAATGCGCGGAATGCCGCGCATTCAATCACCTGCCGCGCTAATCACTAACGCCTCCATTGACGAGGCGTTAGTCTTTGGGGAGTGCCGCAGGGGTTAGCGCGTGATGAAATGTCCGACGCGCTAACCCCCATAGCCCACCTTGATAAAAGGAGCCCTAAGTTTGACTGAGAATCGCAACTAATGGCACCTAAGGTCATCTCCGCCCCATAACTACACCAACTTTGACTTTCTTTCCTTTCTTTAATTCATTTTCGATCCCATTCTCCCCAAAGAGCTCAGGGCGGGTTTCAGATTAACATACATAATATACAGTTAACAGGTTACAATATGCCATTGTTACAGTACAAGTTGGGGTTTTTTTTTCCAAGTATTTTGGATCAATATACATTTCTTTGTAATCTATCGGTCGTGGGGTTAGGTGGTTTTAGGCGCTGTTAGACACAATGCTTAGATGTGATTCTGATGCCTACTTTTTAAAAAAATGAACTTTGAATTGTTTTTTTTTAACCGTGCTGATTAAAACCAATGAAAGCAATTAATTTAAGCGGCAAGATGGCGGCAGTGGCG
This sequence comes from Geotrypetes seraphini, assembly GCF_902459505.1. Lineage (NCBI taxonomy): Eukaryota > Metazoa > Chordata > Amphibia > Gymnophiona > Dermophiidae > Geotrypetes > Geotrypetes seraphini. The sequence continues at coordinate 91,683,098 of NC_047094.1, read as the reverse complement.
GTTTAGTGGCAGGATGCTCTGACCAGCGTCAGATACCGCTAAAGAACAACATGGTAAAGAGGAAAGGGAAGCTGCGTCTGTTCCCAGCTGAACCAGCTCCCTCCCCGGTGTCGATACAACAGACGCTGGAGAGCTTTCTCTTACCGGTTAGGCCTGAAGAAACTCCCCAGGGTGAAGGCGAGCAGCAGACGGGGGATTTCGTCCACAGTGCGGCAGAAGCTACGCTGAGCCCCAAGGGCCATGAGACTCCACTTCAACCAGGAAGTGAAGCAGTGAAGTCGATGGGAAGCCCCGCAGATACCAGAGAGGTTGCCAACGGTAGCTTCATTGCTGGGACGTCGTCTCCTTCGTCCAGAGAGGTGATACAACCACCCGGGGAAATCTGCGAAGGAGAAGCAGGAAGATGGGTGGAGGGATTGTTCCCGAGTTCAGACTATTCAGCAACCAACACTATAGAAGTTGTATAAATGAAACTGAATGAGTCCAAAACAAAATTACTTTGGCTCGGCCCAAAATCAGATCATTTACTCACCTCCAGCCCATTGTCTTCCGGCCCCACTCTTCAGCTTGAGTTTTCAAGCAAAGTCCTGGGCATCATCATAGACTCTTCTCTTTCTTTCAATGACCACCTCAACTCCTTGGTAAAAAAAATGCTTCTTTAGCCTTCACATGCTGAGGAAAGTGAGATCCTGCTTTCATCAATTTCACTTCGCCGTCCTTGTTCAATCCACCATCCTCTCTAGATTGGATTATTGCAACTACATCTATATAAGCCTAACTAAGAAAAACCTCCATAGACTTCAGCAAATTCAGTATGCCGCGGCTAAGCTTATTTTTGCAAAAAGCAAATTCAACCATGTCTCTCCACTCCTGTCCAAGCTTCACTGGCTTCCAGTATCCTCCAGGGTCCTCTTTAAATGTGCCTGCTTAGCTTTCAAGATCCTACACGGCATCCTTCCTCCCGTTATTCCACTCTTTTGGAATTCCTCAAACCCTAATTCCACCAGATCCTCCCAAAAATTAAAACTATCATTCCCCTCTACAAAAGGTATGTCCCGCGCAGGAAAACTAGGAACATCCCTCCCCTTTAGAACCACAGAACTCTGGAACAACCTTACATCCCCGCTCAGGAATTCAAGCTCCCTCCAACTTTTCCATAAACACCTGAAAACTTGGCTCTTTTCAAAAATGCAACACCTCCCCCCTCTCCGATACCCTTGGCCCCTCTATACCCTCTTAGTTCCTTTCCTATAACCCTTCATTGGAGTTCCTTTCTATCCTAACTCTGTAAACCGTGCCGAGCTCTACGCTTGCGGAGATGGCGCGGTACACAAACCTAAGGTTTAGTTTAGTTTAGTTTAGATTAAAGAGCTCCACCAGGTTGAAGAAAAGACCGGAGAGAACAACATGGGAGGAGGTATGGGAGGCTGTTTCAGTTCTGGAGGAGAAATTGACTGAACGTTTAGACAAGGTTTTCCAACTCCCATAGACGGTACAATCTTGGACTAGACAAATAGGGGACTTTACAGTAAAAGTAGACTCCCAAGTAAAGGAATTTGGGGAAACTTTAGAAGGAGTTAAAAAAAGTTCAAACAGCTTTGGTAAAGGACAATTTCAATATTCACCAAAGAATGTAAAGACTTGAAAATTATGAGAGATGCTTGAATTTAAGGTTTTTGAACTTTCCTCAGTCTCCCATATTATAACCAATTAAGATGTTAAAGAAATTTCTTAGAGAGGTCTTGCGAATCCCTGCTGAATCTATGCCTCCAATAACAAAAGTATACTGTGGGCTCCTTTTATCAAGCCGTGCTAGCGGGGTTCGAGCGCCGGACATTTCATCACGCGCTAACCCCCATGGCTGGCTAAAAAACTAATGCCTGCTCAATGCACGCATTAGAGGCTAGTGCGGCAGGCAGTTTTACGCGTGGTATTACGCACGTTAAACCCCCTACCGCAGCTTGATAAAAAGACCCCTATATTTCTTTGGGTAGTCCACTGAAAAAAAACAATTCCAGTGCAGAACCAGCAAGCCAGTTTAGATATTACTGGCCTACTGGAGAGTTCCGATACGATTTCGAATATAGCTACCCTTATTGCTACATGTACGCTAGAATATGATAGGAATTGGATACTGCGAATGTATTTTAGATTTAAAGATGTAAAAATTATGGGTAATTCAGTTTTGATATTTCCTGACCTTTTTGGCTCTTAAACCCCTGGTATTGGACCTCAAAGGGACTTTTTTTTTCCTGCAGTTCCCCTGCAAATGTGTTATTAAAATAGAAGAGAAATCTTTTGCATTCTTTATTATTATGAAACTCTTTTTTATTGGTAAATAGAATAACAACTCACAACCACAGAATACAGAAAAGGATTGTAACAGTTACAAGAAAAGTCAAAGGAGGTCACCTCCCCCCCAAAGAGGACTGGACTCTGATGTCCTCTCAGGGAACAAAGAAACCCAAACACCCCCCCACAAACCCATACCCCCCCCTTCCCCCCAAACCCCTCCACCCCCCAGCCCCAACAGAAAGAATCCCAGGTCAGACAGGTGGAGCAGAGTACAATTGCAACCCATTTACAATTCGACTACGACTTCTTGGCGGCAAACTGTCCAAGTATGGAAGCCAAGTACGAATAAAGTCACTACTCTTTCGGCGAGAGGAACAAGCCAGCCGGGCCTCCCAACACATCAGCTCATGTAGTTTGTTCCTCCAATACCAGAAGGAGGGAGGAACATCGGCCAGCCAATGGTTCAAGATACACTTCTTCCCTAAAATATAACATTTACTCAAGAACAACTTTTCAGCGGAAGAAAAAGCAGAAAATGCAGGGAAGTAAGCAAACAACATGTGGAAAATAGAAAGAGGAACAGGAACCTGAAGGAGATCCTGCAGGAAGGAGAATCCTGAACACTTGAAAAATTTATTGGACACCAGGAAGCCTCCACTCCCAATAGCGATCTCCACCCCTTCAAATGTGAATCAAGTTGAAATTAATGAAACTTAACAGGTCCGCCAGTTGTAAATCTAGGGCTCCTTTTACGAAGCCGCGCTAGCGGGTTTAATGCGCGTGACTTTTCATCACGCGCTAACCTCCGCGCTGGCTGAAAACCTACCACCTGCTCAAGAGGAAGCGGTAGCGGCTAGCGCGTCCGGTGCTATTATGCACGTTAAACCGCTAGCGTGGCTTTGTAAAAGGAGCCCCTAGTCTTTCCTGATAGGAAATTTCCTGTCTGTTCATAAGAACATAAGAAATGCTTGCACCGGATCAGACCTGGGGTCCATCCAGTCCGGTGATCCGCACACACGGAGGCTCAGCCAGGTGTACCCTGGCGAATACCTTATTCACTCGTATCCCTCAATATGTCCTGCAAGAAGATGTGCGTCCAATTTTCCCTTAAATCCTAGAATGGTGGTTTCCTCCACCATCTCTTCCGGGAGAGAGTTCCAGGCGTTCATCACTCGCTGTGTGAAGCAGAACTTTCTGACATTTGTCCTGGCAGTGTCCCCTCAGCTTCAGGCCATGACCTCTTGTCTGAGTCACATTTGACAATGTGAATAACGTTGTTACTTGCTCACCATCCTTTCCCCCTGCCGGTGAGTGAGCTTGCTCCATTTTATCAATTCCTTTTAGTATTTTAAAAGTCTCTATCAGATCCCCTCTCAGTCTTCTCTTCTCCAGGGTGAATAATCCCAGTTTTCTGAGGCGATCTTTGTAGCTCAAGTTCTCCATACCTTTTACCAGCTTAGTCGCTCGCCTCTGCACCCTCTCCAGCAGTGTTATATCCTTCTTCAGGTATGGAGACCAGTGTTGAACACAGTATTCCAAGTGTGGTCTGACCATTGCTCTATAAAGCGGCATTATGACCTCCCTTGATCTACTCGTGATTCCCTTCTTTATCATGCCTAACATCTTGTTAGCTTTCTTTGCCGCTGCTGCGCATTGAGCCGACGGCTTCAGGGTCCTGTCTATCAGTACCCCCAGGTCTTTTTCTTGTTCGCTCTTCCCCAATGTTATACCTAACAGTTTATACTCATGCTCCTTGTTTTTGCTGCCCAGATGCATCACTTTGCATTTTTCTACATTAAAACTCATCTGCCAATTTTCTGCCCATCTCTCAAGTTGTTTCAAATCTCTCTGGAGTTCCTCGCTGTCTTTTTGTGACCTGATTGCCCGGCATAGCTTTGTGTCATCTGCAAACTTGATGATAACACTGGTCGTTTCTTCTTCCAGGTCATTTACGAAGATATTGAATAAGATAGGCCCAAGAACCGAGCCCTGAGGTACACCGCAAGTTACTTTCTTCCAGTCTGAGTACTGTTCAAATGTCTTGCCTCAGTTCTCTTAAATTATTTCCTTTATAATGAGGTTTAATAAAGTTACTAAATATAAAATTTTATGTATATTGATTATTTCTAAACTTATTTCAATTATAACCCTATTTCTTTGTCAAGATATATGCTTGTAAAAATTGAAAATTTTGAATAAATAATAATAATTTAAAAAAAAGAACGCAATTAATTTAAGCAGTGGCAGGGCACCTACCGCTGCTTAACATATGGCACCATGTTTAGGGGTCCTTTTATCAAGCCACGCTAGCGGGGTTAGCGCGTCGGACATTTCATCATGGGCTAACCCCCGCGGCAAGCAAAAAAAACTAACGCCTGGTCAATGGAGGCGTTAGCGACTAGCGCGGCAGGCGGTTTAACGTGCGATATTCCACGCGTTAAACCCCCCTACCGCGCCTTGATAAAAGGACCCCTTAGAATCTGGGCCCTATTGTCACACAGTTGATATACTCACCAGTCAGTATGAATGCGACTCACCTCCAGAATGGGCTTTCGGGTTATTGCTGACTGTTTACAGCAACAGAAGTTATTCCTAAATATTGCCAAAACTACAACTTGTGGGATCTCAGGGAGTAATGAATCTCCCAATATGGTGCCCAGCATATTCGATGAGCTAATTAGACCAGTTGTAGACATTTGGGAGTGATAATCAATTCTTTCTTGTCTTTTGTAGATTAAGTCACCTCTGTGGTGAAGAAAGGATTCTATGTGTTAAGGCAACTACGAACAGTGAAAGGATTTTTTTTTTAATTTGCATTTAATTTTTTCACATTCATCACACAAGTGAATCAAGAAATGTAGAAATCTGTTAAAAATTAAACCATGAAAGAAAACATATATGAAATAGTCCACAGTAATGTGAAGGAATAAAAAGAGAACAAAAAAAAAGCAATAAAAATGAAAGAAAACCAGTGAAAGGATATTTTGATGATACAGCATTACAGACATTGGGCTCCTTATACTAAGCTGCAATAGCGTTTTTAGCACACACAGCATTTTAGTACTCGCTAAACCCACGCTACGCGGCTAGAACCAATGCCAGCTTAATGCTGGTGTTAGTGTCTAACGCGCGTGGCAATTCAGCGTGTGCTACTCCACGCGTTAGTGCCCTAACGCAGCTTAGTAAAAGGAGCCCATTGTTGCATGCCCTACTGACTTCCAGAATAAATTATAGTAATATAGTTTATTCAGGCTTACCTCAATCTCAGATTAAGTGATTGCAGGCACTACAGAATGCGGCAATAAAATTCCTTGGAAATATTCAACTGTTTGATCAGGTGACCCCTTTACAGTATACTTAAGATATCATTGGTTACCTATAATGTATAGAAGCAAGTTTAAACTTCTTTGTCTTGCACAAAAATCACTAGGACATACAAGTCCAACTTTGGCCATTGGCCTTATGACATCCAAAGTTGGGAAAGAATAAATGGCCATTTTCAAAGCTGGCAAAACTGCTAGATGTTCAAAGTGTTTTTTTGAAAATTGCCTATTTAGATGTCTTGGCCGATAGGCCATCCAGCCTTAGGATGCCTAACTTTATTTGCCATTTTTAACCACAGAAACATCCAAATCCTGACCATTTGAATGTGGGAGGGGCCAACATTGTAATGGACTGGCCACACAGCCATTCCAAAAGAGCAGTGGGGCACCTTAGAAGGCACTACTATAAACTTCACTAAAGGATGCCAGAAGTACATTTCACTATAACCCCTTTATAATGTATGGTTAGCCCTCCAAAAATTCCCCCCCAACCTAGTATACCTACCTGTCTACCACTCCAATAGCCCTTATGCCTGCAGGTAGCACCTATATGGCAGTATAGTAGGATTTTGGTGGCCTCCCACTTTCCACCATAAATATAGTGGTTAGAGTGGGCTTATGGTCCTTGGTCCTCCTCTCTATGGCTCCCTAGCCCACTCACCAGGCTACTTAAGACACCTATGTGATGCTCTACTAGGCTTTCCCATACCAGGTGCTGCTGTTCTAAAGCAGGTATGTACTATTTCATTCAGATTTTGAGGGGTGAGGGGTGAAATGGGGGTCAGAGTGTGGGGCTGTTACTTGCAAAAAAGATTGAGACTCATATAAAATATTGCGGTCCGCCTAATTTTCGGGCTGAAAAAGTATGACCACATTATTCCATCTTATAGAGAGTTGCATTGGTTGCCTTTTGAGGCTAGAATACTATTTAAATTTGGTTGTACTTGTTTCAAAGTGTTGTTTGGCATGGCACCTGCTTACCTGTCTCTATGTTTTGAACGTTATAAACCTAACAGAATTACCCAAGGGCAATATTTATTTGTTATTCCAACCATCAAACCTTGTTGATAAGAGATTTTTTTGATAAAATGCTCGGTTTTCAGGCAGGACCAATGGACCAATGGCTAAGTACTACTATTTCCCAGGCCTACTCTTATATGTCCTTTAGGAAATTACTAAAAACGGATCTATTCGATAAATGTATAAACTGATGTTCCAGAATACTGACAGGCAAATAGTATATTGATCTTAAAGCCAGAAGGTTCGAGGTTTTTCACTGTATTTTAGCAAATTGTATCTTATTTTACTGTATAATTTTAGAATTTTATAGCATAATTTTAGTATTTTTATTGTATAATTTTAGTATTTTTATTGTATAATTTTTAGTACTTAGAGTACTGTGTTTTTAATCATTGTTTGTATAAAGTTATTAACGTATGTAAACCGCCTAGAACTTTGCGGTAGGGCGGTATATAAATAAATAATAATTATTATTACTTAATCCCTCCAGTGGTCATCTGGTCAGTTTGGTTACCTTTTTTGGTACTTAGATGCATTTAAAACAGGTCTAGCCTCGAATGTCTAAGTTCCCTCCAGGACATCTAGGGAAATGTTTGATCATCGTCACAAGACATCAAAGTCCAAGGACACCCAAAGCCCACCCAAAACACATCTCCAACATGCCCCTCCCTCTTTAGCTTTGGATGCACAGAGGGTAAAACACCTTGCAAGATGTCCAGAAAGACAGTTTCTAAAATTGGCACTTGGATGTCCTGGCCATTAGGTCGTCCAAGTGCTGATTTATGCAGTTTTTTGGGATGTCTTAGTTTTTTTTAAATGCCCCTATATGGGAATGAGAATCCCTGTATTTGAATAAATGGACATTTTTACACATGCCTGCTAGATACTTAAGATCAATACAAGATTCTGGAATGTCGCCACAGCATTTCTCCAAAGCACCCCGGGCAGTAACATGGGAACGTGCATTTTTTTGGCTAGCACCAAAATTATGGCATGAGTTACTAAAGGAAATACAGGCAGAGGTTGTTACAAAAAAATTAAGGTTTTATTGAAGTTGTACTTCTTCAAACTAGCCTTTGGACTTTGATTCACGAGCTTTGGAAAGAGGTTTCTGTGATTTTTTTCCCTCCCCTCCTCCTTGAAAAGTTGTATATGTGACTTGGTGTGGTGAGTGATGTGTCTGGGATGGATGATAAGGGGCTCTTTTTACTAAGGTGCGCTAGCATTTTTTAGCGCACGCACAAAATTACCACGCACTACACCGTGCAGTATGCTTCTAGAATAATGCCAGCTCAATGCTGGCATTAAGGTCTAGCGCGCACAGCAATTTAGCGTGCGCTATTCCACGCATTAAGGCCCTAACGCACCTTAGTAAAAGGAGCCCAAGGTCTTTCCTATCTTTTTATGGCATTATTTTCAATTTTGTCCGATTCTTTTTAATTGTAATTTTGTAAACCACTCTGGACCAGTAAGGGTGGATAAGTAGATCAACTTTTAAAACAAACAAAAACATCTTGAAGGGCATATGAAATGTTTTGTCAATTTAATACATGATTTTTAGCAAACAAATTAAATACATTCAGCTTGTCTAAAGATATCAAAATTGAGATTCCCCAATAGGACCCACAATCCAGACAAAAGGAGACAAATATTAAAAAAAACCTCACTGCCAGGGCTATGCAGCACTCCTGCCACAGCCTGGAAAAACACAGTCTTAAAGTGTTGAAAAACTTTACTTTAAGTTTAAAGCCTTCAAAATTTTCAGTAAACTTTCAATTCAGAGTTTACTGGGACAGCCAGTCCCCTTTCTCAGCAAACCCTGGCAAACAATTCCAGTTTCTAGGCTTGCTTAATTGGACACAAAAAGAAAACACTCCAGCATAGCCTCCAGTTTAAATCATTTCAGTAACCATGGCATATAGGTCACTTTCAAAATCCTCCTCTAAAAATCCATGGCTTCTTCTGAGGCCAAACACTCCCTGTTCTCAGAAGTACTTCATCTAGCATTTCTATATCATTATGAGTAAATCTGATCTGTATGTTGGGTTGTGGTAAGTTGCTTCTGGTCCTAGGAACTTGTCTGGCTTCTTTACAAGGTTTCCTCTCCAGCTTGGGTTGATTCAGTGGCTGCCTGCCTTGTGAGCACTGCTGCTGGTCCTTATAAACCTCCTAATGACAAGCTGCAGGTGTGACTTATTTCTGGCTAAACTGGTACCTAGAATGTTCCTGGTGTTACTCTAAACTGGGTCCCCTATGAATGTTATGAGTTACCCCATAAACATTCCCCCTAGGAACAATATTCCCAGCACTATTGATTCCACCTGCCTCTTGTTCCCCATTCCATAACCTAGGTGAAAACAAATGGGTATTATGCTGCTCACTACTAGACCTTCCCTGGTTAGTTCTGGTGTCGGTAGTGTACTTTAATTTCAGGATAGTCACAAAGTCTTCTCAGTCACAGAGTCTACCCAGGTACTTGTGACTTGGATTGGCCTCTGTGAAGATGGGATACTGGGCTAGATGGACCATTGGTCTGATCTAGTAAGGCACTTCTTATGTTTTTAAGTTCACAGGTGGTGGGCTCTTGCTCAGCTTAGAAAGGATATTGCAACTCACTCCTTACCTCTGTCTTTATTAGTTTCAAGTTTCAAGTTTCAAGTTTATTAGGATTTTATATACCGCCTATCAAGGTTATCTAAGCGGTTTTTACAATCAGGTACTCAAGCATTAGCCCTCTCGCTCCTCAAATTCCTTCATCACTTTAGTAGAAACTAGGTTTAGTTTTCCATTTCTAAATCCACACATCACTTGTACATTTAAAGTTAATTGAATATTTTCTGGTTAACTTTAATATGAAAATCAAAGGATAATCACTTAAGCTGCTGGCTTTGACCATACCCATTTAAAGTGAACTGTATAATTTATCCAGTTAACTATAGGTTGTTGTTTTTTTTGTCTCAACCAAACTAACCTCCTTCTCCCTTTAACTACCGTGTTTCCCCGATGATAAGGCAGGGCCATCAAATAAGACAGCCCCCCCTTTTTAGAAAAAATTGTAAAATAAGGCAGTGGGTGACTCCGTGTGGTCCCTCCGTCTACCGCGGGGGTCGGCAACCCGCGGCTCCAGAGCCGCATGCGGCTCTTTTCCACCTTTGCCGTGGCTCCGGTAGTGTGTCACGCAGGCATGCAACTTACAAGTCCGGCGTCGCGGCGGGAAATAGCCATGCTGAGCAGTGAGCTCAGCACGTACACAGATGAAAGCCTTGCTTGCTGATTGGTCCGGCGGCCGTGCCGCCGGACCAATCAGCAAGCAAGGCTTTCATCTGTGTAGTGCTGAGCTCACTGCTCAGCATGGCTATTTCCCGCCGCGACGCCGGACTTGTAAGATGCACGCCTGAAAAAGAAATCATCCTGGCCGGGGTCGGTGTCATGCTCCGGAGATCTACAGCCTTCCTATCTCCCTCTCCCTTCTACCTGCTTCTGGCCACATCCCCTGCTCCGCGGCTCTCTTCGGCAACTCAGCAGCAGCGATCGACACAAGCTTCTGACGTCGGGGCCTACCCTCTGCGAGTCCCGCTTGTTTCAACTTCCTTTTTCCACAAAGGCGGGACTCGTAGAGGGAAGGCCTCGATGTCGGTAGCTTGTCTTGATCACCGCTGCTGACAAGTTGCTGAAGAGAGCCGCGGAGCAGGGGGGTGTTGCCAGGTGCAGGTAGAAGGGAGAGGGCCAGATGCAGGACTCGTGGGTGAGGGAGCAGAAGAGAGAGAGAAAGAGAGAGGGGAGGGAAACAAAAGGAAATATTTCATACTGGGCTGGGCCGGAGTGGAGGGAGGGTGGAAAGATTCTAGCTACAGGGTGCAGTAACAAAGGAAAAGGGGGGGAAAGCTGAAAATGGAGATAGTGACACAAAGAAGAGAAAGGGTAAGCAGGACCTACTGAATAAGGATAGAGATACAGAGGGGACATGAAAGGGTAAATAAGGCATCCCCCCGAAAATAAGCCCTAGAGCATATTTTGGCCTTCCAAAAAAAATAAGACAGTGTCTTACCATCGGGGAAACACGGTAAGCTGGAGTAGAGGTTTCTACAGTGACCCCCGAGTGCTAAGTGCTCTGACACTGCTCCGACTCTCTTAGAATTCCTATGAGCATTGGAGCAGCATCAGAGCATTTAGCATCCCGGGCCACGGTAGATGCCTCGACTACGGCTTAGTAAAAGAGGGCCTAGATTCTTACCCCCCCCCCCCCCTTTTACAAAACCATAGCGTGGTTTTTAGCACCGGTCACGGCGGTAACAGCTCCGACGCTCATAGGAATTCTATGAGCATGGAACTGTTACCGCCGTAGCCGGTACTAAAAACCAACGCTCCAGTTCTGTAAGAAGGGGGGAGGGGTGTTAGTGAATTTTGATGCTCTCTCGTTAAAGTTAAATCACACCCCCTGCATATCTTCTTATCTTCCTATATTTAACTAGTCAGTTTTTGTCCATAAACGCTGGGTTTTACTAAACCACAGAAGAGCTTCTTACCGCGGGCAGGCGAGGTAAATTTATTTATTTAAAAAGTTTCTATACCGCCAAAAGTCTCAGCGGTTTTCAAAATTACATACATAAAACAACAAAAATACACATAAAGTAAAATATAACAATCGTAGATCACCACACCTATTGCTACGGATACAGAAAGTGCCATCTGCATTACGTTTAAAAAAAAATACTCATCTACTTTAAATTAGAGAAATAAGACAGCTGCAGAGAAAAAAATGCTCTGAAGCTCATAGGAATCGAATGAGCATCGGAGCATTTACCTCACCGACCCCGCAGTAAGAATCTCTTCTGCGGTTTAGTAAAAGGAGCCCAAAATGAGATGTTTGTCAAAATGTAACAGATTGGCAGGGTGAAAAATTCAAAAGTTGAGATTTGTCTGGTTAACTTCCGAAGTTAACTGGCCAAATCTTTTGAATATGGACTCCACTGCAATTTACAGTGACTATTGGCTAGATTCACTAACCTGTCTTCCATGGGCGATCCGTGGCCGATTCCAACAGGCCCGACAAATTCACAACAGGAAAAAATTCAAATGAGGGCAATCGAAGGAACGCCCTCATCTGCTGACATAGTTCATTAGTGTGCGATCCCGTGCATGCGCAGACCATCTGTAGATGGTCTGCGCATGCATATAAGACCCCTCTGAGCTGTAACTTTTTCTTTTTTTTTTCCTTTTTTGAAGCCTAGCAAGCTCATGGTTTTAACCCACTTTAAATCCATGGGTTAAAACCACAGGCTAGCGGTGCGGCGAAAGGCAGGAGAGATTCGGGGCGGCAGGCAGGAGAAATCCATGGACGAGCAGGGCAGCGATTCGGGGCAGAGCAGGCAGGAGAGATCGGGGAAGAGCATCGGGGTGGCAGGCAGGAGAGATTCGGGGCAGCAGAAAGCAGGGCAGAGAACAGGGTTTCAATGGAGCTGGAGAGTCAGAAAGACATTTGCAACTGGTCCCCAGCAGTCGCTTCTTGGGTTGATCAGCCAGCCCAGTCAGTTTCAAAAATTTTTTGGGTGAATCATGTCCCTGTCTACTTTGCAAGCATTTCCCCTCATTTGCATGCACGGATTGGAAGCGGATCACAGGAGAGGTTTGTGAATCGGGCCAGAGGGAAATCTGGTTGCAAAGAGGTCGCAAACCAATCGGTACACGATCAGTTTGCTTAGTGCTTTATATCCAGACCCACTTACGCGTCTTCTAGGGAAATGTACCGTATTTTCGCGGATATAACGCGCGCGTTATACGTGATTTTACGTACCGCGCATACCCCTCGCGCGTTATATGCCTGAGCGCGGTATACAAAAGTTTTTAAACATAGTTCCCACCCCGCCCGACGCCCGATTCACCCCCCCAGCAGGACCGCTCGCACCCCCACCCCGAACGACCGCTCGCACGCGCTCCCACCCGCACCCGCATCCACGATCGGAGTAAGAGGGAGCCCAAGCCCTCTTGCCCGGCCGACTCCCCGACGTCCGATACATCCCCCCCCCGGCAGGACCACTCGCACCCTCACCCCGAAGGACCGCCGACTCCCCAACAATATCGGGCCAGGAGGGAGCCCAAACCCTCCTGGCCACGGCGACCCCCTAACCCCACCCCGCACTACATTACGGGCAGGAGGGATCCCAGGCCCTCCTGCCCTCGACGCAAACCCCCCTCCCTCCAACGACCGCCCCCCCCCCAAGAACCTCCGCCCGTCCCCCAGCCGACCCGCAACCCCCCTGGCCGACCCCCACGACACCCCCACCCGCCTTCCCCGTACCTTTGTGTAGTTGGGCCAGAAGGGAGCCCAAACCCTCCTGGCCACGGCGACCCCCTAACCCCACCCCGCACTACATTACGGGCAGGAGGGATCCCAGGCCCTCCTGCCCTCGACGCAAACCCCCCCCCCCCCCAGCCGACCCGCGACCCCCCTGGCCGACCCCCACGACCCCCCCACCCCCCTTCCCCGTACCTTTGGAAGTTGGCCGGACAGACGGGAGCCAAACCCGCCTGTCCGGCAGGCAGTCAACGAAGGAGTGAGGCCGGATTGGCCCATCCGTCCTAAAGCTCCGCCTACTGGTGGGGCCTAAGGCGCGTGGGCCAATCAGAATAGGCCCTGGAGCCTTAGGTCCCACCTGGGGGCGCGGCCTGAGGCACATGGGCCAAACCCGACCATGTGTCTCAGGCCGCGCCCCCAGGTGGGACCTAAGGCTCCAGGGCCTATTCTGATTGGCCCACGCGCCTTAGGCCCCACCAGTAGGCGGAGCTTTAGGACGGATGGGCCAATCCGGCCTCATTCCTTCGTTGGCTGCCTGCCGGACAGGCGGGTTTGGCTCCCGTCTGTCCGGCCAACTTCCAAAGGTACGGGGAAGGGGGGTGGGGGGGTCGTGGGGGTCGGCCAGGGGGGTCGCGGGTCGGCTGGGGGGGGGGGGGGGTTTGCGTCGAGGGCAGGAGGGCCTGGGATCCCTCCTGCCCGTAATGTAGTGCGGGGTGGGGTTAGGGGGTTGCCGTGGCCAGGAGGGTTTGGGCTCCCTTCTGGCCCAACTACACAAAGGTACGGGGAAGGCGGGTGGGGGTGTCGTGGGGGTCGGCCAGGGGGGTCGCGGGTCGGCTGGGGGACGGGCGGAGGTTCTTGGGGGGGGCGGTCGTTGGGGGGAGGGGGTTTGCGTCGAGGGCAGGAGGGCCTGGGATCCCTCCTGCCCGTAATGTAGTGCGGGGTGGGGTTAGGGGGGTCGCCGTGGCCAGGAGGGTTTGGGCTCCCTCCTGGCCCGATATTGTTAGGGAGTCGGCGGTCCTTCGGGGTGAGGGTGCGAGTGGTCCTGCCGGGGGGGGGGGATGTATCGGACGTCGGGGGGGGCATCAGGCTTTCAGGATGGGGACAGACCTTCAAGGGGGGACAGGACTTCAAGGGAGGACAGTGCACGGAAGTCAGGGGGGGTGAACGGAGAGTCGGGACAGCGCACGGAAAGTCAGGGCGGGCAAAAGGAGAGTCGGGCAGCATGTGCGTTATATGCCTGAGCGCGGTATAGAAAAGTTTTTGTACATATCATCGTGATTTCTGCGCGCTATACCCCTGTGCGCGTTTTACAATGGTGCGCGTTATATCCGCGAAAATACGGTAGTTCATTTGCATTACAAAAGCAGAACAATCATGAAATCCTAATATGCATACTTACGATGCCTAAGAAAGATATCAATTTATCTCCAAATGAACTATTAGGGGGAAATAAGTTTAATACAAAGTATCACAGCTTGCTTTTCTTCAACCAAGAGATGAAAGTATTACTAAACCCAGAATCAATGATGAAGCAAATTCAAATGTTGCCTAACTCTTGTGATGTAGAACAGGCTTTTGATCCTTTCAATGTTTGTAGAAACATTATAGATCTTACAGCTATAGACAGATATATGGTATCAAGCAAGACCTGATTAACTTGCAGAAGACCACTTATTTTCAATAAAGCCATGTGTAATCTAACATTTGATACTGTGTACTAGAAATGTCAGCTGATTCATTTCAGATGGAAGACAGCTGCTCCTGAGCTCATAAATCACAGCACTGGGACCCGATTTGAAGCACGGATGCACCATTTCATTGTTAGAGCAGAGGGTTTCCCAGGGATCTTTAGTGCCTCAGACAAAGTTTTTATTTTCCTGTAGGCTGGAATGGCAAAACGTTTTCTCTGACTGAAGCTCTTCTGAGAACTTTTATTGTATTGTAGAAAAGCGCAGGCAATCCAAATATTGAATACTGTTTCACATTCGCGGGCCAGCTCCACTTTACATAAACTTGGCTTTCTTTTTGTTTCCAAACCAATTGAATTCTCATTATCATAGCAGAAACCTTGTTATCTGCCTCCCAAAATCAATCTTTTAGGGGTCACTTCTGCAAAATATCAATAATGTTTAAAAAAAAAAAAAAAAAAAAGCCATGCACTGGAGCAAATTCTTCTGGGTTGGAACTAAATATTCCCTGGGGTAGTTGAAATATTCTTCTTGCACCAATAAATTCAGATATTTGCCATTTTTGTAAGAGAAGAATTTTCAGACCGGAGGACTCAGGTTGTGTCTATGGCTCTTCTGTACTTTCTCAGCCAAAACCGATGCATAAAAAGTGTCCAAACTCAAGCAAGAAATAATTTCTAAAAGGATGGGCACATCTGGCTTTAAGGATGTTTAAAACCTGTGCTCTTTGTGAAAACACCTGCTGCCAAGTAAGGGAAAGTCTCTCTCTCTTTTTTTTTAACCACTTTATGCTCTTCTGTATGAGAACATGATCTATGTAATATCAGTATAATATAGGAACAGATATAATAAATGTACTTATCAAATATTTGGTATGCACTTTATCCTAATAAGAATTAAAATACTAAAAATCAAATTTTATGGTCAAGTACATTATTCTATATATATTGCAGGGTAAGGATTTATTTCTAACTTTCCTGAATATAAGATTCTATAAAATAAGGATTATTTGTTCATTGGTTTCGCTCACAGTATAATGAACCAAAAGTTACCTGAAAGACAGACTGGATAAACAGGATACTGAAACAGGAACAGAGACAGGGACCAGAATCCTAAAGCTGGTCTAGTTTCAAGTTTCATTAAAAGTTTCATTAAATCACAGTTTCATAATTCAAAGCGATGTACATTGTAAAAATAGGAAAGACGGACTGCATTTGTTACAATAAGACGTGTACCAAACATACAAGTACGAAAAGGGGGAAAGGGTGGAACTACAGATTAATTAAAGAAAAGAGAGACAAAAAAAGATTAAAACAAGAGAGAAGGGGTAACTTTGTCCATTAAAATAAGAACATAAGAATAGACCCACTGGGTCAGAACAACAGTCCATCAAGCCCAGTAGCCTGTTCTCACAGTGGCCAGTGAAGGTCACCAGTACCTGGTCAAAACCCAAGGAGTAGCAACATTCCATGCTACCAATACAGGGCAAGCAATGGCTTCCCCCATGTCTCTGTCAATAACAGACTATGGACTATGGACTTTTCCTCCAGGAACTTGTCCAAACCTTTCTTAAAACCAGCTACGATTAAGATGGCCTCGTTGAAAATTCAAGCTTTGAATGCATCTTTGTAAAGCCAACACTTTAGTGCTCCCATGAATTTGTTAAGGATCCTTTCTTCCCTAATATAACCTGGTAAAGAGTTCCATATTTTAATATTTTTAATATTATGTAGGCTCTTATGTAAACCGCTTAGACTTAAGCAGTCTATAAATTTTTTAAATAAGTAATAAAATAAATATTTGTAGAGCAGTGACCAAAAAGATAGTTTCCCGTCTTGTATACTAGCCTGAAGGAAGCTCATTGCTTAGATGTGAACAGTGTGTATACATTTTTGAAAGAGTGTGCACTGTTAATGGCACATGAAAAAAAAAAAAACCACGCAAAAAAGTGTGGTTTTTTTCCTACTCAGTTTCGTTTGATTATGACTTGAAATGACACAGTAAATGTTGTTCAATAAATGTTTTTCATATAAAACCGCAAATAAGCGAATCCATAGATACGGAATTTGCAAATACGGAGGGGGAAGTGTATTGATATTTATTGAAAGACATTGTTCCCCTCGTTTGTAGGGTATTGGTATTGGATTGCAGTGCTACCCACCTTTCTTGGGTCAGACGTGGGGATTTTTTGTGATTGTTGTTTGCTAATGCACTAAAAGCATGGACAATCTTTAAAGTTCTCAGGTTTTCAGAGGCTTCTGTGCCAATTTTTTCATTTTAACATAGAATGTGATTATTTTTCTTTGCTAAAGTCTCCAAACTTCTTTCCTCTGGAAATGCTTCTGTGTTCCCCTCATTTGGGTAAATTCCGCTATGATGGATTTGTACGAGGGGTGGGAGGACAGAATGACAGTGGTATGCTTTAACATCCACACACATTGAGGAAGTACTTTTTTGTTGTTGTATTGTCATCGAGTATTACTGGACTAGAAAGTCATTAATTACAATTACCTGTGATCGATTCTCTTGAAGATCCCTGCTGCACTGTCTCTGACTGCCTGCAGCCCACCTCAGTTGGTTTGAATTGTTCTATTGCCAGCCCTGTTGATTTTGATTCTATCTTAAGCTCAGTGATCCCGAGCTAGTTTTAGTTGGCCGGACACATGAAGACATTGATATGTCATACTTGGCCCTCCTGCCCTTTTTGTTACTAGACACCACTGCTGGGTCTGTAAATTTTCCACCCTGTCAATGTATGTACCGCTCTGACCTCTCCCTGCTTGGATATACAGCCTGTTCAAACTTCAAAATGGCATCATAAAAACATAAGAATAGCCTTCCTGGGTCAGACCAGAGGTCCATGAAGCCCAGTAGCCCGTTCTCATGGTGGCCAATCCAGGTCACTAGTAACTGGCCAAAGCCCATCAGTCTAAACAGAATCAATGATCAACACTTTTGTGTGAAAACAGTAAAGATATTATAGCACTACCTTTCCTGCCACAGAAGCACCATATAGATAGGAAAATATTACCCAAACTAGCCTCAAAGGCTCAACAAGCACAAAATACAGCCCTAGCTGTCTAGAGAAACTATGCTATACTAGAGCTCAGAATCATATCATTAGCTATTACCGGAAAAAAAACCAAGAAAATACCTCAAAGTGCCTTTCTGATGCATTAACATACAGCAAGGACAGGAAAATTACATACATTCCAAGGAGTAGCCTAATCGTTAATGCAGGGGGCTGAGAACTAGGGGAATTGGGTTTTATTCCTACTGTGCTTCCTTGTGACTTTGAGCAAGTCACTTAACCCTCTGTTGCCTCAGGTACAAAAGCTTAGACTATAGAAACATAGAAACACAATGGCAGATAAAGGCCAAATGGCCCATCCAGTCTGCCTATCCACAGTAACCATTTTCTCTTTCCCTCTCTCTGAGAGATCCCACGTGCCTATCCCAGGCCCTTTTGAATTCTGTCTCCACCACCTCTTCTGGGAGACTGTTCCATGCATCTACCACCCTTTCTGTAAAAAAAAGTACAGTCAAACCGCAGTTTGCGAGTTTTTTCAAGACGAGCAAAACATTCTCAGAAATTGTGCTGAGCGTTGACTCGATTTGTGAGCCCCTCCCCCCCTGCAAACCGGCATCCCCGCCCGCGTGCCCAAACATAATCCCTTACCCCGATCTGGCACCACCATCAAAGCACAGGATGTGCTGGTGCCCGAAGATCCTGCCTCTTGCCTGGGCTGGGCTTTGAATATCTACGCATGCTCAAAGCCTTCTGGCTCCCGCTTTCAAGTTTCAAGTTTATTCATATTATTTGATTGAATGCTTTTCCAAATTACAAAGCGTTGTACAAAAGGTAAAAATATGATTTCGCCGTGATTCTCAGAGATCTCCGAGAATCTCAGAGAGAGCGAGAACCAGAAGGCTTTGAGCATGCGGTTAACTTCATCTTATGCCCTCTCATTGCAGAGTTTCCTTTCAAATGAAAGAGACTCGACTCATGCCCACTAGGAGCAAAGAACCTGGAGGAGTGGCCTAGTGGTTAGAGCAGCTGCCTCTACACCCTGAAAGAGCTCAGAGACGAAACAGCAGAGTTACTGCAACAGATTTGTAATCTATCCTTGAGAACAGGGGTAATCCCGGAGGACTGGAGGATAGCAAATGTTATGCCTATCTTCAAAAAAGGATCGAGAGGGGACCCGGGGAACTACAGACCAGTGAGCTTAACCTCAGTTCCGGGGAAGATGGCTGAATCAATGATCAAGGAAAGTATCAATGAGCACATAGAAAAAAATAA
Organism: Geotrypetes seraphini; assembly: GCF_902459505.1. NCBI lineage: Eukaryota > Metazoa > Chordata > Amphibia > Gymnophiona > Dermophiidae > Geotrypetes > Geotrypetes seraphini. Next base: position 91,664,174 of record NC_047094.1, on the reverse strand, counting down.
TCTGTTGAGAACAAGCCAGCATGGTTTCTGTAAAGGAAGATCATGCCAAACGAACCTACTGCATTTCTTTGAGGGGATAAGCAAACAACTGGACAAAGGTGACCCTATAGACATCATATATCTGGATTTCCAAAAAGCTTTTGACAAGGTACCCCACAAGCGCCTACTAAAGAAGCTGTGGAGCCACGGGGTGGATGGGGACATGCACAGATGGGCCAAAAATTGGCTGGCGGACAGGAAACAGAGGGTAGGAGTAAAGGGACACTACTCTGGCTGGAAAGGGGTCATGAGTGGTGTCCACAGGGGTCAGTGCTGGGACCGTTGCTGTTCAATATATTCATTAATGACCTGGAAACAGGGATGAAGTGCGAAGTTATAAATTTTGCGGACGACACAAAACTCTCCAGTAGGGTCAGAACTATTGAGGAATGCAAAGATCTACAGAGTGACCTGAACAAGCTGGGTGAGTGGGCAAATAGATGGCAGATGAGCTTCAATGTAGAAAAATGTAAAGTCTTGCACATAGGGAAAGGAAACCCGATGTACAGCTATACGATGGGAGGGAGGGTATTGGGGGAAGGCAACCTTGAAAAAGACTTGGGGGTATTGGTGGATACAACGATGAAGCCAGCGGCACAATGTGCAGCAGCCTCAAAAAAGGCGAACAAAATGTTGGGTATTATAAAAAAAGGCATCACCACCAGAACAAGGGAAGTTATCCTGCCGCTGTATCGAGCGATGGTGCGCCCGCATCTGGAGTACTGCGTCCAATACTGGTCGCCGCACCTTAAGAAGGATATGGTGATGCTCGAGAGGGTCCAGAGAAGAGCAACAAAAATGATTAAGGGCATGGAAAACCTTGCTTATACCGAAAGGCTGGAGAGGCTGGGGCTCTTCACCCTGGAAAAACGGAGACTTAGAGGGGACATGATAGAGACCTATAAAATCATGAAAGGTATAGATAAGATAGAGCGGGACAGATTCTTCAGACTAGCAGGGACATCAAAAACAAGAGGGCACTCAGAAAAACTGTAAGGAGACACATTCAAAACGAATGCTCAGAAGTACTTCTTCACTCAGAGGGTGGTGGACACCTGGAATGCGCTTCCAGGAGAGGTGATAGGACAAAGTACAATAATGGGTTTCAAAAAGGGCTTGGATGACTTCTTGAAGGAGATAGGGATTACAGGATATAGATAGAAGGGTACTTTACACGGGTACTTTAGGATTAGGGCATAAAAAATTCAGGTGGAGGGAACTTACGGGTCAAGGACCTGGAGGGCCGCCGCGGGAGCGGACTGCTGGGCGAGATGGACCCCTGGTCTGACCCGGCAGAGGCAATTCTTATGTTCTTAATGTGAGTTTGATTCCCACTACACCTTTGTGTGACTCTGGGCAGGTCACTTAGCACTTCATTGCCCCAGGTACAAAATAAGTGCCTGTCTAAAATATGTAAACCACACAGACAAAGCAGTATATCAAGTCCCATCCTTTTAAATGTAAACTTTGCTTGTATGACAAAAAGGTAGTGTATCTAATCCGTGACCCTTTATCCTTACCATAGAGAGTAGCTCTTCTGTTTCTTGAGGTTTATTTGAGAAATATAAGAAACCATCTACTTTAATATTTAATACTTTAAGAGTTTAATATTATCATTACATATGTCTTATATTATAAATAAATGAATGAAGGATAGGTGAAAATGATTGTTATATGTATTACCTGTATAATTAATATTACAATGTATGCAGTATTTGTTGTTCTCTTGTTTGTATTGCACTGTCATAGTTTGAAAATCAATAAAGATTTATTTAAAAAAAAAAAATAAATCTAGTACTTTCTCACCGCTGCTTTGGTTTGTCTGACATTCTTCACTCATTTGTGTGACTTTACTGTGCTGATAAGTCCTAAGTGGCATCAGTGGCACAGTGGCTCAGGGAGGTGGCACCGCTCCCCTGCCTTCATCGCCAACCCCCGCTCTTCCCTGTTGCACACGCGCCCCCCTTCTCTTCCCCATGCCTCTAGTTGATCACCACTATGAGCAACAAGAACTTCAACGTGCTTCCTGCGACCCCATTACTCGCGGCGGTGAACAACTAGAGGGATGGTGAAGGGAGGGGAGGAGTGGCAAGAAGTGGGGCAGAGAGGGGGCCCAGGGCGAACCCCCACCCCACCCTTACTATGCTACTGCGTGGCATAAATCTACATATTTGATTCTACTAGAAAAGGTGAAAGCACTGATAAATACTGATATTGTACACTCTCAAAGCACCCCCTAATTAACTGAAAAATAAACACCTTCATTTACAACTTACAAATATCTCTGAATAGAAATTCTATATGTACATATTTGGGTCTTTCGATGCTATGGGATTTTTGGTACAGACTCGGCACCCTTCTAGGAGCCCTTCTCTCTATCAGCTCTGTGCTATTTATATCCGTAGGCACATGGGGTTTCCAAGACCTCTCTGCTCGACTGTGAATGCTGGGATTAAATAAAGGGAAGGAAGACAAAGAGTAGAGGAGAGAGAGGCAGCAGAGGGGGGAGGGGGGGCATTAGGGCTTACCCAGCTGAGTGATGCTTAAAAATAATAATTGGAAAGGAATCTATAATAAATAATAAGGACGTAAGGAGTGGAGGGCAACACATAAAAGAACATAAGAGATGCCCTGCTGGGTCAGACCAGTGGTCCATCGCACCCAGCAGTCCGCTCACGCGGAGACTAGCCTTAGCAGCTCAGTAGGAACTTGTTCAGTAGGAACAAGTCTTGTAGAGCAAGGAGAATGTGATTTGTATACTGCATATCTAAGTGGTCTACAGTACATAGGGCCCGATTCTCTAACCTGCCCGATCGTGACCGATCCGTGTCCAATCCGGGCAGGGCTGATCGATTCAGGAAGGAAGAATATTCAAATGGGGGGGGGGGGGGCGACAGGAGGCACGCCCCCATCCAAGGACACAGATCGCTAGGTAGCGATCCTCACACGTGTGCAGACCGTCTACTTTGCCTGTAGATGGTCTGCGCATGCGTTTGCTGTCCGTTTTTGCTGGGGGGGATTTAAAAACTTTTTTTTACTGGCCCCGACTCTCCTGCTCTCCCAGGGAAGGGTGATCCCCTTCGCCGACTTGACACTCGACAAAAGTGCAGACTGAAGCGGCTCTCAAGTTCACTGCCCCGGCAAGTCCCTGTCGCGTGAAGAGCCACAGCTAGCCCCGGCCAGTCCCTGCTGCGAAAAGCCACAGCTAACTTTTTTAAAAGCAGGCATAATTATTGACTCTCTTGCTCTCTGCCGCCCTTCCCCGCAGTGCAGCCCCGCTTTAAACCCACGACTTAAAACCACGGGCTCGCACTGTGGGGAAGGACAGCAATGTGTAGGAGAGTCAGGGCGGCAAAAGCAGGGTAAGGGCTAGCCTCCAGTGCAGGAGAGGCGGCAGAGGGCAGAGAGCAGGGCGCTTTTGACGGGGCAGAGAGCAGTTTTTTACACAAGCGACTGATCCTCACCAGTCGCTTGTTTTTTTGATTGGCTAACCAGTCGGTGTGTCAGGAAAAAGTGTAGTGAATCACGTCTTTCCTGCTTTGCATGCCGATTCCCCTCATTTGCATGCACGGATCGGGATCGGATCGGTACACAGGTTAGTGAATCGAGTCTGAGGGAAATCGGGTCACAAAGGGCTCGCTTACCGATCAGGACATGATCGGTTTGCCTAGTGAATCTAGCCCTTAGTATTTTCCTAAGGTATTCTAAGTCAGTATTTCGCAAACATATCGACACTAGGGCACATTACACCCAGTGCCGTGGCCAGAAGGCACCTGGAAGTACATGGACGATGTCTTGATGATGTCGCACGCATGTGTGATGTCATCAATTCGATGACTGCGCGTGTGCGGAGACCCCTGGCCGGACCATGAACCTGTCTCTTTGCCGGTGGGGGAGAGGAGGAGAGTCGTCGGTGTTGGCTGACAGCTCACAGGACATGCCTCTCACCGTGAGAGGTGCGTCCTGTAAGCAGTCAGCCGGCGCCTCTCCTCCTTGCTGGCATCTCATGGTACACTAGTGTGCTGCAACGCCCAGTTTGTGACATACTGTTCTAAGTGCTTCCCTATCTGTCCCAGTGGGCTCACAATTTAACATTCAGGACTAGAACCAGTGGCTAACCAGATTTTTAATTCCTTACTCTCCCCAATGATCCCTCTGATCAGTTACTCAGAACTTGCTTTTAATTCCCTCATTAAAACATATTAACACAATGCGAACTGATATTTTCTCCGTAACAGCCCCTACACTTTGGAATTCAGCTCCTAATCACCTAAGAAAGGATACATCACTAAACATTTTCAAGAGTAACTTAAAAACATTCCTGTTCAAAGATGCCTTTGGACTATAATTGTCCCTTTAAGGATGTTTAACTCTGCATTATTGCTGGTTATTTTGTTCTCCCTCCCTTTTGTTCCTTCCTACTTCTTCCTTTCTCTCTAAATACTGTAGTTCTTCCCCTTATCCTTTCGTTTCAGTCCTGTCTGTGGATTACTTTGTTCTATTACGATATGTATCCTGTCCATTTGATTATGTATATTTTGATGTTTCCCTTTTTTTGATCTTTGTAAACCGCCTTGAAGTTTGACTAGACCGGGGGTCGGCAACCTGCGGCTCTTTTCCACCTTTGCTGCGGCTCCGGTAGTGTGTCACGCAGGCATGCAGCTTACAAGTCCGGCGTCGCGGCGGGAAATAGCCATGCTGAGCAGTGAGCTCAGCACATACACAGATGAAAGCCTTGCTTGCTGATTGGTCCGGCGGCCCCGCCCCGCCGTGCCGCCGGACCAATCAGCAAGCAAGGCTTTCATCTGTGTAGTGCTGAGCTCACTGCTCAGCATGGCTATTTCCTGCCGCGACGCTGGACTTGTAAGGTGCACGCCTGAAAAAGAAATCATCCTGGCCGGGGTCGGTGTCATGCTCCGGAGATCTACAGCCTTCCTATCTCCCTCTCCCTTCTACCTGCTTCCGGCCACATCCCCTGCTCCGCGGCTCTCTTCGGCAACTCAGCAGCAGCGATCGACACAAGCTTCTGACATCGGGGCCTACCCTCTGCGAGTCCCGCTTGTTTCAACTTCCTTTTTCCACAAAGGCGGGACTAGTAGAGGGAAGGCCTCGATGTCGGCAGCTTCTCTTGATCACTGCTGCTGACGAGTTGCTGAAGAGAGCCGCGGAGCAGGGGGGTTTTGCCAGGTGCAGGTAGAAGGGAGAGGGCCAGATGCAGGACTCGTGGGTGAGGGAGGAGAAGAGAGAGAGAAAGAGAGAGGGGAGGGAAACAAAAGGAAATATTTCATACTGGGCTGGGCCGGAGTGGAGGGAGGGTGGAAAGATTCTAGCTACAGGGTGCAGTAACAAAGGAAAAGGGGGGAAAGCTGAAAATGGAGATAGTGACACAAAGAAGAGAAAGGGTAAGCAGGACCTACTGAATAAGGATAGAGATACAGAGGGGACATGAAGAGGAGGTGAAATAGAGACATAGAAGTAATGCTGAAAAAGTGTGTGGGGGGAGATAAAGACATTGAAAGGGCAAATGGTGAACATGGCGTAAAGATAAGGACAGAGACAAATGAAGATTCTGAAAAAGTGGTGAGATAGGGATATAGGTGAGATGGACACAAAGAAGGGTGATGCTGGAAAATAGGTGGAATGGTAATTCTGACAGACACAGAAGGGAAATGCTGGATCAAGGAGAGATGGGGCTCAGGCTGGATGGAATGAGGAGAAATGCCTTGTTGGCCCGGAACTTCCTCTCCTACGTCAGAATTGACGTCAGGGAGCGGAATGCTGGTCAGCGCAACACTTCTGCAGGGAAAGCTTGGGACGGCGGTGGCTTGGGGGCTGTTCCCCGATTGCAGTGGCAGCAAACCGAGTGGCTTGGGGGACGGCACGGAGACAGAAAGAAGGGGGAACAGGGAGACAGAAAGAAAAAGTTGGGGGAGAGAATGAGGTCTGGAGGAGAGGAAACATACAGGAGGCTGAAAGAAAGGAAGAAAGATTGGATGCACAGTCAGAAGAAGAAAGTGCAACCAGAGACTCATGAAATCACCAAATAGCAAAGGTAGGAAAAATGATTTTATTTTCAATTTAGTGATCCTGTATATAGCATTAAGATAAGAAACAATATATGCAGTGTTAGATTTGTTTTATAATGGTTTTGCGGCTCCAAGTTTTTTTTTCTTTTCGAAAACGGGTCCAAGTGGCTCTTTATGTCTTAAAGCAGGGGTGCCCAACGCGTCGATCGCGATCGACCAGTAGCTCAGGAAGGCAACTCGAGTCGATCGCACTCGTGTTGCCGTCCTGATCTACCGGCCGATCAGCCTTCCTCTCCAGTGTTCTCCCTAGGGCCTTTTAGCTGGGCGGTCCGCCCAGCTGTCATCTGCCGCTGCTGAACATTAAAAAAAAAACCAAAAAAACCGGCTTGGAAATTTCAGCCCCTAGCGAACTTATGCTCCGGGCTCTAACGTGTGCGTGCAGGCTTCTCTTCTCTTCCCTCCGAAACCGGAAGTTATGTCCGGGGGGGGGGGGGGGAGGAGAAGGGAAGCCTGCACGCACATGTTGAGAGCCCTGAAGCAAGCGTTCGCTACGGGCTAATGCGGGAGACAGGTTAGTGAAGCATTTGTTCTTCTTCCTGCCGGGTCCTGCCTACTTTCTGTTTCCGCGAAGGCAGGACCTGGCAGCATTTCCCCCAATAGGTTGATCACGATCTTGGGCTGATCAGCCTTCCTCTTCCCGACGGCAGAATTGACGTCGGGGAGAGGAATGCTGGTTGGCCGAAGCAGGGAGAGCTTGGGGCCTGTTATTGGTGGCGTTTGGGTCCTGGTCCCCGATGGTAATGGCAGTGGCAGTGGCTTGGGGGAGGGCAGGGAGAAAGAAGGAAAGAAGAGAAACAGAAAAAAAAGAAAGGGAGGCAGAGAGAAAGAAAGGGCAGGGAAGAGGAAGGAAAAGTTGGGGGGAAGGAATGAGGTCTGGAGGAGAAGAAGCATACAGGCTCCCTGCGCTAAAAACTGCTATCGTGGTTTAGTAAAAAGGGAGGGGGTATATTTGTCTATTTTTGTATGGTTGTTACTGAGGTGATAGTGCTTAGAGTCATCTGCTTTGACCTCTTTGAAAAACCCTGGAATAGGAATGATGATTAACATTTTCTATGCATACAGTGTGCTTTGTGGGTTTTTTTTATTTTATTGTTGGTAGATCATTTTGACTTGGTCATTTAAAAAGTAGCTCGCAAGCCCAAAAAGTGTGGGCACCCCTGTCTTAAAGGTTGCAGACCCCTGGACTAGACAGTACAACAATTTTTTATTAAATTTGAACTAAGGTACCTGGGGCAATGGAGGGTTATGTGACTGGGATTGAACTCACAACAGCTCTAACCACCTCCAGGCCACTCCTCCACAAGTAGGAGAGAGAGGCAAGATGGGAGATGCATAGGGGATGTGTATATGGGGGGAGGGGCAAGCTGATAGTTGAATGTTCACTGGAAAAAGAGCTGCAGGGCTCAGAAGTGGCTGACAGGCATTCAGCAGAATTCCAGCCCTTTAGGGCAGGAAGCACAAAGGCATTACGGTATCCAGAAATCTCCTCTCATACACTCCAGATGTGGAAATCTTTCAAGACTGGGACAGATACAAAATTGTACTGGATTCCTGTAAAAACAATGTGGTTTCCATGCAGTGTTGTTCAAAATATGAGGGTTCTTCAAAATGTTACTTTTTTTTTGCAGGAAATGGTTGAGGCGGGAGAAGTGGTAATAATAATAATAATAATAATTTATTGTTTATATACCGCCAAAGCCAAGGTAGTTCGAGGCGGTTTACAATAAAGAAGAGCTGGACATACAGCGAAAAAGAAGTAATGAAGTCTTTGAGTACATGGCTGTTTGTATAGAGTAAGGTAACTTTGTAGGGACGGGTTTACAATAAGAGTGAGTCAATGGGGAGCGTACAGCGGGGTAAGCAGTGAAGGCTTTGGGAGATCTTGGTCAATGGGAAGTAGATCGAGGAGATTTACAAAGAAGGGTAGGTCGTACAGTGTGGGGAAGCAGTGAAGACTTTAGGCATTCCTGGTCACAAATTGGTTGAAAAGGTTGGTTTTGATTAGTTTTCTGAAGTTGAGGTAGGATGAGGAGTGCATGATGGTGCTGCTTAGCCAGTCGTTCTGTAGGCTTGCTTGGAAGGCAAGTGTTCTATCAAGAGAAACATATATAAGAAAGAGAAGAGCCTTACTGGGTTCATCAAGCCCAGTAGCCTGTTCTCATGGTGACCAACCCAGGTTACTAGTACTTCACAAAAAACCAACGAGTAGCAACATCCCATGCTACCGAAAGCAGTGGCTTCCCACATGTCTTTCTCAATAGCAGACGATGGACTATTCCTCTGAGAAATTGTCCAAACTTTTCTTATAACCAGCTACGCTATCCGCTCTTACCACAACCTCTGGCAATGCGTTCCAGAGCTTAACAGTTCTCTGAGCGAAAAAATATTTCCTCCTATTGGGTTTAAAACTATTTCCATGTAACGTCATTGAGTTTCCCCCCCCCTCCCTAGTCTGTAATTTTTGACAGAGTGAAAATTCAATCCACCTGTACCCGTTCTACTCCACTCAAGATTCTGCAGACTTCAATCATATCTCCCCCTCAGCTATCTCTTTTCTAGGCTGTAAAGCCCTAACCTTATTAATCTTTCCTCATATGAGAGGAGTTCCATCCCCTTTAACATCTTGGTCGCTCTTCTTTGAACATAGGGCTCCTTTTACGAAGCCACGTTAGCGGTTTAATGCGCATAATAGTGCACGCTAAACTGCCAGCCGCGCTAGCCCCTACCTCCTCCTCTTGAGCAGGCAGTAGTTTTTCAGCTAGCGCAGGGGTTAGCGCATGATAAAAAGTCAGGTGTGATAAAGCCGCTAACGCAGCTTTGTGAAAGGAGCCCATAGTTTCATAGTTTATTAAAATGTTGATTAAACGCTAAGCATAAAATTCAAAGCGTTGTACATTAAAATAAATGGGGGAATTAATATTAAAACAAACATACAATCAATTAGTACAGATCTAATAACATAACATCGGGTGGGATATAAAACAAGAGGAAAGGAAGGAGAACTCCATTATTAAAGAAAAGAAAACAAAAAAGGAAATAACATCAAGGAAGAGAGGGGGGTAGGTTAAAAATGATGAAATATCCAAATGGTGAATTACTCATGAGCATCTTTAAAAAGAAAACATTTTAAATTGCCCTTAAAGTGTTTTTCTCAAACTACTTTCAATTTTATAATAGCTCAAAAGTTTAAATAATATAGAAAGAGACTTAACTTGAAATGATTTAAAAGCAAGTCTCAGGTCCTGACGCGTTTCGCAATCAGCTGCTTCGGAAGACCCTGACTGGTGTAGCATTTTAGCGCGCATTGTCTCTGAAAACAACAAAACAAATCATATACAAACCATCAAAACGTGGTTGCATAAAATAATAATCCTATCTCAAACAAACATTCTCGTACACAAAATTCCTGACACAGTCAACACGCAGTATCTGTTGCTAGTCTCTCATTCCTTAATTGCAAACGCCGACCAGCAAAACTCCACTCCCTTTATATGACACTGCTAACTATGACGTACCTTCCCTAAACCTTCCCAGATTACACGACACCAACACGGATTGGACAAATACATGAATTACAAAGTTTAAATAGCCAAGGGAACCCATATCTACAGGACTCTATTTACTACTACTATTTACTACTTCCTCCCATACATACTGTTAACCTTTCACTATAAAGACCACCACTGCCACAAATCAATCATTTCAGGCATTATCCTAAAAAAGCTCGCCACGCTATCTCCTTATTAAGACCCAAAGGGGTCACCGTTTCCCATTTGAAGATCCATTCTTACTCCCTCCTTCACAGCCTGCTTACCACATTCCCACCTCGTGGCAATCTGATTGTTTCCAAGACCGTAAATTGTAAATTGCAAAGAATGATTCAGTGCTGTCCAATGCAAAACTAATGTTGAGGCCTTCTGGTCTTTTCTTATACTTCTTTGGCACAATCCCTCTACCATTTTTGTTGCTTTTCTCTGGACCACCTACTGTATATCCTTGACCAAATGTGGCCTCCAAAACTGAACAGAGCAAACAAACCAAAACTGCAGACTTGTACACGGTGCAGGCAAATTTTATTTTGACAAATAAATCTTAACTAAAAACCTTTTACCAGACAGGGGACCCAACACGGTCCGTGTTTCGGACAACCTTCATCAGGGGTCCATGGTAATAAAGGTAAAAAGAAATATATCACAAAAAGAAGCCTGGAAAGATAGCGTTTGGTAGCACACCAGTGAATCTCTGAAATGCACTACAAGTTCGTCTTTTACTGTGACGAACTTGTAGTGCATTTCAGAGATTCACTGGTGTGCTACCAAACGCTATCTTTCCAGGCTTCTTTTTGTGATATATTTCTTTTTACCTTTATTACCATGGACCCCTGATGAAGGTTGTCCGAAACACGGACCATGTTGGGTCCCCTGTCTTGTAAAAGGTTTTTAGTTAAGATTTATTTGTCAAAATAAAATTTGCCTGCACCGTGTACAAGTCTGCAGTTTTGGTTTGTTTGCTCTGGTCTGTTTTTTCACTGCAGACGAAGTTGGACCTTTGGTTCTTTTGTTGTTTTGTTGCTCCAAAACTGAACACAATACTCCAAGTGGGGCCTCACCAAGGACCTGTATAGGAGCATCAACACCTCCTTACTTCTGCTGGTTCCGCCTCTCTCTATACAGCCTAGCATCCTTCTGGCTATAGCTACCACCTTCTCACACTTCTTCGTTACCTTTAGATCCTCAGTCACTATCATCCCAAGGTCCCTCTCCCTGTCTGCGCATATCAGCCTCTTGCCTCCCAGCACATACATCTCCTTTGGATTTCTACTCCCCAAAATGTATCATTCTGCATTTCTTTGCACTGAATTTTAGTTGCCAGCCATTCTTCCAACTTTTGCAGATCCTTTTTCATGTTTTCCACTCCCTCTGGGATGTGTACTCCATTACAAATCTTGGTATCATCCACAAAAAGGCAAACCTTTCTTTCTAACTTTTCAGCAATATCGCTCACAAACATATTGAACAGAATCAGCCCCAGCACTGTCACTCATGCAAGTGTGCTTGTAAGTCATGAATTCAGCACAGCTAAAAAGGTGTGACATTATCGGCATTAGAAGTAGTGCTGTCTAATTCATCACTTGCATCTTAGGTTTGTTATCATTGTCATGCTGTCCAATTACAAAGAAGGCTTTCACAAAGTTGGAATCATTGTTTGTTGTTCTAACAATTTTTCCTCTGATGGCAAACTCTGTTTGAATACTGATGCAGAAATGTCAAATGTATGGGAATCCTTCAGTCTTAAGGCCAGGCAAACAAACGTCCTCTCTAAAGACTCTACCAATCCAGTTGATGGTCACCCTCTGGTTTTAAGCAGTATATCAAGTTAATAAATTCAATCTAATGTAAAATTTTCCATGGGATGACCAGCAGTCTGTTGTGGTAGAGACATATCTGTTCACCAAGAATTGTTACCAACTTCAGATTCATCTTCACTTTAAAGTGACCCAACTTATCACTGTTCTGTTTGATTGGAGCTGCTCAAGCTCAATTCCCAATTTGAATCGATTCATCGATTCGCTTTGGCTGAATCAGTTCAAATTGATTCATTCTTGGAAAAAATCAGACTCACCAATCCAGTGCAGGCTCTTAAGGGGGTGCTCCGAGGACAAGCGTCGTCATGGTCTGGGAACATCTCCACAGCGGCAGCCTTCAGAACACGCTGCTCTTGCCAGCATCAGGTCTTCCTCTCTGATGGGTCCTGCCTTCATGGAAACAAGAAGTAGGTGGGACCCAGCAGAGGAAGACCTGAGGCCGGTAAAAGAAGTGAGTTGTGAAGGCTGCGCTGCCAACGGTGTGTGTGTTGGGGGGGAGGAGCAGTGACAAAGAAAGAGAGCATGTGAGGGAGGGGGGAAAGAGAATGGGATGGTATTACCAAACCTCATGGAGGCATGGTTGAAGGGTGTCAGGTCTTTTAGGGTGGGGGGGGGGAGAGAAAAAAAATGCCTTACTACAAGGCAGGCAGGGAAGGAGATGACCTGGAGACATGAAAGAGATTAGATAAAGCAGTGGGGGAAGAGAGGGAGAGGCTGAAGTCACAGAGGGAAGAAAAGATAGAAAGAGATGCTGGGTCAGGAGAGCTGGAAGAGCAGAGGGGAGAGAAATAAGGAGAGAAGAGAGGGAAAGATACTAAATCCACAAATGGAGAGAAGAAAAGAGAGAGATGTTTGCCCTGGGATGACTAAAGGGAACAGAGGGGGAGAGCTGAACAGAAAGAGAGGGAGAAATGGGGATACAATGAATGGAAGGGGCAGAGAGAGAGAGAGAGAGGACAGATGCTGGATGGATAGAAGAGATGATTAAAGCAGAAATGACAAAAGGTAGAAAAATATTGTTTTTGTTGCTTTATTTTATCTGTATTGATACATGTTTTTACATAGATAATGGAAATAAAGTAATCTTTTTATTAAACTAATTTTAATACATTTTTTTTTACTAACTAGATCAGGACAGGATACTGTAACAGCAGTATACTGTACTGACCTGAAGAATGAGGTTTTGACCTTTGAAAGCTAATTCAAAATGGATTAGTCCAATAAAATTGTATTTTCTTATTTTATTTCTTGTTTTACTTCTATTTGTTAATTTCTAAAGTGGTGATTACTATTTGTCAGTTTTTTCAAATTTACATCTGCTATCTTTATATTTTGCACAGTATTAGGGCGGACCCTGTTCCTAGTGAGGAAGCCTTGCCAGAAGAAAGAAATGAGGTTAAAACCCTTGAAAGTATTCCTTAGCCTGCTAAGGAGAGTCTCAAAGCAGCCCCTAGGAATACTCACAAGCCAAGCTTTCCAGCAAGGAAACCTCCTCAAGCCCTGCCTAAAGCAGGCAAATCTGGTTTAGCTCTAAGCCAGGTGGGGGAAAACGGACAGAAAGACTAAAGCTGCCAGCAGGCATAGGGTCAGAGAAAGGAAAGAGCAGGTCATACCCAAACAGGCTCAATGGTTTAGGCCAGGTGAAAAGTTCTCTGAGAGCAAGCTACCCTAACACATCTGCAGGGAGGACAAATCAGCTTCTGTAGTGAAAGAAAAGGGAGTAGCTTTCCCACAGGAGGGGAGACAGAGCCAGGACCAGCATTTGAGGCAATATCTGCTCCAGACTCAGCAAGCTGAAAGCAGCAGATTGCAAGAATAGAAAGCCAGAAAGCCACAGTCCACCTCATGGCAACAAGCTCAGGCAGAGGTTGGTAAGGTAGAGGCTAATGAGAAGGGTGAGTCTGTGTTTAGGCAAGATAGTGAGATGGCTGATGGTGACCTTACTTGTGATATGGAGGTAGAAGAAACGGATTTGCCCAGCATGGAAGGAATGGAAATAAGTTAATCTTTTCATGATAAAGGGGGCTGGGAGAAATTGGATTGTGTACCAGATCAATATAAGGCTGAAATTTTGTTGAATCCTTCCAAGCCACCAGGCAGCCATTTTTGTTAAGGGAACTGCAGGAGAGGATCCCTTCCTTGGGCCACTAAGCTTAACCCCAAGGGGAGTTTGTGCCCGGCATAAGAAAAGTTTGCAGTTTGGACAAGTTTTTTTTTTCTTTTCTGAGATTGAAGGTTTGGAACTGAAAAATTGTTTTGTTTTCTGAATGCTGAAGTGGTACACAAGGTGATACAAACCTGAAAAGCATGTCTGAAAGTTTGCTTATGATTTATTAATAAATTATACCAAGAAACTGCACCATTGTTGTTGGAACTCTTTATTATACCAATACCAAGCTACCAAAAGAACCTCGCAAAATCGCTCGGTTGAAGTTTGTGTATACTAGGGATGGCCACTTGCTGAGCCAGCTTGGCCACGCCCGGTCACAGTGTCCTTAGAATATGCACGTTAGCATTTAGCATGTGCTCATCGGCTAGCGTATCTACAGTAGTTACATATTGTGTAAGAGAATAAAAACTATGGCCAATTTCTGTTGATCATTTTCATTTTTATTCGTAAAAATTTGGAATGAACTTCCTTCTATAAGAATTCTCTCTTATTTTTCCCATTTTTCATAAAACAGTGAAGATACTTATTTCAGAAATTTACAAATGACTCTTCTTCCCCAAATAATCGATCATAAAGGATAAAAACATTTTCGCATAAAAGTTACAATTACTGCTCTAATCTCTTCTATATTTCATTAATATTTTTTTAACCAAGTCGAGTCCTCATGTAGGGATGAATCGGTATATAAAATCAAACATTAGATTAGTTTAGATTAGTGTTTTTCAACCTTTTTACACCCGTGGACAGGCAGAAATAAAATAATTATTTTGTGGACCGGCAAACTACTAGGTCTAAAATTTAAAAACCCCGTTTCCGCCCCATCTCCGTGAGCTCGGTCACCTCAGTAACTATAGAAAAATAGACAAATATAGTGCAAAATATAGACAGCAGATATAAATTCTCAAAACTGACACGTTTTGATCACTAAATTGAAAATAAAATCATTTTTCCTACCTTCACTGTCTGGTGATTTTATGAGTCTCTGGTTGCGTTTCCTTCTGACTGTGTATCCTTTCTTTCTTTCTGCACTCAGGCCCAAGAATTGTCCCTTTCAATTCCCTCCCTCTTTCCTTCCTATGTCCTTAGTGCTCCCGGTGCCTTCTTCCCATGTCTTTAGTGCCCCCAGTGCCTCATTCCCATGTCCTCAGTGCCTCCTTCCTGTCTTTAGTACCCCCAGTGCCTCCTTCCCATGTCTTTAGTGCCCCCAGTGCCTCCTTCCCATATCCTTAGTGCCCCTTCCTGTCTTTAGTGCCCCCAGTGCCTCCTTACCATGTCTTTAGTGCCCCCAGTGCCTCCTTCCCATGTCCTTAGTGCCCCTTCCTGTCTTTAGTGCCCCCAGTGCCTCCTTCCCATGTCTATAGTGCCCCTTCCCATGTCTTTAGTGCCCCCGGTGCCTCCTTCCCATGTCTTTATTGCCCCAATGTCTCCTTCCCATGTCTTTAGTGCCCCCAGTGCCTCCTTCCCATATCTTTAGTGCCCCCAGTGCATCCTTCCCATGTCCTTAGTGCCCCTTCCTGTCTTTAGTGCTCCCAGTGCATCTTCCCATATCTTTAATGCCCCCAGTGCCTTCTTCCCATGTCTTTAGTGCCCCCAGTGCCTCCTTTCCATGTCTTTAGTGCCCCTTCCCATGTCTTTAGTGCCCCCAGTGCCTCCTTCCCATGTCTTTAGTGCCCCCAGTGCCTCCTTCCCATGTCCTTAGTGCCCCTTCCTGTCTTTAATGCCCCCAGTGCCTCCTTCCCATATCTTTAGTGCCCCCAGTGCATCCTTCCCATGTCCTTAGTGCCCCTTCCTGTCTTTAATGCCCCCAGTGCCTCCTTCCCATATCTTTAGTGCCCCCAGTGCATCCTTCCCATGTCCTTAGTGCCCCTTCCTGTCTTTAGTGCCCCAGTGCATCTTCCCATATCTTTAATGCCCCCAGTGCCTTCTTCCCATGTCTTTAGTGCCCCTTCCTGTCTTTAGTGCCTCCAGTGCCTCCTTTCCATGTCTTTAGTGCCCCTTCCCATGTCTTTAGTGCCCCCAGTGCCTCCTTCCCATGTCTTTAGTGCCCCCAGTGCCTCCTTCCCATGTCCTTAGTGCCCCTTCCTGTCTTTAGTGCCCCCAGTGCATCCTTCTCATATCTTTAGTGCCCCCAGTGCATCCTTCCTATGTCCTTAGTGCCCCTTCCTGTCTTTAGTGCCCCCAATGCATCCTTCCAATATCTTTAGTGCCTCCAGTGCCTCCTTCCTATGTCCCTCTCACTGCCTTCCACACTTTGTCCCACCCCCACCCCCCTAAGCCAGCCTGCCTGCCTGTCTACCTTTCTCCCTCCCTCCCTGGCCAAAGCCAGCCTGCTTGCTTGTCTACCTCCTTCCTTCCCTACCGTGCAAAAAAAAAAAAAAAAGCCTCCCTCCTTCCTTTCCGCGGGTCGGCTGCTATCTTACCGCCCTGCTGCTGCTACTGCTAAAGCCGACATGAAGTAGTCTTTCCGACGTCAATTCTGATGTCGGAGAGGACGTTCTGGGCCAGCCAGGCAGCGATTCTGACGTTGGAAAGGAGACTTCCTGTCGGCTTTAGCAGCAGCAGCAGGGCGGTAAGATAGCAGCCGACCTGGGGAAAGGAAGGAGGGAGGCTTTTTTTTTTTTTTTTTCGCGCGACAGGTAGACACAGGAAATGATCGCCTGTCCCGTTGTCCCCAAGCACAGCTTCAGGATGCTGTCCCGAAGCTGTTTGTGGGGATAACGGGACAGGAGGTCTGAAAACGGGACCTTGCTGAGGATGTGAGAAGAGCGGTCCAGAGGAAGGCAACAAAAATGATATTGGGATTGTACCAAGAGATGTATGAGAAGAGACTTAAATACCTAAATATTTATACCCTGGAGGAAACAAGGGATAGAGGAGATATGATACAGATGTTTAAAAACTTGAAGGGTATTAATCTACAAACAAATCAATATCAGAGATGGTAAAACTAGAGGACATAATGAGGTTGCGGGGTGGTAGACTTAGGAGTAATGTCAGGAAATATTTCATGGAGAGAGAGATGGATGCCTGGAATGCCCTCCCTATAGAGGTGGTAGAGACAAAAATGCCCCTCAATGCATAATTCTAATTTTGTTCTATGAATTCTCATGAGAGTGCGTGAGTGTGTAATTCTCAGAAAATGTTAGTGCATGCATGCCCACGTGTTTGGCCCTATGAATGTTACAAAATATAAACTGGTCACTAATCAAAAAAGGTTGGACAAGTCCTATCTATCTATCCATCCATCCATGTCTAGAAGATCTTGTATACTTCTACACATGCTATAAGCAATTCTACAACTTGACACCCCTATTTAGGCACCCCCAAGGAAACATGATAGGAATGAGCATATACCATTATAGAATGCTTGCATAACTCTTATCAGCTTGCCTAACATTTAACGGAAGAGACAGCCCCTGAGGAGGTCACTTATTATCATTGAATGGACATGGTTTTCTACCGTTTTGGACTGCTACTATGTTTGGGGGTTTTTTCAGATTGGACGTTATTTTATTATTACTTTATGTTAATTATCTTGACTTATTTTTTTCTTTGGTGTTGTGTAACCCATTGAATTCCAGGTAGTTCACTATTCTTTACTTTAACAGAGCTTCCATTATCTTTCCAACCACCAAAGTGAGGTTTACCGACCTGTAGTTTCCAGCTTCTTCTCTTTTACCACTTTTGTTACTAAATTCGCTCCTCTCCAATACCAAGGAACCCGTTCTGGACTCCTGGGGAGGACGAGCTATAAACATAAATGAATAAATAAATAAATAAAAACAGTGACACAAAGAATCCCTCAATAGAAAGAAGATAGTATCAAAACAAAACTCAACAGATCAAAAGACTAGAACTTCATTTATGATTTGCAGGAATGTGTTTAAATGAAAGGCCAGCAGTGGGGAAGTGAAGACAATGCCGGATGAACTTCCATGCTCTGTGTCCAAGACAGATTGGGGCGAGGGGAAGGTGGCTGGAGTTAGCTTTGACTGTGGTTCCAACAGTGGTGCAGCGTGGGGGTGGTGTACCTGATACCGGACAGACTTCTACCATCTCTGTCCCAAATGCGGCAAGAAGAATCAAGAGTAATTACATGTATTTTATACCACATTCAAATCATCTGAGTACAGGTCTTATCTCGGGGACCCAAATAGGTAGAAAAGGCAATAGCAAAATCTAGACAGTTGTTTGGGTGCATAGGGAGAGGAATGGCCAGTAGGAAAAAGGAGGTAATGATGCCCCTGTGTTAGTGCTGCCTGATTCAAGAAAAAAAAATTATATTTGATTCAATTCGATTTGGCCTCTTGAATCGACTTATTTGATTTGATTTGTTTTTCTGCTCAATAGGGTGGGTTTGGGGATATTTTTTGGTTTGTTTTTTTTCAAATGTCCTGGTGGGTTTATTTTGTAGCCTTTCCACCCAACCTACTCCCCTTTGCCCTCTCCAAACCCATGCTAGCTGTCTAAAACACCAGCTCTGGCAGGATACTGATTTCAAATCTGACATATTGTAATAACAAAATAGAAAATAAAATTATTTTTTTCTACCTTCTACTGTCATATCCAACATTTGTTTCATTCCCACTGTCTACCATTTTTTTTTTCTCTCTCTCTCTCTCTCTCCCTGCCTTGTGCCCTGGGTCAGACCTTTCTATTCCCCTCAATGCAGCATCTCTCCCTTCCTCCCTCCATTATCATGTGCTACATTTCTTTTTTTCTCCATATGCACCATCTCTCCCTGCCCTCTACTTTATGTCCAACATTTCTGCCTCTCTTTTCTCCTTGCATGTCCCCTCCCCTCCACCATATGCAGGATTTCTCCCTCTCATCCCTTTCTACCTATTTGTTTCATCTTTCCCTTCCTTTCTCCCACCCAACAATTCTTCCTCTCTCCTAGAGTTACCAGACGTCCGGAGCATCTCCACATGCGTGGATGTCCTGCCCGATGAGAGCCGGGAGGGGGGTAGGTGCTGAGGCAAGATTGGAGGCGGGGCTGGGGTGGGACCATGTTAGGAGTAGAGGTGGGCCCAGGATATGACAGGGCAGGGACGGGTGGAACTCGGCAGGCATGTGGGCAGGTCTAGGGGGTCCGGATTTTCCAGATGGAAAATCTGGTAATCCTACTCCTCCCCCCCCTATTTGCAGCATCTTTCCTCCCCTCCCATCCTCCTGAGCAGCAGCTTTCCATACATCCCTCCCATCCCTCTGTACGGCAGTTTTCCATCCATCCCTCCCTACCTCCTACTCTCTCTGTAGTAGCACCCCACCAACTCTCTCACCGTGAGACCTGAAATACCTCCGGACCTTCCGAAGCAACAGTAGCACGGCTGTGGCTGGCTTTGAAGAGGCAGCAGTGTGACAGGCTGATTATGGCCTGTCCCACCATGGCTTCCCTCTTCCGTGTCATCAGTGACATCATTGGTGATGAAGCAGCGGGAAGACCCTGGTGGGGCAGGCTGTGAGAAGCCCATTCAGAGTACTGCCTCTGCTGACTGTCCACCGCTGCTGCTTTAGTAGACCTGGAAGTATGTCGGGTCTTACCAGGAAGTGTGTTTGTGTGTGGGTGTTGGTCACTAAATCGCAGAGTCCAATTTTTTAGATGAATCGATTCAAATCGATTCACTAAATCAACAACAGCAAAACAAAGATTAAACAACCGCAGGGATGCTCCATTTGTTCTTTTTATTGTATTTGTGAAGTTTGGATCTCAAATGGTGGTTGAAATTGAAATTTTATTTTCCTATGTGTAATTTTTTGTAAGATTTTTCATTTATTTCTATTATCACAGTGGTATTATGTGTGATTGTTATTTGATAAAAGAAATAAAAATAAAGTTAAAAGAAACAAGAAATATGTAAATTTTGAGAATTTACAACTTCTTTCTCTATATTGCACTGTACAGGGGATGCTTTACAAGGGGGCACTGAAAAGTTCTCAGTCCAACCAACCAGCTTCCTAAATTCTGAATGTTATTTTGCCACTGTAGCTTTAAAAGAGTGTTATCTTATTTCATTAAGTGCCAATTTGCAGAAATGAAATTCTGTTTTCACATTGTTTTGGATCATTGATTAAATCATGTACACATCATTCTCTGCTTGGTTGGGCTGAGAACTTTTCAGCACCTCCACATATGTGATTAATCATGTGATTAAAAATTTTAATCATGATACTAATCGTGTGATTAAAAATTTAAATCGATGTATAGCCTTAATTGCAATTGAATTACTGTAACTTGCTTTATATCAGTGGTCTCAAACTCAAACCCTTTGCAGGGCCACAATTTGGATTTTTAGGTCCTTGAAGGGCCTCAGAAAAAAAATTGTTAATGTCTTATTAAAGAAACTAGTCTTTAAGCCCGTTACATTAACGGGTGCTAGAATAAATTTGTGTCAGTCTTTCTTTCTTTCTGTCTCTCTCTTTCTCTCTGCTTGGCCGCTGTATGTCTGTCTGTCTTTGTTTTGGTGTCTGTCTGTTTTAATCTGTCTCTGTAGCCCCCTGTCCTTCTGAGTGTGTCTTTTTTTTCTGTTTGTCTCTCTCTCCTTATCCAAAGTTTTTTTTGTTTTTTTTTTCTTTAAATCTGTCTCTTTAGACCCCTTGTTCTTCTATGTGGTTTTTTGACTGTCACCTTCTGTCTATCTCTTTGGCAGCTGTCTGTATTTCTTACTTTTGGTCTCTGTCTGTGTTTGTTTTGGTGTTTGTCTCTTTGGCTGCTGTATGTGTTTTTTGTTTTTTTTCCCTGTGTTTCCTATTATTAACCAGCATTCCCTCCCCCTCCATTTCCCTCCCCCCACACTACTTCTCTGTGCAGCAACAGTGTTTCCCCTACCCCCCCTTTCCCTTCCCACGGTCTGGCCGGCTCCCTTAGTCCCTTTCCACCACGCCCCCTTTCCCTTCCCGCGGTCCCGACAAACCTGCGACTCTAGCAGTGTCTGCAGCACTGTACACACGCTGCTTTGGGGGCCTTCTACTGCCGCGTCTCTGATGATGTCATCAGGGCAGTAGAAGGCCCCAAAGCAACGTGTGTACAGTGCTGCAGGCTGCTGGAATCGGCAGGTTTGGAGTCGGGACCGCGGGAAGGGACTAAGTGAGCCGGTCGGATCGCGGGAAGGGAAGGGGGGAGTGCGGTAAGGGAGTAAGTGAGCCGGTCAGATCGCGGGAAGGGGGGCGGCAAGGGATTAAGTGAGCCTGAACAGCGCGAGTGTGGGGCTGTTTCTGCAGCCGCACGAGGTGGAGAGGTGGAGAGCAGGGAGGCTTGTCTGGCGCGCATGCGCACTTCTACCACCCCAGCCCGACAGATCAGATCTCAGGGAACATGGGGGTAAGAGTGCGTATGGGCGCTTAGCATTTTATTATTATATAGATGACAATTTTGCATGAGGTAAAACTCCTTGTAGTTTATAAATCTTTCCTTTTGGCTAAGTCTTAATAATAATATTGTAATAGCTAAAGAGACATATGATCAAGAAACAGTTTTATTTTACTTTTGCAATAATGATAAACATATTGAGGGCCTCAAAATAGTTCCTGGCAGGCCGCATATGGGCCACGGGCCGCGAGTTTGAGATCACTGCTTTATATTGTGATTAGTCTGAAACAATTGATTGGGTTGCAATTGATTCAAGAGTCGATAATTTTCTCCAATGCTGATATCTATCTTTGCATTGGTTGCCTTTGAAGGCCCGAATAATTTTTATACTTTTTCTAATCTTTAAGATACATAAATGCAACTGTCCAGATTTACTAACTCCAGGGTCGCAATACTCCAACTGGTACAACACCAAAAGCATAGAGGCTGGCAGATGCAGGGCCTTTATCTATGCATGCCCAAGACCTACCGGTACTACTACTACTACTATTACTGTTTGACATTTCTATAGCACGGCAATGCATACACAGCACTGTACACAAATGTAATAAACAGTCTCTGCTCTGAAGAACTTACAATCTAGTTTGGACAGACAGGACATATAGGAGTTGTGGAGTTCCTACCAGTTCTGCCCTTTCTGAAATAGGAAGTTTGGAGGGGGAGGGAGCAGGCAGGCCTTGAGTGTGCACAGATGCTCAAGGTCCTATGCCCATCAGCTTTTGGTGCTATGTTGGCTGGAGTATCACCATGCTGGGGGAGGGAGGTATGGCACAAAACATGTCACGGGGCAGGGGGGTTGGAAGGTGGAGAGAAGTACTGGAGCCCATGGGGAGGTTAGGAAGGGAGGCAAGTGTTGGAGACTATTGGGAGAAGGGAGGAGAGAAATGCTGAGCACAACAGAGGGTTCAGAGGTAAGGAATGATGCTAGATGCTATGATGTGTGTATGTGGGGGAGGGGGGGCAGGGAGACTATGGGATGGTAGGGAAGGAAAGATGTTAGAGCTGGAGGTGGAGCATGGGTGGAATTGGGGGCAGAGCTTGGTCCCCCCCCCCCCAAAACAAACAAACAACAAAAAGGTATTTCTCTGCCCCTGTCTATATGTACTGTATATATTAGAGAAAAGGCGGAAGAGGGAAGATACCTATGTGGCATAAATGTGCACGAGGCAAGTCTCTTTCAACTGAAAGAAAGCTATGGAATGAGGAGTCATAGGATGAAGGTAAAAGGGGGGATAAACTCAGACAATACTTTTTCATGGACAGGATGGTGAATACGTAGAATGGCCTCCAAGTGGAACTGATGGAGACAAAATTTGTATCTGAATTCAAGAATGCTTGGGGTTTGTACATGGGATCTCTAAGGGAAAGGAAGGTATAGCATATGGCATGCTTAGGCAGACTAGATGGGCCATATGGTCTTTATCTGCCTTCACTGATCTATGTTTTTATGTTATGTTCTCCATTAATGTTGTAGCCCTGGAAACAAAAGTTTGCAGAAGCTCATTCCACTCATGAAATTTTCAAATGTTTTGCTGCAGCGCAATGGGAAACAGATAAATATCCAGCACAAAAGGCAAGCTATCTCTGATAAGGATCAGGGAGATGAGAAGTCAAGTTCATGTGTATGAGGAGATTGTTATCTTTTCCAATATTTCTTCTGAGGTGAACAAGATGAATCTACACTAACTCACAGAAGTGGCAGAACACTCGGGAGTGTTAATTTGCTTCAGAATGGAAGACGATGATGCCATTATAAAGTTTTGCATTTACTGTACAGTCACCTTAGGAAAACTGTAATGAAAAATCTTGCACTGTAACTATGGCAAATTTAACCTGTGCACAGTGTCATTAGTGAGGGGGGTAGTCCGCCCTGGGCGCGGTATTCCCCAGGGCGCTGCCACGCCTCCTTCTTTCTGTCCCCCTCTTCCCACTCCTTCCCCTGCCACGCACGTGTACCAATGCCCCTTCCCCTCCCCCTTTTTAATTTTGGCACGAGTAGCCACGAATCTGCTGTCTGTGTCAGCTTTGGCGATTTCTCTGATGTCACTTCCAGGAGGAAGTAAGGTCAGAGAGCGTGCAGAAGCCGATGCAGGCAGCACATTTGTGGCTGCTCACGCTGAACATAAGAATTGCCGCTACTGGGTCAGACCAGTGGTCCATCGTGTCCAGCAGTCCGCTCACATGGTGGCCCCCAGGTCAAAGACCAGTGCTCTAAATGAGTCCAGCCTCACCTGCATACATTCCAGTTTAGCAGGAACTTGTCCAACTTTGTCTTGAATCCCTGGAGGATGTTTTCCCCTAGAACAGACTCCAGAAGAGCATTCCAGTTTTCTACTACTCTCTGGGTGAAGAAGAACTTCCTTACGTTTGTACGGAATCTATCCCCTTTCAACTTTAGAGAATGCACTCTTGTTCTCCCTACCTTGGAGAGAGAGAACAATCTGTCTTTATCTGCTAAGTCTATTCCCTTCAGTATTTTGAATGTTTCGATCATGTCCCCTCTCAGTCTCCTCTTTTCAAGGGAGAAGAGGCCCAGTTTCTCCAATCTCTCACTGTACGACAACCCCTCCAGCCCCTTAACCATTTTAGTTGCTCTTCGCTGGACCCTTTCGAATAGTACCGTGTTCTTCTTTATGTATGGCGACCAGTGCTGGATGTAGTACTCCATGGCCCGGTACAGCGGCATGATAACCTTCTCTGATCTGTTCGTGATACCCTTCTTAATCATTCCTGGCATTCTGTTCGCCCTTTTCGCTGCTGCCGCGCATTGCACGGACGGCTTCATCGACTTGTCGATCAGAACTCCCAAGTCTCTTTCCTGGGAGGTCTCTCCAAGTATCGTCCTCGACATCCTGTATTCGTGCATGAGATTTTTGTTACCGACATGCATCACTTTACACTTATCCACATTGAACCTCATTTGCCATGTCAATGCCCATTTCTCGAGCTTGATTATGTCACGTTGCAGATCTTCACAATCCCCCTGTCTTCACTACTCTGTATAACTTCATATCGTCCGCAAATTTAATCACCTTGTCGTACCAATGTCCAGATCATTTATAAAGATGTTGAAGAGCACGGGTCCAAGCACCAAGCTCTGGGGCACCCCACTGGTGACACTCTTCCAGTCTGAGTATTGTCCATTTACCCCCACTCTCTGTTTCCTATGCTCCAGGCAGTTTTTAATCCACATGAGTATTTCACCTTTGATTTCATGGGTCACAATTTTCCGAAGTAGTCATTCATGCGGAACCTTGTCAAACGCCTTCTGAAAATCCAGAAGGAGCATGGGGGCATGCATGCACGTAGCAGGGGGACGGGAAGAGGGCATAGAGAGGGGCACTGTCGCCCTAGGCACCGGTCACCCTCGCTATGCCACTGCCTGTACACTGCCTATGTGTGTCAAATTAGGATAAAACCTGCACTATAAGGATAACTATGGCAAATTATAACTTGTATATTATGTACATTAGTATTAGACCCCTAGTTATGTGTCAAGTTAGGATGAAATTATGACAAATCCAATGCAAATTGTAACCTGTTAGCTGTATACACTTCTCCCTCCATATTCGTGGTGATAAGGGATTTACAGACCCATGAATACAGAAAAACTGCGATAACTTTTTAATATGTTATTCATAGTTTTCTATTAAAAACCATCGTGAATAAGGTGAAACAGCAAATAACAACTGGGAATCAGCGATTTTATCTGTAAATGCTGGGAATTGGCGATTTCTCTGTGCATTGCTGGGAATCAGCAATTTTATCTGTAAACGGTGGGAATCAGAGATTTCTCTGATGTAATTTGAAGGGGGGAGGGGAGGAGCCAGCAAGCAAAAAAACTGTGATTGCCAAAACTGCGAATACGGAGGGAGAAATGTATTATGTATGTTTAACCTGTTCAGAGCTCTTCGGGGAATACGGGATAGAAAATGAATGAAATAAATAAAAGGGAATTTCTACAAATGGTGCCCAAAGTTAGAAACCAAGAGGCTCTGTAATGAACTGATAATCTGCAAAAGGTACACTGCATGGAGTATCCTTTCTCCTAGGACAAGCAGGATGAGTCAGCCACATATGGGTGTTGTCCCAACAGCTCCCAATTTGCGGATAAGCTCTCCAATAGCTCAGAGAGATTTTTTTTTTTCTCTGAGCACGTGCAGTGCCCGGGCCCCACTGGGCATGCCCGAGCCCTACCCATTTCCCCCTGCTTCCCCCTAATACCCAGTCTTTAGTTTCCTATCCTTTATAGAATACTAGCTTGGCATGGATCTTATGGTTAACTTTGGGCATGGTACTTACACCTGCTGGCGTCATCTATTGGCAACTGGGTGTGTAAATGACCTTATTTTATAATACTGCATCTAGTTTCTGGGAGCTCCCTCCCCCGCCCCCCCCCCCCCGATCTACCTTTGCCCCTCCCACAGTCACACCCCTTTCTGAGTTGTGCACTATAAAATTTAGGCATGAATTTTATAGAATGGGGTGCAGGGCAGTTTCCCACATGAGTGCCAATTAACACTAATGATTGATTTAAGAATGACTCATTAACTATTGTACTTATGAGGAATCCAGGAAGAAGAGGGTTAATTATTTTTAGCCAGCCACTTAGTTTAGGGCAGTTACAATGCACCTGTCTTAAGCCTATTTTATTAAAAAAAAAAAAAAGTATCAGCCTACTTTTCATTTAAAGTGGCTAAAAATACATGTCTGTCTTAATTTAAGATGCATTCACTTATATGTGTGGTCTCTAATGCATTGCCCCCAAAGGCTTCCATTGCGGCCTGCAAACAGAAATGTTCTTGAAATCTTGTAAATGAGTTAATTTCAATCTTGACCACTTGACAGAGTAACTGAAAACAGATTTGCATGGTCTGTGTCCCATATATGAACATTCATTTGAGAACAGGCTGGGGAGGGCTTCAATGGCTGGGATGGTTTAGATGGGCAGGAGTGAGCTTTGATGGAGACACCAGTAGATAGAACCTAAGTACGCTAATGAACAGAGCTCTGGGTTTCTGGTCCAGAAATATCTAAGAAAAAGGACCATTTAAATTAAATTATTAATTTATAGAACTTGTATGGTTGGGCAGACTGGATGGACCATTCTATCTCTTCAATATCACCAAAATTCACCCCTTCCTCTCTGAACATACTATCCGGACCCTTGTCCGCACGCTCATAACCTCGCGCTTAGATTACTATAGTGTTGCCTCTCCCCCTTGCAATCTGTGCATAACCCTGCTACATGACTCATCTTCTACCAACCTCGCTACGCTCATGTCACCCCTCTCCTTGAAGTCACTTCACTGGCTCCCTATCTGCCATTGCATAAAGTTTAAGATTTTATTGCTAACCTACAAGTGTGTTCATTCTGCTGCCCCACAATATCTCTCTTCCCTTCTCTCTCCTTATACACCTCCCAGAGAACTCCGTTCCTCAGATAAACCACTCTTAGCTGTACCCTTCTCCTATACTGCCAATTCCAGACTTTGTTCCTTTCATCTAGCTGCACGCTATGCCTGGAATAAATTACCTGAGTTTGTCCATTGTGGTATTCAGCCTATGCCAGCTAGGAGTATCCCCAGCGCAGTGCACAACTCAAGAGCAGACACTCCACAAACAGCTCAATATAAACCCCAAACTGAACATTTTGATGACTTTCCTTCTTTGACTCATAGAGGGAGCGGGAGAGCAGAGTTGCAGGTTTCCTAACCCCCACAAAGCTTTAGGTTAATTCCCAGCAGTCACCTGCAGGCTGGAAGTAAAAACATCAAGAAAACCTTTTCACCTGAGGGTTTGGGGCATGGCTGCAGGCTATTACACCAGAGAGCTGAACAGTTAGAGAGACAGAAGGGACAGGAGCAGCAACCAAGAAGGCAGGGTGACTCAGGGTTGAGAGCTCTGAATGGCAGTGAACAGCTGGAAAGTATGGAGCTGACTGAGGCTGGTTTGGAGCCATCTAACTTCATGCCTGAAGATTTCCAGGACATGGAGCTGGAGCCATATGCTGAGCCACGGAATGGAGTCCTTCCAATGGAGGTTTGCTGGACTAGAGGCAAGTAGTTTAAACTGCCTAAATGTTTAACTGAAACACTGCTTAACTAAGTTGACTGAAGGTTGTTTGTTTTTTTATGGTAACCCTGAAGAAGGTGTGGTGCTTGGAGGCACCTCTAAAAACTGAAAAAGAACTGTTTTGAATTTTGGGTTTTTTCTCCTGGGTGGGGGAAGGGCTGTTACCAGTCCCAGGCAGTGGGGAATGTTCCGTGTTTTCTGTGGTGGGATTGAGGGCCTATGATTGGCGAATTGCAACCACGCAGAGCACACTCCTAGGCCAGCAAGTCAACTGCTGGGGCCTAGTGCTGTAGCACTAGCACAGGCTGAGGCTATCAGCCCAAAAGACTGGTTTCTTTGAATGTTTGAAAGTTTGGACTATTAATCGGCTGGAGAGCCAGCAGCAGTTTTGGAAAAGCTTGAATTATGTTTTTGAATTTTATTTGACTGACATTAACCCAGAGACTGTTTAGCAGTGTATTTTGTTTGTTTTGGGACTATATTTTATATCTGGAACATCCTGACAAGATTGTGGTTTTTTTTCAATATGAAACTGATTGAACTTGAAACAAGCAAGCTGGTTTGAATATTTTGTTTTGAAGAATAAACCCAGTTATTGCTTGATACAATACCTACCTGGGGTGGTGGTGTTCACTTCTTCTAACCTTTTTTTTTCTTCCTTGTTCTGCCCGCAGCGGCTCCCAAGAGTTTTCTCTTGCTATTGGTGCCCTAGGATCCATTGCCCTGAGGCTGCTGGTGACACCATCAGTTCCCTTCTCTTCATATGTTTAAAAGTAGACTGAAAACCCACCTTTTTGATATAGCCTTCAATCCTTAACCCTACTCCTCTGTCCTCCAACCCAGCCAGTTGATTAACCATTCCCCTTAACTGTATCCATGACATCCTGTTTGTCTTTGGGAAGCAGAGCTGAGATTGTGATGTCATAATGCCTTATTCCACCAATATGAGCCAACCTCATCAGTGATGTCACAATGGCTTGATTGTCCTGTACTCTCCTCTGCCCTCCAACCCAGCCAGCTGATTAACCGTTCCCCTTAACTGTATCCATGACATCCTGCTTGTCTGTCTTGGCCGTTTTAGATTGTGAGCTCGTTCAAGCAGGGACTGTTTTCTTCTTCTTTATGACTCTGTGCAGCACTGCGTGTGTCTGGTACCGCTATAGAAATAATTAATAGTAGTAGTTTATCTGTTGTCATTTACTTTGTTACTAAGGGCCTGTTTTACGACCGTTACCGCACAGCAGCCACTAGCGCGGCTTTGTAAAACAGGCCCTATGTGTTGCTCAGGTATGTTATTTATGGAATTAGCTACTGTTCACAATCCAAAATAAAGTGAGCTTTTAAAATATATCCTCAAAGTGTGCAGAATCAATATTAGTATTAATGTTTAATAACCAGTCTGAAAAAGCAGGTCAAGGAGTATATGTAAACTTGAAATCTTTTGGTAGCCCTCAAAGCTTTTTTGTATTCATACTGCAGCTCTTTACGTGAAAAAGGTTGGAGATCACTGACTTATACCAACCCTAGACCAGGTTGTAAATGGCCATGACTATGAATTGCAAGTGTGTGCATACGAGGACATTATCATATTTCACAAATGATACATTGCTCATGGCCTGCCTAAACTCTGTCCATTTGCAGGTCCACAATGAAAGAATGCACCGTGCAAACAATGTGTGTAACAATTGCTGGTATTTTATGAAGAAGAGAAAACCCCTATGAAACAATACAAAGTGAAAAAGAAAGTAGGGGAGGACCAATACAGTTCCACATCAAGGTTAAAAATCAAGTTTATTAGTTGGATTCATAAGAACATAAGTATTGCCATTCTTGGACAGACTGAAGGTCCATCAAGTTCAGTATCCTGTTTCCAACAGTGGCTGACCCACTGCAGAGGTGCCTGCCTCAGGAGTCAACAAATCAGACCAGACGGGTATGGATACCAGTATGTGGATCATACATAGCACACTTTTTTTGTGTGTGTGTGTGTGTGTGTGTCACTATACACGTAAGTTTGAGTCCTGCCCAGACTCTGCCTGTGTGTATGCCTATCTGTAAAATGCATGTTATATAAGTAATCAAATCAATATCAATATTCAAGACTATTCTTAGATTGGATTTCAACTATAATTACATTGAGTATAACATCAGTGACCATTTGTACTAAAGGGATTTCTTAACCCTCTGAGGATAATGATGAGTTTATGAGAAATGGTCACTAATGAAAAGTGTTATATAAGTAAAATATATATTTTAAAATGGCATTAGACAGAATTTAAGCATTTACTGTGCATGCATATGTGCCTACAATGTAAAAAGTTCCAAACACAAAATTTATAGAAAAAGGAAAAATAAAACTATATTTTAAAATGTCAGGACCGGCTTCTGTGAAAATAGCCAAAGAATAAACCTCCTGGACCGTTTTTCCATTGGCCCACCCCAAACGCTCACCCCGCCCATTGCTCAATCATAGGCCTTGTCCTGTCAATACAGAAAATGGTGCCAACTAGTTTGAGGTTGGTGCCATTTTTTGTCATACTGAACTTATCCATAACTGGTTTTTTTGTTGGTTTTTTCTATTGATGTGGCATGAATGACTAAAAAGCACTCCAGCCCCATGTTTACTTTTTTAAAAAATGAAATAAAATGAACATAATTGATTTTTTTTATATTAACAAAAACACTTTGGCCCTCTTTTACTAAGGTGCGCTTATCGATTTAGCGCATGCTAAATGCTAACGCATGCATGTTAGTCTATGGACGCATAAGTGTTTAGCGGCTGCTAATTTGATTAGTAAAAGAGGGGGTTTGTATTTTAAAAATGAAAGGAAAACCTTTCTTCCCAACTAAACACATTCGTAAAGCATAGAGTCCTAATCTGCCCTTTTAATATTTTGGTTGACCTTCTGTATTACTATTTAAAAAGGCTTACCAAATACCTTCAGTCACGTTCCGCACTGGACAGAATGCCAGGACATCAAAATAGTATACGCCAATTAATGTATTACTATTTAAAAAGGCTTACCAAATACCTTCAGTCACTATCCGCACTGGACAGAATGCCAGGAAATCAAAATAGTATACATATTAAGTTTTATTACCTATATACAATATTTCTAGCCATTTTATTACATATATACAATATTTCTAGCCATAATCATTGATTAAGTACAGAGTTTGAATTAATACGTTACCGGTTATTACATCATTATTCTGTCACTTTCCATACGATCAGGAGGCTTACTCACAAAATATCATCACACAGCTTGTCAGTAGTGGAAATGTCCCGTCCCTTACAGGTTTTTTTCTTTCTAGGGGAAGCAGTATTTATCCCCCTATCCTTGTGGATTGAGTTAACTGAATGCTGGGGTGATGTTTACCAATTAGTATGTGTTTGCCTCATGAGCTAATTTCCCATCCCCTTCCTAGTGAAGGATGTTTACTAATTAGTATGTGTTTGCCTCATGAGCTAATTTCCCATCCCTTCCTTGTGGATGTTTACCAATTAGTATGTGTTAATACCAATCTGACTACACATCCCCCCTCTTATGGATTAAGCTAACTGAATGCTTGTGGATTGAGTTAACTGAATGCTTGTGGAATGTTATGTGTTAGCCTGCCTGAGGACCTGCTCAATAGGTGCTGAAAAGTCCTTGCTCGTTCTCATAATACTTGTGTTTCCTTGTAACAGCTATCATGGATCCTAGGCAGTGTCACTCAATATTAATCTTTCATACCATCCGTTTCACAATCGTGTCACATTCGGTCCTTATTGAGTGATACTGCCACAGGATACCATCGTGGGTCGTGTTGGTTTACAGCATAGTCCATAAACCACATAACAATTCCACAAGGACAGAACAAGTATTATTATGGTTAGTATAATTACTAATCTAGTGATGCTTTTGTTCAAATTCCTTATGGACTGATTTATCCTAGTATTATAGCTTTTAACTTTCCCAACTTTAAATCCCAATTTGGAACGGAAAAGTTGTTCTCCCAGAATACATTTGTTCTAAATCCTATATCAGGTGTTCAAACATAAGTTTGATTCTGCCAAAGAAGTGTTGACATATTGTGTAAGCATCCTGCAAAGGGTACTATCATTTTTTGGTATTATTGGCTCATTAGTCACCACACATATTACGCGTGGTGCTATTTCAATAATATAGTCCATTCACACACATCATATATTATTGATTGTAATTTACAAATTCGCCCTTGCAATGTGGAGTCACAAAATGTATTCATATCGATCATTTGTCCGTTAAATTTAGGTGCTCAGAAAAATTGTTTCTGAGGTTCCCCTAGTATGAGGGGTAACACTACATATTTACACATAAACATTCCTATGCAGTGAGTATCATTACATACACATAAACATTCCTATGCAGTGAGTATATTAGACACGGTCCTCCATATCTGCTCATTTCTAGTGTGTTCATTGCTTTTAATCTGTAATCCATGTATGGTCTCTTGTTGTCACATTTGCAATGATACATCTGGAGTTAGCGCTGCAAGTGAAGTTATCTTGCTTCCGATTCATTGAAGAATGCTTCCATCTCCATGACTTAACGACCCCTTCTTTAATTGTAACACGTCGCCCGGGGGCAGCGCCTTTTACCCCATACCATATTCCAAGGATTCCAAGGCATACGCATATCTGCAAGTTTCAGAAAACATTATTACTCTCTCAAATAACATTTCTCCTGAGGGACATATTCCCATTTTTCCACTCCCGGTTTCATTACAAGGAGAGCCTTATCTTTCCCGATTGCAATCACCTCCGCTGGTTCCGGAGGTCCTTTAGGATTGCTAATCCAGATTTTGGCTATGGACAGTTTCCCAATCGTCAAATTGGGGGTTACATTATCCCTCCACTGCCCATATTTGTCATCTGTAGTTAGTTTTTTAAGGGCCTCTTTCAAGAGTCCATTCATCTTCAATTAATCCCGCTGCCTGGGGATAATAGGGCATGTGATATACCCATTCAATATTATTTTCCTTAGCATATTCTTTTAATCATGTCTAAAGTCCTTAGAGTGTTCCATTGTGACGCAGAAGCACAAGGAAATGCTAGTAATAATCTACAGCAGTACACATATATTTACATTTATGACTTTCGGGTAACGGTCATATGAAACCCATTTGCCAAATCTGGGCTGGCAAATCGCCCCGTGCCCATGTGCCCCATTACCTTATGTGGTACTTCCCGTTCTTGATATGTTGACACACCGGACATTTTCTGATCACATGTTAGATCAAAGGAATCCCTCGTTCCTGAGCCCACCTGTAAGTAGCTTTTTCTCCAAGATGTCCACTTTTCTGATGTGTCTAAATGGCTGTACCTTCCAACCATTCTTCCACCTTAGGAATTTCATTAGTAGTTGTTACAGAAATGGTAGCTGCGGCATCTGCTTGGGAATTAAACAATCGTTCCATTGAATCAACAGGCATATGTGCATCTACATGAAATACTGACACTATTGTCTCCTGTACAATTTTTTCTATGTCTTGCCACAATTCTTTACCCCACAGCTAACCAATTATGGGACTTCCACCCCATTAACCATGTAGCAAGACCATTAGCGACCGACCAGGAGTCAGTAAAAAGATATTCCACTCCCCATTTCACTGGGGATTCATGAGCATATACTGGCTTTATGATTTCCAGCTCTTCGTTAGGAATATTAGCTATTTTTTTCGTGCAAAGTAGCTACCCCATGCTCACCTATTTTAGCTCTTTGAGAAATGTACCATTTCCATTTAATAATACTTTGTTCCTGAGCATATCCTACTCTATTTGACTTGGGATCAGACATTATCCATTGCATAATTGGAATTTGTGGTCGCAATAGTACCTAAGGTAATCTGTTCGGTCTCAGCCAACGCCCAATAACATGCTAAAAGTTGTTTTTCGAAGGGAATATATTTTTTCACCTGCTTTCGGGAATTTCCTGTTCCAGAATCCTAAGGGTACCCGTTTCCCACTTTGTTTTTGCCATACATATAATTCCACTTCCCCCTCTCTCATGGGCCACAAATCTACAGCTGTCTGTATGGTTTGTTTAGCATTTCCAAAAGCAACCTGCTGTTCTTCTCCCCACATAAACTCATATTTTTTACGAGTTACCTTGTATATTCTTTGGAGTGGGAAAATCTAATATTTTTCATTTTGCTTTCTCTGTGATTTCCCTAATATCCTCTATTCCACTGAATTCCTAAAAATTTTACCGACGTTGCCGGTCCTTGTATTTTTGTTGGATTTATTTCCCTTCCCTTCTTTTTCATATGGTCAATTAATAAATCCAACTGCCCTTTCTTAGTTTGTATGTCAATATGTCAAACTCATGTAATTTACTATCTTGCTCTATCTGTACTTACATTATTAATTTCATTACAAGTTCCTACATTTAAATCCATAATTTGTTAATATTTAAGCATATTTTAAATATCGATCCCTGTTTTTGCAACATTCGTAGAATTGCAGACAGACTCCATGCTGTCTCTCTCTATTTTTTCTTTTTCTTTCTTTCCTGCTTCCTCCCACTTCCCCCTCCCCTCTGCCTGGTGAACAAAGGAGAATTCAAAAAGCCCGCCGTCAAGCTCACATGATAGCATCTAAGGAGGAAAAAGGTGGGGGTGAAAATCCCTCCTTTTGCAGTTTGCTCTTTCAAACAAAGGAACTTTTACTTCAACATCCTATTTACTCGACCGCGCCCCCTCTTATATTTTGTGGCAGCAATATGAACTGCTAATACCCAGCTCCTTCGAGCCAACTACATCACCCGATAAATCGGGGCATCTTTCTAAACTACATCACCCTATTCATCGGGGCATATTTCCAAACCTTGTACAAGAACAATTGATTCTGCACTTCCCAGAACCCAGAGCAACCACATCACCTGATTTATCGGGGCAACTATTATTTCTCTAAACTACATCACCCGATCCATCGGGGCAACTTTTTTTTTTCTAAACTTGTACAAGAACAATTGGTTCTGCACTTCCCAGAACCCAGGGCAACCACATCACCTGATTTATCGGGGCAACTATTATTTCTCTAAACTACATCACCCGATCCATCGGGGCAACTTTTTTTTTTTTTTAAACTTGTACAAGAACAATTGGTTCTGCACTTCCCAGAACCCAGAGCAACCACATCACCTGATTTATCGGGGCAACTATTATTTCTCTAAACTACATCACCCGATCCATCGGGGCAACTTTTTTTTTTTCTAAACTTGTACAAGAACAATTGGTTCTGCACTTCCCAGAACCCAGGGCAA
This sequence comes from Geotrypetes seraphini, assembly GCF_902459505.1. Classification (NCBI taxonomy): domain Eukaryota; kingdom Metazoa; phylum Chordata; class Amphibia; order Gymnophiona; family Dermophiidae; genus Geotrypetes; species Geotrypetes seraphini. The sequence goes on along the minus strand of NC_047094.1, from coordinate 91,629,781 downwards.
CCACATCACCTGATTTACCGGGGCAACTATTATTTCTCTAAACTACATCACCCGATCCATCGGGGCAACTTTTTTTTTTCTAAACTTGTACAAGAACAATTGGTTCTGCACTTCCCAGAACCCAGAGCAACCACATCACCCGATCCATCGGGGCATTTTTATTTCTCTAAACAACATCACCCGATTTATCGGGGCAATTTTTTCTAAACTGCATCACCCGATTTTTCGGGGCAATTTTTTAAACTTGTACAAGATCAAGTGGTTCTGCCCTTTCCAGAACCTTTTCCCATGACTCTGCTAATCCATGATTATTGACTAGTTCTTGTGCTATTAAATTATACGGTGCCTCGGTCCAGCTGGGCACCTCTATAGGTTCTTTTGAGGATTTCTCTCTCTTCCTGAACATTCCTGTATCACAAGAGCGCTCAGGTTTTCTTTAGAGAAATCCTGCCGACTACGCCAATTAATGTATTACTATTTAAAAAGGCTTACCAAATACCTTCAGTCACGTTCCGCACTGGACAGAATGCCAGGACATCAAAATAGTATACATATTAAGTTTTATTACATATATACAATATTTCTAGCCATAATATTACATATATACAATATTTCTAGCCATAATCATTGATTAAGTACAGAGTTTGAATTAATACGTTACCGGTTATTACATCATTATTCTGTCACTTTCCATACGATCAGGAGGCTTACTCACAAAATATCATCACACAGCTTGTCAGTAGTGGAAATGTCCTCTCTCCTTTACAGGTAACTTTCTTTCTAGGGGAAGCAGTATTTATCCCCCTATCCTTGTGGATTGAGCTAGCTGAATGCCGGGGTGATGTCAATATACTAACTAATTTCCCATCCCAATGTCGGGAGGATGTTTACCAATTAGTATGTGTTAATACCAATCTGACTACACATCCCCCCTCTTATGGATTAAGTTAACTGAATGCTTGTGGATTGAGTTAACAAAACTCCTAGCCTGCCTCGTGAGCTAATTTCCCATCCCTTCCTTGTGGATGTTTATCTGTTAGCCTGCCTGAGCTGACAATAGGTGCTGAAAAGTCCTTGCTCGTTCTCATAATACTTGTGTTTCCTTGTAACAGCTATCATGGATCCTAGGCAGTGTCACTCAATATTAATAATCCTTTCATATCATACGTTTCACATACGTGTCACACCTTCTCTGTGCCTTTTTATACTCTCACTAGTTTTTTAGCTTGTTACATTAACAGGTGCTAGAAAAGATGTGTAGACAGGCATTTCTTTCTTTCTTTCTGTCTAATCTCCCTTCCTCTGTCTGACTGTCTTTCTTTCTTTCTGTTTCTCTCCCCTTGTCCGTCTTCCCTTCTCCCTTACTTTTACCTCCCCCCTGTCCAGCAGCACCCCTTCCCTGCTCCCCCTATTCAGCTGTAGCCCTTCTCCCTTCCTTTTACCTTCCCATTGTCCAGAAGCACCCCTTCCCTCTTCCCCCTGTCCAGCAGTAGGCTTTCTCCATTCCTTTTACCTCCCTCCTGTCCAGCAGCACCCATTCCCTACTCCCCCTGTCCAGCAGCAGCCCTTCTCCCTTAGTTTTACCTCCCCCCTGTCCAGCAGCACCTCTTCCCTGCTCCCCCTATTCAGCAGTAGCCCTTCTCCCTTCCTTTTACCTCCCCCCTGTCTAGCAGCTTCCCTTCACGGATCCCCATGTCTAGCAGTAGCCCTTCTTCCTTTCTTTTACCTTCCCCCCTGTCTAGCAGAATCCCTTCCCTGATCCCCCCCTGTCTAGCAGTAGCCCTTCCTTTCTTTTACCTCCCCCCTATCTAGCAGCATCCCTTCCCTGATCCCCCCTGTCTAGCAGTAGCCCTTCTTCCTTTCTTTTATCTCCCCCTTGTCCAGCAGTACCCCTTCCCTGCTTGCTGGCTTGTGGTGTACACATGCATGGTAGTTGCAGCAGTGCTGTTTCCCGGCTTGGTATGTGTTATGAAGCAGCTCTGGCAGGGCCTTGTTGCGATAGGGAAAGCATTGAAAACCGCCACGGGCTCAGCTGGAGGAAACCACTGCACTTGTCGGACACACAAATCGCCACAGGCCAGTGATAGGGGCAGCGTCGCACACTGCCACAAGCTCAGCTGGAAGAAACCGCTGTACATGTCGGACTCACAAAATGCTACAGGCTTCTCCTACATTGCTGGGGAAACCACTGCATGCATCGCAAAGTGCCAAAGGCTTCTACTGCGCATGCGGCGACACAGAACCACGGATCAGGGATCATGGCTGCATGGAGTTTCAGCTGCGCATGCATGCTAAAGGTTTCTTATTATAGCGGATTATCTGTTTTCTGAAATGCAGTGACCAGAACTGAACACAGTACTCTTGCTGTAATTGCACCATCAATACAAATATGTCCAAAGTGGCCACTCAAAGAGATGAAACAGAAATAAAATTTGCAAAATGAAAATAATAATGTGATGCTCTCTTTATCATTATCTATTACTTCCCAAATAATATCTAACATTCTGTTATTTGATTATTTGACTACACTTCCCCCTCCGTATTCGCAGTTTCTGTTATTCACGGTTTTTTGTTCAGGCTCCACCCCCAAATTTATATCAGTGGAAATTGCGGGTCACAGTGTTTCACAGAGAAAATCAAAGCTCCCAGCATTGTATGGAGAAAATCGCTACACTTGCAGGTCAGGTTATTCACGGTTTTGTGTGTTTTTTAGGGGTTTTTAAAATTTTTTTTATAGAAAAACCACAAATAACATATGAAAAGTTAGTTGCGGTTTTTCTGTATTCACTGCCATGCTGTTCCCCTATCACCGTGAATGTGGAGGGCAGGGCCGGATTTAGATGAAAAGAGGCCCTAGGCTATTCCACTTATGAGGCCCTTTCACCTCCCATTTTTAAGTTTGTAAATTACATGAGAGATAATAAAATACATCATTACTGTGATATATATCAATATGTTAAATGAAACATGTTGTTATTGGTACTAACCTTTATAAAAAATGTGACATGGATCTTGAGGCCCTAGGCTGAAGCCTAGTTAGCCTATAGGAAAATCCGGCCCTGGTGGAGGGGAAAGTGTACTGTCACAGCAGGATCTGAAGATTTATATGTGTTATCCACAGTGACTCCAAGATTCTTTTTTTGGTGATGACCTCTGAAATCGAACCCAGCATTGGGTATCTAAAATTAGGATTATCTTTCCCTATGCATTTTTCATTTAGTTGAAATATAAATCAGAAATATAAATCCTTCTGGAACAGTGTTGAAATTAGTGATTTAATTATCATCCACTGGATTGTGTCGTTGTATTCCATTTGACAATAAAAACAGTTTCAACAACAAAAAAAGAAATGAAAAACTAAAGGACCCCCTTTTACAAAGCCGCGGTACTAATTCCCAGCGCGGCAAATACAACAAAGCCCATTCAGTGTATACTGCAGCTTTGTAAAAGGTTCCCTATATTATTTTCCAGAAACCTTCTGCAGGCTAGAGACCTAGTTTTTCCTGTGGTAGGGATTTTGTGATGCGCTGGGGATATGGTAACGCTGCAGCTGCGTTTTCCTGAGTAAAATGCCTCTAAGTTGATAGCTCAATGTGTAAAAATAAATCATTTTTTTCTCCACATGAGAAACTGCAATGAGAGTCGGGCTGTAACTTTTCTAACACCCCATCAATAACAGCATTGATTGTACAAATCCTTTTAAATTGAGAATGTTAAATGGTGTGAAACATTGCAACGTAAACAGATGGTCATTTTCCTGACAACTTCTATTACGAGATATCCAAAATCATTTAAAAAGAAGCCAAAAGCAGTACCAATAATGTACTAATAAGCCCACAAAGTCCTCAAACTCTGCCCATTTCCTCTTGGGGATGATTCAGGTATTTATGGTATGATTTGTATGGATATCTTTAAACAACGGGGCATCTAGGAACTCCTTGGCACAAGTCATCTAATCTTTCTGGCTACTCTTCATTAAACCCCAGGCAATAAGCTTCCATCTCTCCACTGCAGGAAGTCTGAACTAGTTGTACACACACCATTCAGACACTTAGAAGATATCTGGAACCCACAAAATTTAGGTATCTATTTGGCTTTATATCCCGTCCTCTCGGGAGAGCTCAGAATGAGTTACAAGTTTACATACATATTAAAGTGTATTATAGAAGGTGATAGCAAACATGGCATGGCAGGACATTTTCTGACAGAGATGGCAAAACATAGGTAACAAAACATGATAAAACATAACATGACAAACATTGTGTGGTGAGACATAGGGCTCCTTTTATCAAGCTGAGGTAGGCAGTTAACGCGCGGAATACCGCGCTTTCAACCACCTGCCGCGCTAGACGCTAACATCTCCTTTGACGAGGCGTTAGTTTTTTGGTGTGCCGCGGGGGTTAGCATGTGATGAAATGTCCGACGCGCTAACCCCCGTAGCGCACCTTGATAAAAGGAGCCCATAGTATGATGCACATTGTATAACAAAACAGCATGGCAAACATAGGGGTCCTTTTACTAAGGTGTGCTAACCGATTTAATGTGCGCTAACAATTAGTGCTCGCTAAATGTTAAGGCACCCATTATATTTTATTTAGCATGCTATGCTTATCCGCTATAATAAAATCCTTAGCGCACATGTGGACTTGAAAATCCGTGCGTCCATGCTTTGTGCCTCCGTGCCTACGCATACGCAGTAGGAGCCTGCACGGACGCACAGAGTTTCAAGTGTGCATGCGCGCTAAGGGTTTTATTATCCCCATCACAAGAAGGAGCCTGCGGCGATTTCCACATCGCCCTCCCTCCGCAAAGCTGTGAGCCCGGAGCCAGTGTAGATGTCTGAAGCCTGGCTGGAGGAGGACGAGGAGGAGCTGTGAGAGCTCTGCAGAGGCAGGAGGTACTGGATTCAGGGAAGGGAGTGGGAGAAGGGAGATATATTGGACTCAAGTGAGGAAAGGAGAAAGAGAGAGAGAGATAGATGGATGAGAAGGACAGAGGGGCTACAAGGGGGACAGGGAGAGATGGTGGGGGATAGGGAGAGATGGTGGGGGATAGGGAGAGATAGACTTCAGGGAGGATGGAGGGGGAAGGAGAGAGAGAGATGGCCTTGGGGAAGGACAGAGGGGACAGGAAAGGGAAAGATGGCAAAAGAGGTGAAATAGGTTCAGAGAGAGATGGTAAAGGGTGTGAAAGGGGGAAAGTGAGAGATGGAAATGGTAGGACCACTGCTGCTTTGAGGCACTGAGGGAGGAGGGGTTGGTACATCAGGACTGCTGCTGCCGCCTCTGGTAAGTAATGGGGGGTCTAGGAGGCCAGACCCACACGGAGCAAAAGGCCCTGTCAGGTGATAAATGCAATGGAGGATCTATGAGGGCCAAAAGTGTACAGAGGATTAAGGAAATGGTGAAAGGTGAGGTGGTGGGACTGGATCAGTGGGAGGCAGGGTCCAGGCATGGTAGAGGTGGGGCATGGATGGGGTCAGGGTCAGGGTATAGGTGGGGCTATTCTAGCACCTGTTACTGTAATGAATGTAATGGGCTAAAACATTAGTATATAATACTATGGCTGCCACGCTATGTTAACCACACTTGTAATACAATGGGGTCCTTTGACTAAGGCACGCTAACCGATTTAGCATGCGCTAACGATTAGCGCACGCTAAATGCTAAGGCACCCATTATATTCTATTTAGCGCGCCTTAGTAAAAGGACCCTATAGCATTACAATCATGGCTAACATAGCATGGCAACCATATAGTATTATATAAAAGCATAGCATGGCAACCATAGTGAGCAAAAAACATCAAGAAGAGGCACTGGAGATGTCACAACCAACTGATGGATTCAAGTCTGTTATTTGAAGTGAAACGACTGAAATATGTAAAAACAAACAAAGTCCCGACTAGGATCCAAGTTTCGGCGACTATGTCACCTTCCTCAGGAGCCAATATCAAGCGTGTCGGCATCTCTATTTTGCGAATGAAACGCCAAAAGTCAAACATAGTATGGTAGATATATAAGTGTGGCTAATCTAGTATGATATGTAACAAGGTAGAACCTAGCGCGGTAGACATGGGATGGCAATTATGCAGTGGGCTTAGCATGAGAATTTGTGGTACGGTAGACAGTATGGCAAATATAGTATGAAAGAAACTATACTATACATTGTAGAGTGAGTGAGAAAAGGTGACAGTCTGACAAAATGTGGCAAAGCATTGCGAGACAAAAACATGGTGTGGTCAGGCATAATATATAGTAGATAGTGTGGTGGGATCTTCACGTAACGCCATTGCACAATAAAGGCATCTGAGTGGTAGGATCATTTACTGGATTAAATAAAAACGCTCTCCAGAATCTATCTATGGATTTGTAAAAACCTTCTTAATTTCAGGGCAGGTTACATGGCTTCACGGATAATGTGGAGCATACATGGCATATTTTCACAGGTGAGTTCATAGAGGCAATAAGCGGAGCGAAATTCAAAAGCACAAGGAATCCTTATTTATGAAGATTTGTGAAGATAAAGCTAGAAGCTAGCTACAGGAATGAGCTTCCTGCCTTCATCTGAAGTTTTTCTATGACTCTCTGTAATTGAGTTGTACTTATTGAGGCTGACATTCAAATGATTTACTGTGGGTTTCTTTGGGTCCCTTTTATCAAGCTGAAATAGAGGTTTTTAGCGCAAGCTGGCACGGTAAATGCTCCGACGCTCATAGAACTCTTATGAGCGTCAGAACACTTACCTTGCTGGCCCATGCTATAAACCTCTAGCGCAGCTTCATAAAAGGAGGGGGAGGGGGCATTGGGCTCCTAAATTGGCCTCTTTGAAAATGTACTAGAACTGAGGCCCAAATTTTGTAACTGGCGCCTAATGTTAGGCTCCTATTTTGGAGCGCCCAACTAGATAGGCGCCTATCAAATTGAATAACAAGCTCAATTAAGCTTTTTAATCAGCACAAATTGAAACTTAGGCGCCTAGCAAAAAAGAATGATTCTGTAACAAGGTGCCTCTACAAAGTAGGCGCTATGCATCTTAAGCGTGGGCGTGGCTTTGTGTTGGGCGCCTTGTTGCAGAATCGCTGCTCTTAAGCGTGCTTAAGCACTCACATGGCTGCCGAACTTTTAGTTGTGCCTAGAGCTGGCCTATTTCTTGGGTGCCTCCAAAATAGGTGCCGCTCAGCATGATTCACTAAACAGCACCCAATTTTACTTGAATCGCGCTGAATGGTGCCTAATTTGGCGCCTAACTTTTGGCCGCTTAGAATTTGCTCTTGAGTTCTCATATTTACGCTCAAAAGTTCACTAAACTCCTAAATTTAGAAACATAAAAAGTAGATAAAACAGAGATGGCTTAAGGGCACAGAATGATGTTCAGCATTAGGCACCTAAATTAGGATCCCGAATCTTAGCAGATGAACAGCAGGCCTAAATGTACAAGAATTTTCATCCTTAAAAATGTATTCTATGTTTGGCTTAATACAGTGTAAATGATACCTTAACCCTGCAAGGCTAGTTTGTGGTAGAAAGTTTGAACACATTTGTTTGTTACATCGCAATAATTGTCATGTATTTTTTTGTTGTTGTTGGATTTCCTTTCACATCCAGGGTGGGGTGGGGGGGGGGGAAGGAAATGTATTTTGATTATTAAAATTACTTAATTATAATTTTGTAATCACATATGTTTTCTTGTATTAATAATTGGGAGGAGGGGGGAGAAAATGATTGTTTTATGTATTAATTGTGTATTTAATAGTGCGTTTTATGAAATGGTTTATGTTCAAGTAATTGTATTGCACTGTCAAAGTTTAAAAATCAATAAAGATTTATAAAAAAAAAAAAAAGTTTGAACACATAACACCTTGGTTGAGGAAACTCCACTGGCTCACAAATTATTTTTAAGACACTTGTACTTGTGTTCAAAGTCATCTATCATGGGATTCCCTGGTATTTGTCGCAGGTTATGGCAATTTACCAACCATTTAGAACTTTGAAGTCTGCGGGTGCAATGCGACTGTCGGCGATGGACTATTCAGAAGTGCACTATACGAGAGCTTCTGCTTTTTCCATCATAGGAGCAACTCTGTGGAACAAGTTAACTGGACCACAAAGAGCTCTCATCGATATTCAGAAGTTCAAGAAAATGCTTAAGACTACACTCTTTGTAGAAGCATTGTAATGAATGATGATTCTTGTTTACGCTGGCTCTGGATTGCTATATAATAGAGTGCTGTGGATAAATTGTTCTTACTGAATGATATGAAATGTTTTTTGACTATAGATTTTGGTTTGCTTTTTTGTATGGTTTTAGTCATTTTATGAATGTTGTTAGTTGTATGCCGCCTAGTAATTGGCAGTTGAGAAATTTGTTAAATAAAATAGGGGACAAAGGAACTGAACTTAGGGCTCCTTTTACGAAGGTGTGCTAGCGGTTTTATCACACAGGCCGGATTAGCGCACCCTATTGTGCGCACTAGCCAAAAATCTACCGCCTGCTCAAAAGGAGGTATTCCGCACGTTAAGCCCCTAGCGCACCTTCGTAAAAGGAGCCCTTAGGCACAAAAATTGAGGAACTCTGCTTTTTGGGGCGAATATTGATCTCTTTATGTTTTGCAAGACCTATCACAGCAGATCTAGTGAGGGATATGAAGGTTGTGGTTGCATAGGAATAAGGACTAAGAAACCAGCTATAGGTGAAACCTTTAGACTAGACTAACCCCTTCTTTTACTAAGGTACGCTAACCGATTAGCATGCGCTAATGGAATTAGCATGTGCTAAATGCTAATGTGTCCATAGACTATCATGCACGTGTTAGCATTTAGTGCACGCTAAATTGATTAGCGTACCTTAGTTAAAGAGGGCCTAAATTTCTGCCCAGCATATCACTTAAAACCAGTGTTAATTGTCAGGTCTGTTCAGCAATATTCCATTTATAGATGCACACAAGTCTTACCATGGGAGGTGGAACAGGAGTCCCACAATATTGCTCGACCAACCCTTACAATGGATTCCTGCCCATCTCAGAAGCAACATTACTCTTTACTGACCTGATAAAGGTGACAGAGTGACTTTAAGCTGGTCACAAATGGCCCGAGTTAGTCCAATGAAAAAGCCTGTCATCTTTATTTCTATACAGTAGGGAAATGTTAATAGAATTCAATAACTACCCCAAACCTCTGCCCATTTCATATGTCTCATCATTAAAAGACATATATTCAAACCCAATAGGTAGTAACAAATCTCTCATCAAGCTTTCTCAATTTTTTCTCAGTTCTGCTTAAAAGCTTCTATCGTGAATCAACACAATACATACAACGAGAGGAGAAACATCAGACTTGTAATTGGAAAAGAGGATTATAGGGCCTCTTATAGCACACAGCTATTCCAATGCCCACTCCAGTGATCCAAGACATATAATCATTTGTTTCTCTCCCCTCCCCCCCCCCCCAAACTCTCTCCCTTATCCACTTTCCGTACTCATAAAAAGATATGCAGTCCTTAAATGTTTTCAGTTACCGGTAATTTGCACCCAAGAGTGCTCAGAAAATTGAGCGATGTCCTGGCGAAACCGTTGGCTGAGCTATTCAATCTCTCCCTAAGTAAGGGGAAAGTTCCCCTGGACTGGAAATTAGCTAATAAAAAGGGTTGCAGGGCAGAGGCTGCGAATTATAGACCGGTGAGTCTCACATCAATAGTGTGCAAACTCATGGAAACACTAATTAAAAGAAAATTGGACACGATCTTGAATAAAGGGAATCTTCGGGATCCCAGTCAGCATGGATTCACCAAGGGTAGGTCCTGCCAATCCAATCTCATCAGCTTCTTTGACTGGGTAACAAGAAAGTTGGACTTGGGAGAGTCTTTGGACGTCGTGTACCTGGACTTCAGTAAAGCTTTTGACAGTGTCCCACACTGCAGGCTGCTAAGCAAGATGGAATCGATGGGGTTAGGAGAGACACTAACTGCATGGGTCAATGATTGGCTGAGTGGCAGACTTCAGAGGGTGGTGGTTAATGGTACCCTCTCTAAAACATCGGAGGTGACCAGTGGAGTGCCGCAGGGCTCGGTCCTGGGTCCACTCCTTTTCAACATATTCATAGGGGATCTGACTCAAGGGCTTCAAGGTAAAATAACACTATTCGCCGATGACGCCAAACTATGTAATATAGTAAGTGAATGCAGTTTACAGAATTATATGGCGCAGGACCTGCTTACATTGGAAAGTTGGTCCTCAACCTGGCAGCTAGGCTTCAATGCTAAGAAATGTAAGGTCATGCACTTCGGAAGCGGAAATCCATGCAGCACGTACTTCTTGAACGGAGAAACTTTAACTAGGACTTCAGCAGAACGAGATTTAGGAGTAATCATCAGTACAGACATGAAAACTGCCAATCAAGTGGAGAAGGCTTCATCTAAGGCAAGGCAGATATTGGGTTGTATCAATAGAAGTTTCGTCAGCCGAAAGCCTGAAGTCATAATGCCGTTGTACAGGGCCATGGTGAGACCTCATCTGGAGTACTGTGTGCAATTCTGGAGGCCACATTACAGTAAAGATGTGCGCAGAATTGAATCGGTTCAGCGGACGGCCACCAGGATGATCTCGGGGCTCAAGGGTCTCTTGTACGAAGAGAGACTGAACAAATTGCAGCCCTACACTCTCGAGGAACGTAGGGAGAGGGGAGACATGATCGAAACATTTAAGTACCTCACGGGACGTGTCGAAGTGGAAGATGATATTTTCTTTCTCAAGGGACCCTCGGCCACAAGAGGGCACCCGCTCAAACTCAAGGGCGGAAAATTTCATGGTGACACCAGAAAGTATTTCTTCACAGAGAGAGTGGTTGATCATTGGAACAAGCTTCCAGTGCAGGTGATCGAGGCAGACAGCATGCCAGACTTTAAGAATAAATGGGATACCCATGTGAGATCCCTACGATGGTCAAGATAACGAAATTGGGTCATTAGGGCATAGACAGGAGGTGGGTAAGCAGAGTGGGCATACTTGATTGGCTGTAGCCCTTTTCTGCCGTCATCTTCTATGTTTCTATCTTGGCCTATTATGACAATTCTTTTCATATTATTATTAGGTACCAAATAAATGTTCACTGCATTAAGACCAAACAATCACACTATCCCCACCCCCATTTTACAAAACCGTAATGCAACGTTTAGTGCCGGCTGTGGCGGTAACAGCTCCGATGCTCATAGGAATTCTATGAGTGTCAGAGCTGTTACCGCCTTGGCTGGCGCTAAAAACGGCGCTATGATTGTGTAACAAAAAAGGGGAGGGGGCAAATATTGACAGAACAAAATTAAAATAGATTACTGGAGAAAATAGGTAAATGTTTCTATAACCTGTCAAAATATGCATACAAACTCAGAAAAATAATTGCTAGTGGGCAGAAATGAATTTTGGACTCCGGATATGAAGCTGTCATATTGTTCGTGGAGTTTGTATACTGTTTTTTTTTTTCTAATGGCCTTCATAGAAACTTCCTTTCATTGCTTATTTAATTTTGGAAACAATACTTACTAGGAAGGGTATTTTTTTTATCACCTTCCATTAATATACACAAGCAAATATTGCTCATTGTATTGGGGAGAGGGTAGAAAGAGGAGGGTAACAAGGTCTGAATAAAAAAAAGTGTTGAAAAATTCTAATTTAGAACCTTCCGCAATATGGCTGTGCTACATTTAGCTCATAATTATTACTGATTCTTAAAAGTACACCCCCCCAAAAAAAAAAAAAACCAAAACACAACAGTGCCATGATTTTTTTCAGTTTCCTCACATGCTGCTACTTTCAGTTGCCTTTCCAAAGTTATACCTGCCAGAACCCCCCCTCCCCTACCAGGACCCAAATCCAAAAGCAACAGAATAGAATGAGGTAAAGAGGGGGGGGGGGGGAAATAGATTAGAGCTGTGGAGGAGGTGAATACAGAGTGAAAATAATGGACCAGAAAGACAGGCATAAATAGGATATTGAAGAGGGGAAGAGATATGGGGAAATGGGATTGTGTGCGATAGAAATATAGAACATACAAACATTATGGCAGATAAAGGCCAAATGGTCCATCCAGTCTGCCCATCCACAGCATGCACAATCTCAATCTGTATACTTTGGAGGAAATGCAGGAGAGGGGAGATATGATTGAGACATTTAAATACTTACGTGATGTAAATGTGCACAAGTTGAGTCTCTTTCATTTGAAAGGAAGCTTTGGAATGAGAGGGCATAGGATGAAGTTAAGAGGTGATAGGCTCAGGAGTAATCTAAGGCAGTGATTCCCAACCCTGTCCTGGAGGAACACCAGGCCAATCGGGTTTTCAGGCTAGCCCTAATGAATATGCATGAGAGAGATTTGCATATGATGGAAGTGATAGGCATGCAAATTTGCTTCATGCATATTCATTAGGGCTAGCCTGAAAACCCAATTGGCCTGGTGTTCCTCCAGGACAGGGTTGGGAACCACTGATCTAAGGAAATACTTTTTTTACAGAAAGGGTGGTAGATGCGTGCAATAGCCTCCCAGTAGAGGTGGTGGAGACAAAGACTATGTCTGAATTCAAGAAAGCATAGGACAGGCATGTAGGATCTCTTGGGGAGAGGAGGAGATAATGGTTACTGTGGCTGGGCAGACTAGATGGGCCATTTGGTCTTAGTCTACCATCTTGTTTCTATGGAGCTTCCTTTCAAATGAAAGAGATTTGTCTCATATGCATTACAGAGTAACATAGAAGATGACAGCAGATAAAGACTTGAATGGTCAAGTTTTATTAGGATTTTATATACCGCCTATCAAAGTTATCTAAGCGGTTTTACAATCAGGTACTCAACCTGATTCACGGTTTTACAATCAGTTGCCCAACCTGATTCAATCTAAAAATTTGTTGGGGTTTTTTTTTCTTCTTCTCCTTAGCTATTTCTGGGCAAGAATCTAAAGCTCTGCCTGGTACTGTTCCTAGGCTCCAACTACTGAAGTCTACATCAAAGCTAACTCCAGTCCACCTACAACATCCCATTCATTGAAGCCCTCCCCAGCCCATCTTCCCCCAAATGGCCACATACAGACACAGACCATGCAAGTCTGCCCAGTACTGTCCTTAATTTTTCAATATTTACTATTGTTTTCTGATTCTAGATCCTCTGTGTTCATCCCACACTTTTTTGAACTCTGTCACTGTTTTCCTTTCCACCACCTCTCTCGGGAGCATATTCCAGGCATCCACCACCTTCTCTGTAAAGAAGAATTTCCTCACATTGCTCTTGAGTCTCCCACCCCTCAACCTCAAATTATGTCCTCTGGTTTTACCATTTTCCTTTCTCTGGAAAATATTTTGTTCTATGTTTAAACATCTCTCAAGAAAAAAAAATATATGTAGTAACAGAATTAATTCCAAAAATATATGTCACAAATGTTACTCACCAGGGGTGGGCTGTTCCCCAGAGATACCCATTTTACTCAGCTGCTTGTAATTTTCTCATTGGCATAAAATCCCTGACGCAGCCGTATATCAGTGAAAGAAGGCCTTTGTTGGAGAGTAGAAACATGGACATGGAGCGATTAAAATCAGCTTTATTAAGATCGTTTGGATGCCGAGGAAGAAGAGAGAGTAATGATATTGGCACCGGACTTACATCAAGTCAAGCGATTAAGCTAAATGGAAGGGTTTTTTTGGTGTGATTGCATTCCCTGTGCACAGTGTTGGGTTTGTTACCCGGTTGATAATCACATTTTTGTGGTGGAGTTTTTTATGCCAATGAGAATATTACAAGCAGCTTATTTGAAAGTACATTGAGGCCTTTTCTCCACTTGTTAAGTAAAATGGGTATCTCTGGGGAATAGCCCACCCCTGGTGAGTAACATTTGTGATATATATTTTTGGAATTTAAATATCTCTATCATATCTCCCTTCTCCTGACTTTCCTCCAAAGTATACATATAGAGATCTTTAAGTCTGTCCCCATACACCTTATGATGAAGACCACTGACCATTTTTGTAGCCTTCCTCTGGACCTACTCCATCCTGTGTATATCTTTTTAAAGGTGTGGTCTCCATAATTGTACACTATTCTAAATGAAGGCTCACCAGAGTCTTATACAGGGACTTAAATACTTCCCTTTTCCTACTGGCCTTTTCTCTCCCTATGCACCCTAGCATCTTTCTAGCATTCTCTATTGTCTTTACAACCTGTTTGGCCACCTTAAGGTCATCACATAATATTACACCCAAGTCCCACTCCTCTTTTGTACACAAAAGTGTTTCATCCCTTAAACTGTACCATTCCCTCATATTTTTGCAGCCCTTGCATTTCTTAGCATTAAATCTTAGCTGCCAAATTTCAGACCATTCTTCAAGCTTCGCTAGGTCCTTCCTCATGTTATTCACACCATCAGGGGTGTATAATCTATTGCAAATTTTGGTATCATCTGCAAAGAGGCAAATCTTACCTGACAGCCATTCCAGCAATATCACTTACAAAAATGTTAAAATGAACAGTTCTAAGAAATGAACCTTGAGGCACTACACTGGTAACATCCCTTTCCTCAGAGAGATCTCCATTGACAACTACACTGTCGCTTTCCACTCAACCAATTCCTGACCCAGTCCATCAATTTGGGACCCATACTAATTGCACTCAGTTTATTTATTAGATGCCTATCAAAGTCTTTGCTAAAATCTAAATACATCAAATCTAGCAGGCTCCCTCTATCCAATTCTCTGATCACCCAGTCAAAGATATTGATCAAATTTGTCTGACAAGACCTGCCTCTAGTATATCCATATTGCCTTGGCCCCTGTAATCCACAGGATTCCAGAAACACCACTATTCTCTAGTGTACTATTTTCTGTTTTAAAATTGTTTACATTAATTTACTTAAAACAGAAGTCAGACTTACTGGTCTGTAGTTCCCTATTTCCACTTATGTGAAGAGGGACCACATCCGCTCTTCTCCAGTTCTGCGGTACCACTCCCAATTCTAGAGAAGCATTGAAACGGTCAGCCAGCAGGGCTGCCAGAACTTCCCTATATTTTTGCAGTACCCTTGGATGTACACCATCCAGCCCCATCACTTTATCCACCTTTAGTTTAGCTAGCTCCTCACGAACACAATTCTCTAAAAATCGATCAGAGTGTAACACCCATCCATCCCTATTTGCGTTTGTCTTCTGCAATCCTGCTCCTGGTGCTTCAGCTGTGAACACAGAACAGAAATATTTGTTAAGCAATTCAGACATCTTTATCAGCTTCTACATATTTTTCCCCTTCACATTTGAGTCTCACAATGCCACTTTTGCTTTAATATACCTAAAACATGTCTTGTCCCCCCATTTTACTGTGTCAGCTATTTTTATTCCATTTGCATCTTTGCTTTCCTGACTACTTGACTAGCCTCTCTTAGCTTTTCCAGATATTTTTGCCTTTCTTCCTCTTTCTGCGATCTTTTGTAGTTCATGAAAGCTGTTTTTTCTTACCTTCTCAGTTACTACTTTTGAGAACCACAGCAGCCTTTTTTTCCTCATACTTTTATTTACTTTCCTTACAAAATGGCTTGTTTCCCTTAATTTTAAAATGATTTATATGATTGTTTTATTGGTAATGTTTATATGTGTATGAATTATTATGTTTGTTGATTGGAACTCACCTAGGTATTAGGCGGTAGATACATTTTTAAATTAAATTACAATAGCTCCTTTCAATTTTGCCCACTGCTTTCCTACTTCTTCCAGATGTTCTCATCCAGACAATTCCTTGATGTAATCCTCCATCCGAACAAATTTACCCCCCTTTTACTAAGCTGTGGTAGAGGTTTCTATCATGGCCTAGAGAGTTAAATACTCCGATGCTGCTCCAATGCTCATAGAATTCCTATAAGCATCGAAGCAGTGTTGGGGCATTTAGCGCTCCGAGCTCCAGTAGAAAAATCTAGTAAAAGAGGGCCTTAGTTTTTTTTTAAGTCTAGAACCTTTACTTTTGAATGAGCCCTCTCTACACCTGTCTAAATATTAAACCACACCATGCGGCAACCATTGGATGCCAGATGATCACCCATTGTAACATAAGAAACACTTTCCCCATTTGTTAGCACTAACTATGCCGCGTGGATTCCATTACCAAATACTGGAACAGTTCTTCTTGAAAAGAATCCAGGATCTCCCTATTTCTAGAAGACCTTGCAGTAGTGGCCTGGATTGACCACCTTGAGAATAGGCTACTGGGCTTGATAGAGCATTGGTCTGACTCAGTAAGGCTATTCTTATGTTCTTATGGATACACCAATCAACATCTAACATGTTAAAATCATCTATTAGTAATATTTTCCCTTTTACAGCTACAGTATATTCTGAATGTCTACTATTAAATCTCTGTCCACTTCTGTCTGTAAAGGAGGCTTGTATATCGCACCGTTAAATACATTTTTCATTCCATCTTTCCAGATTGACCTATAGTGCCTCTTCCTTACCCTGTAGATCCTGCAATTGTGTGGCTTTAATATGACCTTTAACATATAATGCCACTCCCCCTCCTTTTCTTCCTATTCTGTCTTTCTTGAACAGATTAAAGCCTGATATAACTATATCTCAGTCATGGTTCTCTGTGATCACCACTAAATCCAACTCAGCCTCTTTCATCATAGCCTCTAGATCCAGAGCCTTGTTTCCCATACTTTGTGCATTAGTATATACTGCTTTCCAAACATTCTCCCCTTTTCCCAATTGTGTAGAGATATTTAGTGATTAGATAGCAGAGAAATGGCCTGGGAACGGCCATAGGAGATGGAAAGCTGTTAGGTAAGTACAAAAAGAGGGAGACTAGGGAATAGAGAAAGGAAAGGGGAAATTTAGCTATAAGTGGATAAAGAAGCAGAAAGTGATACAGAGATGAAAGGGAAAGACTGATAACAGAGAATTGTAAGCAAGTAAATTTTAAAGACAGAAGTAGTGAGAAGAAAAGGTAAATGGAAGGAAGACTGTGGAAAAGGAGTTATGAGAAAACAGATAACATGAAAGCAAAAAGAGGAGGAATAATTACATTATATTACATTAGTGATTTCTATTCCGCTGTTACCTTGCGGTTCAAGGTGGATAACATAAGGATATATCTGGCCATTTCCAGAGAAATTAGAGAATAGAGAAGTTGGTTCAAAGAGATGAGGTGGTTCTTGCGGCGTTAGATTGTTTTAGAGAATAGTGATGATGTTAGGTTGATTTCAAGGAATTGTTGGGTAGCAAGGTTTAAAAAAAATAGTATGGTTTTTATTTCTTTTCTGAATGTTCTGTAGTCTGGGATCGTTATCAGCAAAGTGGAGAGTTGGTGGTCCAATCTCGCTGCCTGTGTGGCCAGGAGGTCATCGTACAGTTTTTTTCTTTTTGACTTCTCTGATTGGGGGGTATGTGAATGGAGTGTGGGTTCTCCTTTGTCTGGCTGAGGTGGTTTGGATTAGGCAGCTGTCGCCATTCCATGGTTTGTGATTAGAAAAAAAAAACACTTTAAACAGCATAGGTAGGAAGAAATTATCTTATGTCTAAACATTTTTATTGAAGGAACAAAAAGAAAATACATTCAGATAATATATAAAGATATTCCATACAAATGAATTCACATATTTAAAAATTCCATTCCATATAATACATATTATCAAATAATATTATCATTCCTTCAATAATTTTATATTATCACCCCCTCTCTCTCTTTCCATCCTCCTTCCCTCCCCTTTCCTCCTCCCTCCTCCTCCCCCTCCTTCTAACCCATTTCCTTTTTCCCCCTCCATCCCATTCCCCCTTCCCCCATCCCATTTTCCCTTGCCCCTCCCCAGATGAAAGGTGAAAAAACAAACAAACAAAAAAAACAACCCACGAACCAAGATCTGGAATGCAATTAAGACAACCATAGCTTCAATGTAATTAATTGAGAATTAAACTTCTTGCTCTAGGTGAAAGTTTTTGAACATAGGGATCCCAAGTCCTCATAAAAAGACGAGTTCGTTTAGGAGATCGACGAACCTCCCAGACCTCAAATAAAAGTAAACGATGCAACTGGTTCCTCCAGTGCCAAAAACTTGGAGATTCTTTCTGTAACCAATATTGCATAATACATTTATGCCCAATCATACATACCTTCTGAAATAAGACATCTTCCTTGACCAAATACCCCACAAGCAGCTGCCTTACCAAAAATTATTCACCTTGGAGAACCCACAGCAGGACTATCTCTTAAAGAATCCAAATATAATAGGATGGCAAACTTAATTAAAGGGCACAGCCAAAAAGCATGAGATAATGTGCCAAGATCCTTATCACATTTAATACAAATTGGGGAATTTACCAAACCCGCATGAAAAGCTTGAATTTGGGAGAAATAAGCCCTATGTAAAACTCTATAAGTACATTCCCTCCAAACAGAACCCATAATAATTTTTGGTAATTTATTAATAGCTTGACTATAATCAAGAAGTGAGATCTGTCAGCCAGCCAATGTACCTGGTTTGGGACTTTGATGATACTTAGTCTGTTTTGTGTGATAAATTTATCACATAATTAGGCCTTTTTAACATTGTAATATTTTACCATTTAAATCCTGGTTTTTAATTTTAGGATATGTATATACTTCGCTGATTGTTCAGTTTCTTACGCTGTAAACCGCCTAGAACTCTTGGGTAATGGTGGTATAAAAGAATACATTTATTATTATTATTATTATTGAGTTCCCAACTCCTCACTCCAATTTTGTAAAATTTTTTCATATGTACAAATTGGAAATAAATTCCACCACCACTTATGTAATAAAGATACTGAAATAGGCACATCTTCACATTGATTTTTTTAAAAAGATAAAATTCTATCATGAACTCCACATGAAAGATCCGATCTCCATAATTTATTCAAATAATTCACCAATTGCATCTAAGTGTATAAAGACCCAGGACCCCCCTCCTACTGTTAAAGAAAGGTCAGGAAAACTCCTTATCTTCCCTGTCTCATCCAATACCTGTGCTAAAAATCCTAGTTGTCATACCAGGTTGAAAGTCTCCATTACCTTGAATAGGTAACATATCAGTTATAAGTGGATTGTAACCTTATTGGAGTTAAAATAGAATTATATCTTAAACGAACCGGTAATTTAGACTGATGCACCTGAAGAAGAAATAATAAATGAAAAGGATAAAAAAAGGCTTTTTCATAAACTATTGGAGTAAATAAAACATCATCTTATTTTAATGTTGTGATCAGAATATATATATAATGGTGCATCTGATATCTTTGTATTTTGTTTACTACAAGAAGAAAACATTATTTAGTTACAAACACACACACACACCCCTTCTATAAAACTGCGATAGCAGTTTTTAGCACAGGCCGGTGCACTGAATGCTCTGCTCCTGATGCTCAGAGAGTCCCTATGAGTGTTGGGAGCAGCGCAGAGCATTCAGCATGCTGGCCTGCGCTAAAAACCGCTATTGCGGTTTATAAGGGGGGGGTTAGTTTTTTTAAGATATAAAATATAATATAATTCAGTCTATCCACAGTTTTAGGCAGCATATAGGTTTACAAATATGGGAAGAAGTGGAACAGGTAGACATGAAGGAGCTGATTCTATAAGGGAAAGGGATTGGGACTTGTATACCACCTTTATGCAGTTATACAACCACACTCAAAGTGGTTTACATACAGGTACTTCAAGCATTTTTCCTATCTGTCCTGGTGGGCTCTCAATCTATCTAATATACCTGGGGCAGTGGAAGATTAAGTGACTTACTCAGGGTCACAAGGAGCGGCACAGGTTTGAACCAATAACCCCAGGGTGCCGAGGCTGTAGCTCTAACCACTACACCACACTATTGTCTAATACAGGGGTGGGCAACTCCGGTCCTTGAGGGCCAGAATCCAGTTGGGTTTTCAGGATGAAATATGCATGGAAAGCGTGCATGCAAATAGATCTCATGCATATTCATTGGGGAAATCCTGAAAACCTGACTGGATTCAAGGACCGGAGTTGCCCACCCCTGCTCTAATACAATATCAGAAGTGAGTCAAGTATAGAATAATGAAGGCATTGTGATATCACTGATGAAGTTGGCTTTTATTAGTGGAATGAGGTATTATGACATCAGGGAAAGGGATTGGGACTTGTATACCACCTTTTTGTAGTTTTGCAACCACACTCAAAGCGGTTTACATACAAATACTTCAAGCATTTTCCCTATCTGTCCTTGAGGGCTCACAATCGATCTAATGCATCTGGGGCAGTGGAGGATTAGGTGACTTTAGAGAATGACATGGGGGTCAAATTTTTCTCCGTCCCCACGGGAACTCATTTTCCTGTCCCGTCCCCCCGAGTTCTTTTCTGGTCCCTGCTCCATTCC
The DNA here is from genome assembly GCF_902459505.1 of Geotrypetes seraphini. Taxonomy (NCBI): domain Eukaryota; kingdom Metazoa; phylum Chordata; class Amphibia; order Gymnophiona; family Dermophiidae; genus Geotrypetes; species Geotrypetes seraphini. The sequence continues at coordinate 91,609,415 of NC_047094.1, read as the reverse complement.
TGCAAACCCCATCCTCATCTGCACGTGCCTCAAACACTTTAAAATCATAAGTGTCAGAGGCTTGTGCAGTTAAGGCAGAGCTTACAGGAATGGGGCAGGGCTAGGGACGGCGACAAACTCACGGGGACGGGACAGGGAAATTGAGTTTCTGCGGGGATGGGGAAAAGTTTGTCCCCGTGTCATTCTCTAGGTCAGTGGTTCCCAACCCTGTCCTGGAGAACCACCAGGCCAATCGGGTTTTCAGGCTAGCCCTAATGAATATGCATGAAGCAGATTTGCATGCCTGTCACTTCCAAATGCAAATCTCTCTCATGCATATTCATTAGGGTTAGCCTGAAAATCCGATTGGCCTGGTGGTCCTCCAGGACAGGGTTGGGAACCACTGCTCTAGGTGACTTGCCCAGGGTCACATGAAGCAGTGTGGGATTTGAACCCACAAACTCAGGGCGATGAGGCTGTAGCTCTACCTACCGTGCCACACTTAGTGGCACCTAACTCCTATGCACCATATGGTACAGTTATCAATCATCCACTATATGCCATTGACAGAATCATGCCTACTGGTGCCTAAGTTGAATTAGGTACAAGTAAGGGTCATAATGTTAGATGCCAGTATATTAGGCCAGGGTTTTCCTGGAACCTAACACAGACACCTACCAATGAATAACTCATATAATACCTGTGCTCTGCCCCTATCCATGCCTACTTTTCAGATAGACACTGGTAGGCATTGGTAAGTACTGCACTGAGATTTATGCGCAACTTCAATTAGTGCTTTTTTAAAAAAAAATCTTTTTTTTTTTTAGCATTTAATGGCATTTTCAATTAAAATGGCAATTAAGCCAATTAAAAAATTTAGAGTTGCACGTGGAATTTGACTAGGCACTGATAGGTTAGCATGCCTATCCTAGGCAACGTTTATAGAATCAAAGCCAAATTGCTTGTTTACTCTTTCCAAAAATACTAGGGAGGGGATACAATGCAGCTATTAAGTAGTAGATTTAAAACAAACTAGAGAAAATGTTTTTTTTTTCACTCAACATGTAATTAAACTATAGAATTCATTACCAGAGAATGTGGTAAAAGCAGTTAGCTTTTCAGGGTTTAAAAAAGATTTGGATAATTTCTTAAAAGTCTATAAACCTTTATTAAACTGGACTTGGGAAAATCCACTGTTTAATTTTAGGATAAGGAGCAAAAAAATGTTTTACTCTTATGGGATCTTGCCAGATACTTTATGACCTGGATTGTCCACTCTTGGAAAAAGGATCCTGTGGAGCTGGACTTGATGGACCTTCAGTCTTTCTCAGTATGGCCAGGGCAGGATTAATTTGTTGAGGGCCCTTAGGCACACAAGTCCACTGAGCCCCTACCCCCCTGCCCCTCCCCACCATGCCCCGCCCACTGTCTTGCCACCATTTATTTACCCATTTTCTTCTTTACTTCTTTATTTCCACTTTATTTCTTTTATTTTAAAATTCAAAACAAACAACAAAGACTACCATACCAGTGCCAGTGTACAGTTTTTCTTCTATGCATAAGAACATAAGAAGTTGCCTCTGCTGGGTCAGACCAGAGGTCCATCGCGCCCAGAAGTCCGCACCTGCGGCGGCCCATCAGGCCCATGACCTGTACGGTGATCATTGTCTGAACCCTTGAATCCCCTTGGTCTCTATCTATACTCTCTCTATATCCCATCTCTACATCTATCTGTATCCCTCAATCCCCCTATCTTTCAGGAATTTATCCAATCCTTCTTTAAAACCCTGTAGTATACTCTGTCCTATCACAACCTCCGGCAGTGCGTTCCATGTGTCCACCACCCTCTGAGTGAAAAAGAACTTCCTAGCATTGGTTCTAAACCTGTCCCCTTTCAGCTTCTCCGAGTGCCCCCTTGTACTTGTGATCCCCATTAGTCTGAAGAATCTATCTCTGTCTACCTTCTCGATACCTCTCATGATCTTGAAAGTCACTATCATGTCTCCTCTGAGTCTCCGCTTTTCCAGGGAGAAGAGCCCCAGCCTTTCTAACCTGTCTGCATATGAAAGGTTTTCCATGCCTTTTATCATTTTCGTCGCTCTTCTCTGGACCCTCTCAAGCATCGCCATGTCCTTCTTGAGGTACGGCGACCAATACTGGACACAGTACTCCAGGTGCGGGCGCACCATCGCTCGATACAGCGGCATGATGACTTCCTTCGTCCTGGTTGTGATACCCTTCTTAATAATACCCAACGTTCTATTTGCTTTCTTTGAGGCTGCTGCACATTGTGCCGTTGATTTCATTGTTGTATCCACTAGCACACCCAAGTCCTTTTCAAGGTTGCTTTCCCCTAGCACCGATCTCCCCATTTTGTAGCTGAACATCGGGTTCTTTTTCCCTATATGCATGACCATGCATTTCTCTATATTAAATCGCATTTGCCATTTGTTTGCCCACTCTTCCAGTTTGTTTAGGTCCCTTTGTAGGTCTTCGCATTCCTCCACAGTTCTAACCTTGCTGCAGAGTTTGGTGTCATCTACAAATTTTATAACTTCACACTTCGTCCCCGTTTCCAGGTCGTTTATAAACACTTTGAACAGCAGCGGTCCGAGCACCGACCCCTGTGGAACACCGCTCGTGACCCTCCGCCAGTCCGAGTATTGTCCCTTCACCCCAACCCTTTGCTTTCTGCCTGCCAACCAGTGTTTAATCCATCTGTATATATCCCCTTCCACCCCGTGGTTTTGCAGTTTCTTAAGTAGTCGCTCATGGGTACCTTGTCAAAGGCTTTTTGGAAGTCGAGGTAAATGATGTCTATGGGTTCCCCTTTGTCCATCTTACTGTTTATTCCTTCAAAGAAGTGCAGTAAGTTTGTTTGGCACGACCTTCCCTTGCAGAAGCCATGTTGGCTCTCTTTCAGTTGTCCGTTTGTTTCTATGTGCTCACAGATGCTGTCCTTTATCAGTGCTTCCATCATCTTGCCCGGAACTGAAGTCAAACTTAACCGGCCTGTAGTTCCCGGGGTCACCCCTTGATCCCTTTTTAAAAATAGGTGTGACGTTAGCTATTTTCCAGTCCTCCGGGATCTCAACAGTTTTCAAGGATAGGTCCTGCAAACATCTCTGAACAAATCCCCCCTTCCTTCCTAGAGGAAGAGATCTTCAACTGGCAGGGCTTTGGGAGCCCACCAATTTATATTTTGCATTTGGGTAGGAGGCATAGAGCATGGTGGGAAGAAAATGTAGTGCCCGTCATTTTATTGCACTAATACATTTCTCAATTAGCTTTCAGAGGTTAAAGCCTCTTTCTTCAGGTCAGTAAACGATACTGCTGTTACAGTATCCCTGTCCTGATCTGAGGAAAGGAGTTATGGTCTCTGAATTAGTAAAAAATGTATTAAAATTATTCCAATAAACCAGATAACCTTATTTCCATTTTCTATTAATAAATAATTATCAACACAGCTACAATAATACTTTATCCCCCTCCCCCACACTTCCATTCAGGGTCTGTCTCCCTCTCTCTCTTCCTTCCATCTACTGTCCACCCTCTCTCTCGCTCTTCCATCCACTGCCCTTTCTGCCCTTTTCATCCAGTGTCTCTCTCTTCCATATGGCATCTTCCATATGGCATCTTCCCTCTTTCTATGTTCCTTCAATAAACTGTCCTGTGCCCCTTCTCTCTTTTGAACATGATTCATCCCAGCTTCACCTCCTCTCCATTTTTCTGTCTCCACCCTTTCCCTTAGACTCTGGCATCTCTCCCTTCTCCTTTCCTTCCCACTCAACCCCATGGCCTGGCATTTTTGTCCTTTCCTTCTATCTCAACCTCCACCTCCATGTTTGGCATCTCCTCTTCTTCCTTTCTCTCTGGTCTGGCATCTGTTTCCTTATTTTCCATCCCCCCCTCCCACCCCGCATGCCCTGGCATCTTTCTGCTCTCCTTCTATCTATCCCTTCCCCTCCATTATCTGGCATTTTCTCTCCTTCCTTTCTCTTCCTCCCTCCTTCCTTGCCCCTGGTATGGCATCTGTCTCCTTCCCTCCCCCTCCATGGTCTAGTATCTCCTTTCCTTCCCCTTCTTCCCATGGTTTGGGCATCTCTCTTTCTTCTCCTCTCCCTTCCCTGGTTTTCCTTCTCCCTTCTTTCCTCTCTCTCCCCAATTGGGTGCAGCAGCATTTCTCACCCCCACCCCCTCCTGACTGCCTGGTAAGGTGATGTCATCTTCCCTCCTTTCCACTCCCTCGCTGTCCTCTTGCCCACCACCCGCAAGCGAATTGAACCCAAGCTGTGGGGCTCTAACACTGCACGCACCCGCTTCCCTTCTCATCCGAAACAGGAAGTTATGTTATTCCTGTTTTGAACAAAAGGGGAAGCCAGTGCGCACAGTGTTAGAGTGAACTGAACCCAGGCCAGGGGGGCTCTAACACTGGGCGTGCTGACTTCCCTTCTCGTCCGAAACAGGAATGACATAACTTCCTGTTTCAGATGAGAAGGGAAGCCGGCGCGTGCAGTGTTAGAGACCCGCAGCCTGGGTTTAGTTCGCTTGTGGGTGGTGGGCAAGAGGGCAGCGAGGAAGTGAAAGGGAGGGAAGTTGACTTCACTTCACAGGCAGTCAGGAGGGGGGGCTCCTGATATTTTTGGGCCTATGGCACATGCCTACTGGGCCTACCATTTAATCCGGCCCTGAGTATGGCAACTCTTATGTTCTTATGCTCATAGTGATTGGACTATGACGGCTTTTAGAATATGTCCTTATTTACTTATGCCATTTTGTAAAACAATAAATAATTCCTTGAATCTTTTAATTTAATAGTAATAGAAATCGCAACTAGAGAGTTGCGCGGGGACAGAAATCCCACCCGTCCCCACCCGTCCCCGCCAAAATCCCACCCATCCCCACCCGTCCCCGTGAGGAATCCCTCCGTCCCCACCCGTCCCCGTGAGGAATCCCTCCGTCCCCACCCGTCCCCGCGAGGAATCCCCTCCGTCCCCACCCGTCCCCGCGAGGAATCCCCTCCGTCCCCACCCGTCCCCGCGAGGAATCCCCTCCGTCACCATCCTTCCCTATAAACTTCAGAAATAGTTATTTTATTTAATTATGCTACTGAATTAAAGGCTCTGGTAGAGACCCATTTACAAATAAGCAAAGAGACTATTAATTTGGAAATATTAATTGGGAAGAATACATACTTTGTAAATGGGTTTCTACCAGAACCTCTAATGTAAATATAAAATATAAATACTCAGCTGATGAGAACCCACAAACTGTCAGCTGAGGACTTCCTTTGTAGTTGGCCTGGGGTCCCTTTTGCCAAGCTTGGCAGGCAGCAGTAGCGTCCCTGAGTCACAGATGCTGGCACCTCAGTGGCTCATGGATGCTGCCAGCAACTGCTGCGCTTGGTGGAGGGGAGTTCTGACCATCTCTAGAGGAGGTCCTCTGCTGGCGGTGCTTGGGGATCCCCACCAGTCACAGCAAGGGCCAACAAGTACTTCAACACTGTAGAAATAAAACCAGAAATGCATTTCCTTTTCTTTTGAACACAAAACAAAGATATCTGCCATATACATTTCCCAAGGCAGATGACTCTATGCAATGTCACCTCGGTAACAAAATACAAAAATAGACAAATACACCCCCTCCCTTTTTACTAAACCACAATAGTAGGTTTTAGCACAGGGAGTTACGCTGAATGCCTCGCGCTGCTCTCAATGCTCATAGGCTCCCTGCGCTAAAAAACAATATTGCGGTTTAGTAAAAGGGAGCCATAGTGCAAAATATAGACAGCAGATATAAATTCTCAAAACAGACACATTTTGATCACTAAATTGAAAATAAAATCATTTTTCCTATCTTTGCTGTTTGGTGATTTCATGAGTCTCTGGTTGCACTTTCTTCTTCTGACTGTGCATCCAATCTTTCTTCCTTTCTTTCAGCCTCCTGTATGTTCCCTCTCCTCCAGACCTCATTCTCTCCCCCAACTTTTTCTTTCTGTCTCCCTGTTCCCCCTTCTTTCTGTCTCTCTGTCTGCCCCCTTTCTTTCTTTCTCCGTGCCCTCCCCCAAGCCACTCGGTTTGCTGCCACCGCCATCGGGGAATAGTCCCCAAGCCACCGCTGTCCCAAGCTTTCCCTGCAGAAGCGTCGCGCTGACCAGCATTCCGCTCCCTGACGTCAATTCTGACGTAGGAGAGGAAGTTCCGGGCCAACAAGGCATTTCTCCTCATTCCATCCAGCCTGAGCCCCATCTCTCCTTGATCCAGCATTTCCCTTCTGTGTCTGTCAGAATTACCATTCCACCTATTTTCCAGCATCACCCTTCTTTGTGTCCATCTCACCTATATCCGTATCTCACCACTTTTTCAGAATCTTCATTTGTCTCTGTCCTTGTCTTTACCCCATATTCACCATTTGCCCTTTCAATGTCTTTATCTCCCCCCCCCCCACACACACACTTTTTCAGCATTACTTCTATGTCTCTATTTCACCTCCTCTTCATGTCCCCTCTGTATCTCTATCCTTATTCAGAAGGTCCTGCTTACCCTTTCTCTTCTTTGTGTCACTATCTCCATTTTCAGCTTTCCCCCCTTTTCCATTGTTAATGCACCCTGTAGCCAGAATCTTTCCACCCTCCCTCCACTCCGGCCCAGCCCAGTATGAAATATTTCCTTTTGTTTCTCTCCCCTCTCTCTTCTCCTCCCTCACCCACGAGTCCTGCATCTGGCCCTCTCCCTTCTACCTGCACCTGGCAACACCCCCCTGCTCCGCGGCTCTCTTAAGCAACTCGTCAGCAGCGGTGATCAAGACAAGCTGCCGACATCGAGGCCTTCCCTCTACGAGTCCCACCTTTGTGGAAAAAGGAAGTTGAAACAAGCGGGACTCGCAGAGGGTAGGCCCCGACGCCAGAAGCTTGTGTCGATCGTTGTTGCCGAAGAGAGCCGCAGGTAGAAGGGAGAGGGAGATAGGAAGGCTGTAGAAGCTCCGGAGCATGACACCGAACCCGGCCAGGATGATTTCTTTTTCAGGCTGCTGCTGCCGCTGCCGCTGCCATCCCCCACCCGAAATGACAAAAAACAGCCTAATGCCCGCGTCGGGAAATAGCCATGCTGAGCAGTGAGCTCAGCACGTACACAGATGAAAGCCTTGCTTGCTGATTGGTCCGGCGGCACGGTGGGGCGGGGCCGCCGGACCAATCAGCAAGCAAGGCTTTCATCTGTGTACGTGCTGAGCTCACTGCTCAACATGGCTATTTCCCGACCCGACGCCAGACTTGCATCGCCAGACTTGCATCGCCAGAATTTAGGTAGGTTGTTTTCATCCCCGTGGGAGTCCCGTGGGCAAGGGGGCGTCCCCGTGGGAGTCCCGTGGGTCAGGGGGGCATCCCCGTGGGAGTCCCGTGGGCCAGGGGGCGTCCCCGTGGGAGTCCCGTGGGCCAGGGGGGGAACCCGTGGGATCCCCGCGGGACCCGCGGGATCCCCGCGATCCCCGTTCCCGTGCAGACCTCTAATCGCAACTCAGTCATACAAAAAGAATATATATTTATCCAATGCGAGTTCATCAAGTGCAATTGTTTTTCAAAATTATACAAGACTGCTGATATTGCCAATATTCAACCATGGGGTCTTCAGAAAACCAGCAAGGTCATCCGACTCAAGCTGGCTAAGCTCCTCATTAGTCCCAGTAGTTTTTTATAGATTTATATTGAATTAATAACTTTTTTCTAACTTCTTGAATTCATTCTGCTTTATACTTTTATACTTTTTTGCTTTTATTCAATTTCTTTAATTGCTTAACCTACTAAATACACATAGAGTAGACAATCGTGTACTTAGCTTGCTTATCAGCACCACCTCTCTTAGGGAGAGGAGGAGATAGTGGATGCTATAGATGGGCCATTTGGCCTTTAACTGCCATCATGTTTCTATGTTTCTAACTTAAACATCCAGAGCTAAACCTGTTTTAGAAGCATGTAAGTGCCACAAAGGTACCCAAACTCACCAAATAACCCCTGGAGGGATAAAGTAATGACCCCCACACTCCCCGTGGTCACTAACCCCCTCCCATCCTTAAAAAAAATCTGAATGAAACAGTACATATCTGTCACTAGAGCAGCATCTGGTATGGGAAATCCTACTAGAGCATCACACAGGTGTCTTAAGTAACCTAGTGGTGGAAAGTGTGATACTGTCATATGTTTGCTGCTTCTTCTCATATTGATGTGTTCTTGATTGCATTTTTGTTTGGATATTACTATAAGGAGCATTCATTCTGATTATTGTTATTACTGTCATATATGTGCCACCTGCAACCATAAGGGCTAGTGGGGTGGTAGACAGGCGGATAAGGTAGGTTTTGAGGGAGTTTTGAAGGGTTTACTATAGATCAGAAGAGGGTTATGGTGAGATGAACTTCTGGCAGTGCCCTCTAGGATGCCCCACTGCTCGGTGGGCATGTCTGTGTGGCCAGTCCATTTCAATGCAGGTCCTTCCCAAAATCCCAATGACGTTTAAAATCCCAATGACAAAAAGAAAACATCCAAATCCAAACCATCTGGAGATTTGGATGTTTTGAACTTGGATGTTTTTGTGTTTGAAAAAAAGAATGGCCAAAAAAGTTAGGCAACCTAAGGTTGGACATCCCGATGACCAAAGACATTCTGAATAGGCCATTTTTGAAAATAAAATTTGGATGTCTAGCAGTTTTGAAAATGGATGTTTTTGTCATTGGGATTTTGAACGTCCTTCTCACTGCTTACTAACTGCTTAGAAAACTGGTTAAAACGGTTTTGAAAATAGCGAATTTGACGTTTAGCTGGGGAAAAAAAGTCCACCTGCCACTTTGTGCAATTTTTTAGATGTTTTTTTCACTTTAAAATGATCCTTTATATCTATCAAAACAAAACAGACAGAACAAAGCAATCATATTAAAAATAAACATATTTTTTCTATTATTAATGATAACCAGAGTGTTGCATAGCGGGGTCCTTTTACTAAGGCACGCTAGCCGATTTGGCGCGCGTTAAATGCTAACATGTCCAGTATAGTCTATGGACACATTAGCGTTTAGCGTGCACTAATATTTAACATGTGCTAAGTCGGCTAGCGTGCCTTAGGGCTCCTTATACTAAGCTGCGATAGCGTTTTAGCACACGCAGAATTTTAGCGCATGCTAAACCTGCGCTATGCAGCTAGAACTAACGCCAGCTCAATGCTGGCATTAGCGTCTAGTATGTGCAGCAATTCTGCGCATGCTAAGCCCGCTCTCACAGCTTAGTAAAAGGAATCCTTAGTAAAAGAGGGGGATTATGGCCATTTAAGTTAAAAAAAAATTCTGATTAAATAAAGCTGCTTTTAAGCACGTCCTGATGGTACAAAAATTTCTTTCTTTTTTTTTGCATTGCATGCAGTTTGGCATCTTGAGATTTCCAGTTCAATTTTTATCTGCACATTTCTAATTTGTGGTCTTTGTTCCTTTTTGGGTGATGCTCTGTGTTTTCTACGTATGAATAAGTTGAGGGATTCTTAATATAGTATTAAGCTTTAGTAGTTTAGGGCTCTCTTCACTAAACCACGGAAGAGCTTCTTAATGTGGGCTGGCAAGGTAAATGTTCCAACACTCATTCAATTCCTTTGCTGGCCCGTGGTAAGAAGCCTTTCCATGGTTTAGTAAAACCCAATGTTAGCTTACTCTCTCTTTTCCCAATAGAATACTGTATGCATTTTGCTTTACAGCCTGGTGTAATATTTAGAATGCTGCCTTTTCTCAGGTAGGGTTATTGGCTGTCTGAATTATTCTTTAATACTGCACACAGTGTTATGATAGTAGTGTACCTTAATTATTTCATGATTAGAATAGTATGTTAATAATAATGGATCATAATCTTTGGGGCTTCATGGTGCGACCTCATCTGGAGTATTGCGTTCAATTCTGCTCTCCTTATCTCAAGATATAGTGGCGCTAGAAAAGATTCAAAGAAGAACGACCAAGGTGGTAAAGGGGATGGAACTCCTCTCGTATGAGGAAAGACTAAAATGGTGAGGGCCCTTCAGTTTGGAATAGAGACGGCTAAGGGGAGATATGATTGAAGTCTACAAAATCCTGAGTGGAGAACGGGTACAAGTGGATCGATTTTTCACTCCATCAAAAATTACAAAGACTAGGAGACACTCGATGAAGTTACAGGGAAACACTTTTAAAACCAATAGGAAGAATTTTTTTTCACTCAGAGAATAGTTAAGCTCTGGACTGCGTTGCCAGAGGATGTGGTAAGAGTGAATGGCGTAGCTGGTTTTAAGAAAGATTTGGACAAGTTCCTGAAGGAAAAGTTCATAGTCTGTTATTGAGAAAGATATGGGGGAAACCACTACTTGCCCTGTATTAGTAGCATGAAATATTGTTACACCTTGAGTTTTGGCCAGGTACTAGTGACCTGGATTTGCCACCGTGAGAATGGGCTACTGGGCTTGATGGACCATTGCTCTGACCTAGTACGGCTATTCTTTTGTTCTTATGAGTAAAAGTGGATTACACATTCAGAAAAATCCCTTTGAAAACTCTGTTCAAAACTCTTCTCCAGTGGGAAGAGAGGCAGAATCTGAGCAGGCTGGTAAAAATATGTGGAGGGATTTCATTTTGAAAGCCAGTGCCTGCTTTTTCAGGTTTAGTCCTCAAGCTGTGCATCTTCCCAGCATGGGATGGCCAAATGATAAAACAAATAATTTGGTAAGTGATTTGAGTATGCATTACAGTGTTTTATGTACTAAAGTGGGCTGTGACAAAATTGCCTAGCGGTATATGTCCATACAAAATAGGCAGAGACACACAGGGTCATGGACTTGAGACAACGCCTTTCTGTGGATAAATTGAAGCAGTTATTTATACTGTATGCAGGTACTTTCTTCTGTCCCTAGTGGGCTCACAATCTAAGTTCTGTACCTAGGGCAATGAAGGGTTAAGTGACCTGCCCAGGGTCACAAGGAGCTGCAGTGGGATTTGAACCCAAAGGGGGTAATTCTGTATAGATTGCCTAAAGGTGCTGGGATGATGCACTCTAAGCATGAAGTCTATAACGGCAGTTGTGCATACAACTGCCATTATAGAATACTAATATAAGCCCTTATTCATATGCCTAACTTTAGGTGCAAACACCTAGATATGGGCACATTACATCATTGCTGCGACAGTTACATTGGTTGCCTGTGATGTCTAGAATACAATATGAAGTGTTGATAAGTCTACATCAAACACTATACCAAACCAGTGGTGTGCAGTCAGAGTCTGCCCCCTAAAGGCTCTGAGGGAATTGGTCTGAATTTGATTGGTCGAGCAGGGAACAAGCAAATGCTGATCAGCCAATCAAATTCAGATCAGTACTGTCAGGGCCTTCAGGGGGTTTGCAGAATTCCCAGCTCAAGAGCCCTGCTTTTTTTTTTTTTTGGGGGGGGGTACTTTTTGTTTAATGCATCAAGCAAAAAGTAAACAACAACAACATCAAAAAAAGCAGGGCTATAGAACTGGGCATTCATGGAATCCCCTGAAAGTCCTCATCACATGCCACTGTACCATACCATTCCAATATACTTCAAGAAGGGGGTGGCTGTTTATTAGCCTAGCAAATGAGGGTAAGCAACTGGGCTGGCCGATCCAAAAAGAAGCGACTGGTGGGGACCAGTCGCTCACGACCTTTCCTGCTCTCTGCCGACTTCTCCTGCCTTTCTGCCATGACTCTCCTGCCCTCTTCAGCCACAACTCGCCTGCCCTGCTCAGCCCCGACTCTCCTTCTTTCATGCCGCCCTGCTCAGCCCTGACTCTTCCTTCATGCCCTGACTCTGCCTTCTCCTTCCTTCATGCCGCCCCTATACTCTCCTGCTCAGCCACCCTTCCCTGCAGCGCGAGCCTGTGATTTTAACCCGCTTTAAACCCATGGGTTAAAACCACAGGCTCACACTGCAGGGAAGGACGGCAGAGAGCAGGTGAGTCGGGGCAAGTAAAAAAACAACAACAACAGACAGCAAGCACATGCGCAGACCATCTACAGGCAAAGTAGATGGTCTGCGCATGCTTCAGGATCGCTACCTAGCGATCCGTGTTGGCAGATGGGAGCGTGCTTCCGATCACTCCCATTTTAATATTCTTCCTTCCTGAATCGATCGGCCCTGCCCAGATCGGACACGGAGTGGTCACGATCGAGCAGGTTAGTGAATCAGGCTCTTTGAGATTAGAAAATGTTACACTTTTGAAGAGCAATGTTAGCCCACGATATGCAGAGACTAGCACAACTGCAATTGTTGTGCAGGGGTTAAATTGTCAAACTCATTGCTGGGCCACTTGAGGATGTGTGCTGACAGAGTGGGATTTAAAAGACTTTTAGAGACTCCAGTTATTTGTAATAGCATCTCTACGAGGCGTTGAAGGGACTTTGAGGAAGAAAACAGTACAGGCACCGTTTGCTTTATTGCATTGTTTTATTTTACTATGCATGCTTTATTTTTGTAAACTATCTAGATATATATATTTTAAAGTAAATAATAAATAAAATGCTAGTACTGTATGCCATAGCCCACATGTGTAACTGACACACTTCCAATCAGCCCATGCCCCTCCCAGATCCATGCTCCTCTGAAAGTTGCATGCTCTAGAATCTGAGCATGTGCAATTTATAGACTACCAGTTAGTACCAATTATAGCCAGTAATTGGTTGTCAGCAGCTAATTAATTCATTGTTACACACACACACACACACACACCTGACTTTATTTTATAAGTGGTGCACACAAATTTGTGTGCTAGTTGAAAATATTAGTGAGAAATGTTTTTGAATTAGGGGGGAATAGCTCCTATATTTTTACATAATATATAATAAATAGATCATTGCCAGGGTTGGAAAATAAAAAAAGAGCAAAAGACTGTGGATTCCAATGATTGTGACGAGGTATTTATTTAAAATGAGATAAAATCAGAAAAAACACTTCATGGAGTGACTGACATGGGATGAGATGCGGACCCAACTCGGTCCGTGTTTCGGCTTATCAAAGCCTTCCTCAGGAGTCCAAGTCAGTATTCAGTCGATGGTATGAGAAATTGAACATGAATATGGATAAATACCTTGTCTGTAATGAGAAAAACTTGAAAAAAGCACTTCAGCTAAGCAGGAGCAATGGCTGGAAAATAAGCAGGAGTAAGGGTAGGATTGGGGCTTCTGCATGTGCTTTATAAAATATGCACATATTTTTTCTGGCTTACTTACACTAGTATGAGGGGTTATGGTGAAGATGTATACCTGGGCCTTTTTATGTGAAGCTCACTGCAGTGGCATCTACGGTGCTTCACTGCTCTGCTGAGATGTCTGCATGGCCAGTCTACTAAAAATGATGGCCCTTCCTACATCCCAGTGGTTTGTTTTGTGTGTTTTCTTTTGGAGGTTTCATTTTCCAAAATAGTTCATAAAGATAGATGCACTAAGGACAAGCACATCTGAGAAAAGGCCATTTTCGAAACAATAAGACAGATGTCTTTCTGCTTTGAAAATGGTAATGCTTGCTATTGGATTTTAATATCTGGAGCCGGAAAGGCCCTCGCCTGTCCACACTACTCCCTCTCCCCCCCTCCCCCCTCATTTCTCCCATCCCATCTTCACAGAATACTAGACACAGAATTAGTGGAAAATATTTATAGGTCGCAGCCCTGTTTATTGGAATGACAACATAACAATTAAACAACCTCATAACAATCCGAATTACCATCAAACATTCTTTTAACCTTTTAATTCCCCAATTTTCCCCGCCATCCTCAGCTAGGACCTGGGGGTAGCATGACCTCCATGCCCCTTAACATTACCATTCCTGATGCTCACTCCCCCGAGCTCACGTCCTCTTACCACTCATCACTGGATGAGCCCACCCCCCAAAAATGCTTGGTAGCTCGAGACACCGCCACTGCGACATCTCCAAGCTTCAGCGCCAACTGAACCACCCACGGAAGGGAGGGAGGGAGGGAAAGCCACCTTCCGGAAGTCACGAACCCTGACCTCCCGGCTTAAATACCCCCCTCCCCCCCACTAGAACCTTCCAGACCCTGACCAACCAAACTTCCTGATTGGTCAAGGCGGGAAAGAGATCCCCTCTTCCCCTTCCTCTAACTTTTCCTAACCTAACCTACCTGCCTAGTCCCGATGGGCTACTGCGGGCCTTCCAGCCCTGTATTAAATTTTGCCCGTCGAGACGAGCTCTTGGGCTTACACTTATGCGTGTTCCGCAAAATGTTCAAACTTGGATTTGGACATCATATTGAAAATGCCACCACCACCCCTCACGTCTCTCTTATTTGCACTTCAGTGCTGTTAATAAGTACATTTCTTAAACTGTTTCATAATAGTCCTATTATCAAGTTTCAGTTTGTTAATTTTAAATTGACTTCATTCATTGTATTTATGTTTACATTTGATCCTTTTACTGCTGTTATGCTGTTAACAAAATTGTTAGTTTTATGTTGAATTGTATTTGCTGTACACCACCTTGGGTGAATCTCTTCATAAAGGCGATTAATAAATCCCAATAAATAAATCAATAATATGCATGTCTTGGAGCATATGTAAATGTGTACGCCTACTGAGGTAATTCTATAAAGGTGCATATAAATTGCCTTTTAAAAGCAGGTGGAATTGTGCTCTCCAGATGTGTATTACATGAAAAATGTATGCAAATAAAAAAAGAATAAGTCTAGATATTACATCAGAAATCAGAAGTGGGGTGGGGCAAAGATTAGAGGGTTGTTGTTTTTTCTGTCAATCAAAGAAGTAGCCTTGATACCCTCCCAGGTCAGTCCAGTTTCTATCAAAATCTTTTCCCCAGTCTTCAGGGTTTACCATACATAGTAGCAACATGGTGAAATCTGGGACAGAGAGAGAGTGGGATAGAATGAGACACCTCTGTATGTGGCTTAGCTAAAAATAGCAGGGGAGGGGGACCGTGGGAGGGGGTTAGGAGGGAGAGGGAGGGAGGGGAAAAGGCCAAGTTAGGACTCTGCAGGACAAGTAGTCAATAGCTGAGAGAAGCGATTGAGCTCTGAATTGCCCTGCTCGGCTGTCTGAAGCTGGCAGGCTATTTATTGCCAGGTTTACTAAATAAGGTCAGGGAAGGGATGGCATGAATAGGAGCCACTTGCACGTGGGATACGTGTTTCAGATGCTTAACCGTGTATATAAGCACTAGAAAGGTGGACTCACTTCCTGACTAAAGGGCTCTCCCCCCCCCCACTCTAACCCCCCCCTTCCTTCTGGCTGACTCTGGGAAGCCCCCTCCCATATTTTCTGCTGGTTGGGCTGCTTTGGTGGGTGATGTCCTTGGAGGTGACTGGTTTCTGCTTCTTTCATTGCTCGGTGATGCACCCTGACCTCTGTCTCCAGCTGATCCAGCCCAAGGAGAGACTTCGATAAACCCAGCCCTACGTCAGATAAGGGGATAGGGTGATCATTCGTTTGGCATCAAGGTGCGTGAAAGCCCAAGGAAAGAAAGTCCACTTCTCCTTAACTTGTGCGTTGCCCTCTGTCCTTGCCGGTGCTCTTCAACGATCTCTCCCCCCCCCCTCTCCCTCTCAGCTGCATGCTCTCAGACACTCCCATCCTTTCTCCTCATGCTAAGCCTGCGATGCAGCAGAAGATACAGTGAGTTGTGGTTCTGAGGGAGTGTGTGCACTAGCCGGAGTGCTCTCTTCCTCTCTCCCCTTTCTCTCAAAGTGAGGACTAATGCCATCAATGGGCCCTGCTCTCTTCTTCCCTTCCTGCATTAGAGATTGGCTCTGGGAGACGGCTGACGGCTGCAGCACGAAGCGCATTGCTACCTTGTGATTCTGTGACCCTCCTCTGTGCATCCCTAACTCTCGAAAGCTGATTCAGCTTTCAGCTAGTGCTCTGGTGACTCCACTGCTGCAGCAGAATCTTCTAACTGGGTAGGTCTTTTCTCGCTTAGCTCTCTCTTATCCTTTTTGCCTCTCGAACCGCATGTGCTGGCTTTAGGCTAGTGCAGGACCACTGCCAAACTTACCCGATCACTTAGTCCGGTCGAATAGAGATGTCTGATTATCTGTGTCTTAATAATATCTGGCTGGGATAGAATGCTTTCCGTGTCCTGTCGCATGTCTGCATTACAGAGCAAAACCCTGCAGAGAAAGCAAGAACCCTGGAATGATTGGGGGGGGGGGGAGGGGGGACACTGGTCCTAATGATCTGCTCGTGTATAGAAGGATGTGATCAGTGACTGTGAGGTATAGTGGTACTGGACATGCAGCCTAAGTTGCCTGAGGTACTGACCTAATGAAATGGAGCATGAGGAAGTCGTGGTGGATGCAACTATTCTGCATATATGTATATATAGTTTCTTTAGAAAAGTTACACAAATAAAGTATGAAAATGCAAAGTTTACATTTCTAACTATAACTGGGGTTTTGTTTCATATATATATAAAGAGAGAGAGCTATTGCATCACATGACCGCCTAGTGCTAGGGATTACATTTGTCTGCATGTGAACCTATAGATTACAAATTCAGACAATACTGTGCAGAACTGGATTTACATATTTCACATGTAGGGCTTTACTCGGTCATTTCTTTTGCTCCTACTACAGGAAATGCTGTAATGAGCAGACAACTTAGGTTGCAGTAGTAATTTGTGAACTGACTTTTTATTAGAGGCAATTGGTTCCCCTCCCCCCCCCCCCCCGACTACATTATATCCCGATCCCATGGAATGGGCTTCTTTAAAACTGAAGGGGGCTGTGTCCTTCTGGAACTAATGCAAACTTCTATTGCCTTTTCAACTTCCCCCCCCCCCCCCCCCCCCGATGACGAGAAAGGTTGCTCGCCTTCTTTCTCTGATCTCTCTCCAGCAGAAATGCAGCAGCCTGCAGCAGCGGAGACTCCCGTTGGGGAGGAGGGGGGGGGGCAGGAGTGCGCAGACCCTGCCCACCCTCACCTTCCGCAGCTTCCTCCATGTGAGATGAGCTCCGGGCTTCCTTCATTCCTCCTCTGCTCTCAGTTGATGCTGAAAATGTCAGATTCTCTCTTACCTTTTCATTTTCCACATTATCAGGCAATATTTTCCCGGTGGAGAAAAAAGGGACGAGATAGGCAGCTAAATCATGTCAGGCGCAGACAGAAGAAAGTTGGGGGCTGTACACCCCTTTAGTTCTCATTAAATAGAGGGAAACAGTAAACAGGGCGTGCAGCTCCCATTCTTTTGTTCCGAATTTAAAAGGAGACACCGTTCTACACCTTCCGTCCATTCCGATGCTTTGAAGTGTATTAGGGGCATTTTTAAAAACAGCAAAGGGGTTTCGCCTGTGCGTTCTTTAATATCATCATCATAACCACAGACAATTCTTATCTTTATATTAAAAAGTGAATGGAACCTTTGGGAGAGGGAGGTTGTATCATGAAATTCAAAGTACCTCTCAGTTTTCTTTAACACCCCTTGCTTTGTTAGGGGTGACTTTGGTACAGTACAGGAAGAGCCCTGATTTAATTACAGACAGGTTGCACTAAGAAATAATCCCCAGTGCACATCGGGCCTACTTTTAATGGAATTTGAACTTTAGCAAATCAGTCAAAGGAGAAACTGTAAAACCCCACTTAACCTTCTAAGAATTTTTAAACACTTAAAATAATCCAGCTCATGGCATGTCTTAGCCATGCAAAAACCTGCAATCAAATTTTGGTGCTCTGATTTCCAAGATCTGGCTCTCTTGAAAGGCCACCCAGTGCTCGCTGTCTCCTAATGACATTGCACGGCAGACTGGACTAGATCAGAGAAATGTTAGTGCACATGTGAAGTCATTCCAAGACTGGGCACTCAAGTCAAGCATCTCCTTTTCATATATGGGTCGACAATAAGAAGTGGATGGGGGGTGTAATAATACAGTAAAAACACATCGAGGTAGCTGAGTATTTCAGTGCTTAGTTCACTTCTTACTAAGGGCCTTAACCGCGCGGAATAGTGCGCGCTAAATTGCCGCATGCGCTGGCCGCTACCGCCTCCTTTTGAGCAGGCGGTAGATTTTCAGCTAGTGCACGCTATAGCGCGCGCTAATCCGGTATGTGCGCTAAAACGGCTGGCGTGGCTTCGTAAAAGGAGTCCTAACTTTACTTTAAAGGGTTCATTAGACTGCTGAGAAAAATTAGCAATTGAGGCAGTCATTCCACCCACGCCTGTAAATTGGTATCGATCTGGAAAGCTTGGGATGGGAGTATCAGCCGAATGAGGCAGGTGAGTGGATAAGCTCAGCATAACATTACAGGTCGCTGAGCACTGCTGCCCCCTGTGACCTCTTGGCTTCCTCAACGCCCTAAGTCCTTCCAATGATGGGCTTTTCTACTGAGTGCGATCATTTTCAGCGGTGGCATCTCGTGTGTGTCTGTGTGAGGGGGGAGGGCTTTATAGCACAGGGAGGCTGAGGGAATGAGTGGGGGGTTATAATAGGGGGCTATGCGGGAATGAATGGGAGGGGGAGGAGCTGGGAGGAAGAACTGAATCAAAGACATACATACACACACACACACACACACACACAAATCGGGATCTCAGATTTGCACTTTGGCCTATACTGCAGATATCTTCGCCTGTTCTAATTTGTCTTCTGTTACAGATGTCTGCACGCACAACTCAGCTGCCCTCCAAATGCTGCCAAGTTCAACTGGACAAATTTTTTTAAAAAATATATAAAAGCACAAATAAAAAGACCCACCCTTTGATTGCGGATAATGTTATCTGCAAAGCGGCTTCATTTTCAGTCACCTGCAGAGAGCGGAATCTCCGGACTCCTCAGGTAAGATCTTTTATTTCTCTTCTCCTGGATTACCTTAACTGATTGGAGACATATCTATCTTTACTGGAACAGCTTGTGCCATCCTGACACCCATAACTATAATGCCAATGTTCCAGTTGTCACATGCGTCTTTTATTTTTAGTAATACAGCACTCACAATATCTTATCTGAAATATACCGAAACAAAATCTTGGATTGATGGAAGATCCCCTAAAAAGCAAGAGCCATTCCCTAAATTGTGTTGGCTAAGTTTGAATTTTACCTTGCCCAGGTGGCTTCTGATGAAGAACAAAAACCTTGCTGAATATTTCGTCTGTGCCTTTTTTTTTTTTTTTTAATCTAGTGAGAAGTTTCAGGAGTCGAGTGACAAGGACACACGATTCACGTGGCGATATAAAGGCTCTTTTTAAACTGCTAAATTCTGTCTTGTGTGCAACCGAACTCCTCGGGAGCTTATAAAAACTGTGCATGGTTTCTTTCCTCTATTGAACGAGTAATCTCAGAATACTGCAGATGAGACAGGGAGGCTGCTTGAAACTGATCGTCGTGGGGACCACGAATTCCTGCACGCACCTCACCTTGCACAAACTGGAAAGAGACACCCCCAAGGCGTCAAACTTCCTGCTTGAGGAACATACTTCCTTATATGTCCATATGAACCTGACAAGCTGTGGAATGTAAAGAAGTATGTATTTCAGGTCGGGATCTTTCTCAGCAGAGTGTCACCTCCCTCCCCCCAGCCCCTCCCCTTTCGCCCCCCCGGCATTGAAATAATAAAGAGAGGGGAGGGGGTGCAGGCAGAAGAGGAAAAAAAAAAGCCTGATACGACAGACTGGCTGCGGAGTCAATTGACAGTCTTGTTCCAGCGCATATGTATTGTTCAGTCACTTTGCCTGTGTCAGCAGGTGCAACTGCTGGTCCGGACATTAAATATTCAGCATGCTGACTGCGGCAGCACCACCAACCCCCCCTCCCCCCCTGGCTGGCCACTTTGCTGCTTCATCCAAAGGTTTCCCTCTGCTTTTAGCCCTCCTTTCCCAAGATTACTGGGATCCAGAGGAGATCTTTAGATCCACTAGAACGGCATAAAAGGATGAGCTCATAAACTTGAGGGGGGAGGGGCAGTTCTATGGCCTGTGTGAAAAGTGGGACTCGGTCCATAAATTCATTCTAAGACCTTGAACATTAAAACTTCTTCGTCATATACTTGATTTAAAAAAAAAAAAAAAAATTTAACCCATCTTTGCAACCACTGATGAATAAAATGATCATACAAACTCCTCCTTTTGCTAGCAAGGCATCTTGCCGCATGCGCAACTTCTTCATCTTCAAATCCAGGAAGTTTCGTCCCGAAACTTTGGAGAACCCTTTATTAACTTCTTTGATTCTTCGGCTGTACTTGTGAATAGTACAAGAAGGTCTGGGGGGGGAGGGGGAGATTCATAACAAGAAAACCGAGAGGTCCTTCCTTCTGATTGTACAGATTAAAAGTTCAAAAAATAGCAGCAAAAATCCTGCTCCACTTTTAAGATGCATTTCCAAACGGACCCAAGAACTTTGCAGCGGCTCAGCAAGGGAGCTGGTCGAAGGCAGGTAGTGTCTCTCCCTTTAGACCAGTGGTCTCAAACTCAAATCCTTTGCAGGGCCACATTTTGGATTTGTCGGTACTTGGAGGGCCTCAGAAAAAATAGTTAATGTCATATTAAAGAAATGACAGTTTTGCATGAGGTAAAAGCTCTTTATAGTTTATAAGTCTTTCCTTTTGGCTAAGTCTTAATAATAATATTGTCATTTATAGCTAAAGAGACATATGATCAAGAAACTGTTTTATTTTACTTTTGTGATTAGGGCCTCAAAATAGTACCTGGCGGGCCGCATGTGGCCCCCGGGCCATGAGTTTGAGACCACTGCTTTAGACCCATTCGCTGTGGTGGCGCTCATGTATTTGTATTCATGCTTGACCCCTCTATTGCAAGGAAGATAATATTGCATAGGAGCAAATTGATTCGTGGCCTTCTTTGATTTTAAGACAGGCGTAGCTGTCTGTCTCATCAGCAAAGCACCATCGGCTCAAGGTCGGGCAGGATGACGTCACTGCTCTCCCGGGTCCAAGGCCAGAGATTCTCCTATGCAGAAAAATGTGAAGAGTTGGTAAAGATCTTGGTGTGGGTGAAGGTACCAATTACCATCAGACAAAGAAAGCTGGAGGAAGCCCTGTGAAGCCCCTTCCCCTTTTTGAGCTTGAAGATATTATTCAGGCTCACAGAATCGGAACAGGCTAGGTGGAATCTTAAAGGGGAAGGAGAGATAATGGTTCTGGTCCAGAGAAGAAGCCCATTTGTATTTTATTGTGTATCATGATGTAACCATCTTTCTAAGAAGATCTCACAGAGGCTGGGCATTGAAGAATTTTCAATAGATGTGAAATTCAGACTTAGCTTTCCTGCCCCGAAGGGCTAATGCAGGCTTGAGGGAGGAAGGGGGTAGTCCTGTGAAAGGAAGGGGAATGTGGCTCAGTCTTCACCTGTTGAGAAGCAATCAGCCTCTCAGCAGAGCTGTAGAGCAGCTGTGGCTCAGCCTGCTTTATGTTGCTTAACCTTGTGCATTTTTAGAGAGGACCAGAGGAATGCAGCTTATCCTCCTTCCTCACCCACCTAGCTAGCTAGCAATTATACCCAGGAAAGCAATTGTATGGTTGAAAGTGTTTACACTACTGCTAGCTTTGTCCTTAGATTTTGGCATTGCTACTGTGAGCAGAGCACAGTGGGAAGAGACACCTTAGGTTTCCTAAGTGGATGCCTCCATGCCTTTTCAAATAAACCTTTAGCTCATCAGATAGAATCTCTAGCTAGTCTATATTAAGTTAATAGCCTTCCTGCCTGGAAAACCCCAGTGAGAACCAGCCAGTGTCATGCAATGTGCATAAAATTACAGAACTATAAAGCTTAGGCTGAGCTTACAGCATGCTGGGATATGAATAACAACTGAGACTGCTGCTGTAAAATTTTAAGAACCAGTATGCTAATATCTGATACTAAGAGCCCATTTACTAAGTTGTTCTTTTGGTTAATGCAGGTTAAATGCTGACATTAATTCTGAAAACACTTTACAAGCACTTGTGGAGCAAAAGAAAGCCTCAGCACCTTTTTGGATTTTGTCACATGTGGATCAGTAATTACTGGGCATTGCACCTCCCCCTCCCATCAAGGCTAGCCCTTATGTATGAGTATTTTGTTGTTTGCACACTTTTCAACTATTAACTTATGCAAATATTTATTCAAATGAGGCTCCATAATGAGCCTCTGCATATGACCTTGCATCCTCCTTAGACCTTCCTTGTCCAAATATGTGAGATTGTCAGATAAAGAGGAGTTAGGTGATTAGTGGGTTCACATGTGGGACCTCTTTTTTGAAGTGCTGGGGTGCATGGACAAAGAGGTAGGGCAGGGCTTCTCTTGAGAGAAATTGCAGGATTAGTGTGGATAGGTATAGAGCATGGGTGTGAAATGTCGGTCCTCGAGAGCCGCAATCCAGTCGGGTTTTCAGGATTTCCTCAAAGAATATGCATGAGATCTATTAGCATACAATGACAGCAGTGCATGCAAATAGATCTCATGCATATTCATTGCGGAAATCCTGAAAACCCGACTGGCTTGCGGCCTTCGAGGACTGACATTTGCCACCCCTGGCATAGAGGGAATATCTAGCATGCTGGGAGCGGAAATCTGTAGGAGATTTGCAGAGGATAGGAGTCTGAGACAACTGGCAGGCATTACCATGGATCTTGTTAACTATTTAAATATCAATGATCTTCTTGCGTGCATTTGCATTCAACATTTATCCCTAGATTTTATATATGGCACCCAGATTTGCATGTATTAATTAACTAACCATCAATAATTTGGTGCTGCCGTAAGAACCAATTATAAATGTTAATTGGTCCCCAATGAAATCTGCACACACACCTGATGGCGTGCTATTCTGTAAGGCAGGGCACCTAATAAAGGGAGTGTGGCCTTTGAAGGGGTATGGGTGTACTGGGTCAGTGCATCTAATTTGAGTGCCAGCAATTACACCAGGTTTCAGTGGCATAAGTCTGGTGCTTAACATTTGGGTGCAGGAATTTGGGTGCAGGAATTCTTTTTTTTCCCCTTGAGATATATTTATTTATTTTTTTAAATAATTCTTTATTCATTTTATAACTTACATCAAGTACATCAACATTAGTATTAACAGTTTAACATAGATATATCATTTGAAATTCTACAATTAATCTTATCAAATTAAATTTATCCCCTTCCCTTCCATCCTTTTATATTTCATAAAAACATTTTCCAATAATAAATACCCCCCTGCCCAATTTCCATTTGTACTATTCTATATAGCGCTCATGTCCTATCTTTTCAATGCCCATTTTTAAATGCTATTTATAGAATTCCCTCTTACACCCCCCTCCCCCCCACGATTCTATATATGGTGCCTAGATTTGTGTGCCCACATTTGGATGCACTCTCAAGATCTGCATGCAAATTAATTGATTACTAAGCTCTTAGCCATCAATAATTGGGTGCTAATGACCAGTTATTAATTGACATCCAATAAAATCTGTACACTGTTCTATCAGGCAGGGTGCCCCTATCTCCCATAGTGTATATCTCAAAAGAGGGCATGGCCATGGGAGAGGCGTGGGTGTGTTACTTGTGTCCCGAAAAGTTGCACACGTACTTATAGAATATGGATCAGCGTGCCCAACTGGGGTGGCCGCAGACATAAGTCTGGGCATGGGAACTGGCACTAAGCGTGGCTCTATATAGGGCATGCACCCTTTACAGAATTGCACACAGTGTCTATCTTTCATGGCACCCATTTTTGAGCGCCATATATGGGATTTTTTTTTTGTCCCCTTTAGTGTGTGCTAATGCATCAGTGCATTTTAATAAATTAGGTCCTAAGGTAATTAGCCAAAATAGCTGATAAAGATTACCTGAAGGTTTGGGGGGAATGTGCTGCATCTGTCTGAGCCATCTGCAGTCAGACTTAATTTGAACTGATCCTACTATAAGGTCAACAGTCCCCTTTATGTTCTCTTCTCCTTCCCCCTAATACTGCCTCAGCCACACTGAGTAGCACTTCCAAAGAAACCAAAAGCAAACTGGGTGTATTTTTATATTCTACAAAGATCAATAGTGTGAAAATAACTATTACCTGTTCATGGGATAATCTGATAAATTTCTTTTATCTGCTGAAATTTTGTAGTAGTTTGTTTGCTTGAAAGTGAAATTCTTAAATAATTAGTGGAAACTTAGGTGCTACTAGGCAGCCAGATAAGTGAAAATCAGTGCCATGCAATCGTTTCCACTGTAACCTTGAAGCACTAGAAATTTTACCCAAGAGGGACTTGTTTCATTCAACTTTCTGATTCTTCTATGAAGGAGTGCTGAAAAGTTCTCAGCCTGACCAACCCACTTCCTAAATTTTGAGCGTTATTTTGCCATGGTAGCTGAAAAGAGTTTTTATCTTATTTCATTAGGTGCCAATCTGCAGAAACAAAATTCTGTGTTTTTTGACATTGTTTCAGATCATTGATTGAACCCTATCCATGTCATTCTCTCCTTGGTGGGGCTGAGAACTTTTCAGCACTCCCTTGTGCATGGCCAAACACAGCCTCTATGAAGGCTAAACGTTTTTGCAAAGACTCTTAAATCGTATAGGAATAGTTCAGTATTTTTTTAAAAAAATGTATTATTTAAATTTCCACATCCTTCGATCTCTCCGCAGTAACCAAACAGGTGATTGACAACTGAAACTTAACAACACATTCATCAAGCCCAATAAAGCATTTTTATTGTCTTTATATTTCAAAGTGTGAATTGGCCCCAATAGGAGTTTCAGCAAGGTGGTGCATGAGAAATCTAATTTAAAACTGTTGACCCAACATGAAAAATGTAGTATTGAAGGGTAAACTGCTAGTATAAGGATGATTAGATTGACCTAGAGTACAGATATTTTAGCGGCTGTAGCACAAGTCAATCAAAGTATGCAATTTTTTTTTTCTCTAAACTCTTTAAATTAAAAATGAAAGAGCCGCAGAATATTTAAGATGCAAGTTTGAGCTACTGTAAACTGTGATTTCTACATTTGATTTCCAGACTGGTTTTTCTTTTCTTTTTTTTTTTTTTTGCAGAGAGGGAAAGGTGAATAAATATATTAATTGCTGCCACTTTAGCATACATTGAAAATATCTTACCCTCAGATAAACCAATCAAAAAACAGAAGTGTGCTGACTCAGGCTCTGGACTGTGCACGTTCGTTTGCAGGGAAAAAAAGGCACCACTGCACTGCAGCTTCTCCCACTGTCTTCAGCAGCAGCAGAGCAGCAGGGCTGGGCAGGGCCTCCTAGGGCTAGGCAGGGCCCAGAGCAATAAGTGACCCTGAAAACTAACAAACAGAAAATAGGTAGCTTATTAAAGAATAAATAAATCTGTGTTAATTTATCCCTAAACATCTGACCACAGTCACTTGGGTGGATGCTACATTTTATTCCTCTATTTGGATATTCTAGGACTTATGCCCTGCTTTCTTGATATGGAGAGATTTAGAGGGAACATTTTCAAAGTGGGCTACCATTAAAATATTTTATTTTACTGTTATTAGTAACTAGGTCTCATTGCATAAAATGGGTCCTTTGCAAAAATAGCACGAGTTAGTAATAAGATAACACATCTTAACAGTAGCCCACATTAATAAATTCCCCCCCTTTAGTGTGAAGAGTTTCAGTCTCTGATAACCAGAGCTGATATTGTGATGTCATAATGCCAGATTCCACCAATGTCTAAGAGCCTACCTCATCAGGGATGTCACAATGGCTTGATTGACCTGTACTTGGCTCACTTTTATTACACATAGCTGTGATTTTGATTTCTATAGACTTTTTCATTTTTCTTTAAGGGGGGAGGTTGTCAATGTGGGCTGCTGTTAAGTCGCATTATATTGCTGCATGTAATGCATTATAGCGGAGTCTCATTGCATAAAATGGGACGTGTGTTAAAACAGCATGACTTGCGGTAAAGTAACCCATGTCAACAGTAGCCCACTTACTAACTTACCTGCTCAGAGCATGTTCCTGGATGTGCTGTCATTCAGGGTTGGCCCAAATGTCTCTAAGATAACTTGGGGATGTGGGAAGAGAGAGAGGGGACAAGTGTAGAATCTGTAGTAATCTTCAAGGATCAGAAATGGGTCTGATTACTATTTTCAATGTGATATAAGAGTGGAAGTTTGACTAGTGGTTAGAGCATCAGCCTGTGAACTGAGGAAGATGGTTCAGATCCTTTTTTATCTGATCAATCCTCCTGGTGACCCTGGATAAGTCACGGTATCCTCCAGAGTCAGATACAAATTTATATTATAAGCCCTCTGAGAATACGCTGTAACTTGACTACCAATGAAAGGGCTTGAAACAAATCTAAATAACAGGATGCAAATTAACCTGATCCTAGATCAATATTCATAGAATTTTCTGGTGGATACCTAAAAACAAGCTCTCTTGGTAACTTTATAGGACCAGGGTTGTGCCCTTGTGCTGTAGATTTTAATGTTAAAATAGATTTCCAAATCCAAGGCTAGTTTTCTTGACTTGCACAGAATATGTTTGCATGCAACAGATGCAGTGCATTACAAATATGCATATCTTCTGCGTATCAGTTGTTGAAATCCTGACACTGAGCCTGCGTTATGGTTCTTATGCATCGAATCTGAGTTAACCCCACTGTAAAGCACATTAGAACAAAAAGGGACCTTTAGGAGGAGTTTTGCAGGCTGCCTTAGTTTACTCTTTTTTGATCACTTTATTCCAATGCAGGACTTTTCACTGTTAAGAAAGGAAGGAGTGTATGTCCCAGAATGCAGTGGAGTAGGAGGAGTTAATAGAAAATGAATGAATAATGAGGAGACAGTATGGACTGCACAAGTCCTCTGTTCAAGCACAGATATTTTTTCTCCCTTCCTATCCCATGACCAAACAGGCAAAAACCAAACAAAACAAAGCAAAAAAAAATCACATGGTATTCCTTAACAATGCTGATTTGCCATTGTGTGCTAAATTATACCTTATTTTACAGCCTCATACAGTAATCACACAGCTCCAGCTCCCTAAGTGCAGGGCTTTTTTTGTGTGGTGAATTCCTAATGTGCTTTGGTACAGGACTTACAACCCCCTTAACCTGAAACTTTTAGATTCACCCTGTGTTGCCCTGTAACCTGGAATCTTAGGACATAAAATCTGAATTGCTTTCTCCATTTCTACGTACAGTTTGATGGGAGTCAATGTACAGGGAGCACAAGGTATTTAAAGAAAGATCTTTGGCTTTCTAGATAAGCAGTGCGTATGCTTTTATATAGAACAAAGTTGTGTGAATCAATATATGGGACATCTAAGTTGAAGACAAATTATGTGTATGGTTGAAATGCAATTAGTCCTAGTTACAGGGTGTACAGCCCAGTCGAGGTGCAGAATGAGTGAATAGTCAGTCACCAGCGGAAGGCTACTAAAATGGTATGTGGTCTTCATCATAAGGCGTATGGGGCCAGAATTAAAGATCTCAATCTGTATACTTTGGAGGAAAGGCAGGAGAGGGGAGATATGATAAAGATGTTAAAATACAATCAGCAAAAAATTGTTATTAGCCCAGTGGTGGAGATACCCCATGAAAGTACATTTATAATAGGTGGAGAAAAAGCCTCAACTTATCAACAATGTACGGACGGCAACCCAATGAGTTCTTAAGCCAGTCCTGCTCTGTATCATAGGCAAAAAACGCCACACGTTTCAAAATGTAACTTTTCAAAACGGGACCAAAGCCACCACTGTGCACAGGGAGCCAGAAAAAGAACAAACCAGTTCACTTATCTTCTGACGATGACAACAGCAGCAGCAGCAGCGAGTGGATCTTCCTGCTATAGCTCTTCTCACGCTGAAAAAAAGACAAGGAACTGGATGTCACCAACAAGGCTCTTGTTTCGCCGAACAACGGCTGCGTCAGGGCAGGAGAGAAGGTGATTGCCCTGACGCAGCCGTTGTTCGGCGAAACAAGAGCCTTATTGGTGACATCCACTTCCTTGTCTTTTTTCAGCGTGAGAAGAGCTATAGCAGGAAGATCCACTCGCTGCTGCTGCTGCTGTTGTCATCGTCAGAAGATAAGTGAACTGGTTTGTTCTTTTTCTGGCTCCCTGTGCACAGTGGTGGCTTTGGTCCCGTTTTGAAAAGTTACATTTTGAAACGTGTGGAGTTTTTTGCCTATGATACAGAGCAGGACTGGCTTAAGAACTCATTGGGTTGCCGTCCGTACATTGTTGATAAGTTGAGGCTTTTTCTCCACCTATTATAAATGTACTTTCATGGGGTATCTCCACCACTAGGCTAATAACAACTTTTTGCTGATTGTATTTATATTTTGTTATTGCGATTTGGATTCTTGTGAAAGATGTTAAAATACCTATGTAATATAAATACGCATGAGTTGAGTCTCTTTCATTTGAAAGGAAGCTCTGCACTGAGAGGACAAAAGATGAAGTTAAGAGGTGATCTAAGGAGATACTTTTTTACAGAAAGGGTGGTAGATGTGTGGAACTGTCTCCTGGAAGAAGTGATGGAGACAGAGACTGTGTCTGAATTCAAGAGGGCCTGGGATAGGCACGTGGGATCTCTCGGAGAGAGAAAGAGATAACGGTTGCTGCGGATGGGCAGACTAGATGGGCCATTTAGCCTTTATCTGCCATCATGTTTCTATGCATCAAAGGCTTGGGAGAAGAACCAGGTTTTCACCTTCTTCCTGAAGCAGAAGTAGAGATAGTCTTGGAGCCAGGTGTAGCACTTGGAGGGTAAGTTATGGATGGCTATTCTTAAGAAGATTGGCAGATGGGCGATGCATTGTGCAGTTTCTTTTGGCGATGGTATTAGGATGTGGTTCGCACCTTTTTCAGTTGCAGCTCAAAGTGAGTAATGTTACAGATAGTGATGCTCAGTGGTGTAGTGAGGGGGGAGGCACCTGGGGTAGAGGTGCCCCCTCCTTCCCTGCCCCCCGCCACATGCGCACCCCTTCCCCCTGTATCTCTTTAGCTTCCCTGGCACAAGCAGCGCCTTTAACTTTCTGCCTGTGCCTCCATCACCACTTCCTCTGATGTCACTTCCTAGTCTACCAGGGAGGAGTGAGAAAGAGCGGGGGTGGGGTGGGGTGGTAGTGTGGAGAAGATGAGAGGTGTTGGTGCCCTCCGCCCTTCCCCCCTCTTACCACACCACTGGTGATGCTACTTGAGAGAATCTTAGAGACCTGAAAGTGTGTAGAGAGCCAACTTATAGTTTAGGCATTCTGGCCCATTTTGTCTGAGGGTCTTAAAAATCAAACAGTTTAAAATTTGGCCTTGTAGAGTACAGGTAGCCAGTGCAGTTTTTTTTAAGAAGGGTGTGATGTAGTCATGCAGTTTGCTGCAGCATTCTGAATTTGTTGGTGCTGATAAAAAGTTGGAGGGAGTTGGCCAATGTACAGGGTATTACAGTAGTCCAAGTTCATAAAAGAAGGCAGATGAGATGTCAGATCAGTGAACAGCAAATAGTCTCTGTTCTAACCAAAAGCACCTCTTTTTTTACATACTTGGATCTTCTCGCAGGATGGATATATTTTGTCCTTTATTATAGTAGTCCAGTCATGACATTACCTTGGCATGTGATAAGGCTTTTCTTTTCAATATATAGTGGAACCTTGGTTTACGAGTATAATTCGTTCGAGAAGCATGCTCGTAAACCAAATTACTCGTATATGAAAGCAAGTTTCCCCATAGGAAGTAAGGGAAACTCGCTTGATTGGTTCCACCTCCTCCCCTCAGCCACCAGCGCTGCTCCACCCCACCCCACCACATCCCCCAAAAGACCCCCTACCCCCGAGGCCACTGGTTCGCAGAGAGAGGTGGGAGCCAGAAGGCATTCAGCATGCGCAGATGCTCAAGGCCCAGTCCGGCAAGAGGCATGATCTTCAGGTACCGGCACCTCCTGTGGGTTGGTGCTGCGTGCCAGTACCAAATTGGGGGTAAGCCTTCAGTTTGGGTGGGCGGAGGATGCCGGTTTGCATGGGGGGGGCGTTCACGAGGGGGGGGTGATACCAGTTTGCGGAATGGGGGGGTGGAGTTTGCGGATTGGGGGGGCGATGCCAGTTAGCGGGCGGGGGGACTCAAAAATCGAGTCAATGCTCGGTTTGAGAATCAAGATTTGTGCAAACCGAGGTTTGAATGTATAAAGAGATTCCAAAGTTGTCACGGATTATAGCAGTTTTCAAAGGTTGTTTTACTTTGTGGGATCAAAGTAGGTGGCGAGTCTAGCAGTATCCCAAGATTCCTGACTTTTGATTTTAGGAGGGTTCATACATTTCTTCTGACGGAACAAATGGCAAACAGCAAAACTGTGGGGCTCTTTTACTAAGCTGCAATAAGCACTGGCACGTGCTTAACGCAGGCTAAAAAGCACGACCGCAGGGCGTGCTCAGGCGTCTAGTGATAATTTCCCACATACTAAAAGGTAGATTGTATTTTTTTTTTTAGCACGGGGGGAACGAGTAGGTGTGCTCTTTGCCAGTCAATTAGTGCAGGTAAATTACCGCACACTTACTGATTAGCGCAGCCCTTACAGCCTACATAATGGGTAGCAATAAGGACTCAAGCAGTAATGGCCATGTGCTAATGGAGAAATTAGCGCATAGCCATTGATAGGGAAAATAGGCAATGCGGCCATTTCACAGCCATGCTTTAAATGGCCTCAGTGCGTGGGAAACCCTTACGCTAGTAATAGCTATGCCCAATTTTTAGCACTTTTTTTCCACTACTTTTTTTTTTTTAATGTGTTTTAATGATGGAAATGGTTGAATTGGCCATTTAGGTTCTGATTCTACAAATGGCGCCTAGTGGCGTCTAACTTGTAGTTACTGCTCCATGTGGTTGTCAATAAATCGCTAGCTGTCCTTTACAGAATCATACCTAGCTGTGCCTAGGCTTGCTTAGGCGTGCTTAGGCATCGCTAGGCATCCTTGTAGTAGGTGCCGGTATATTAGACTAGAGTTTTCCTGTCCTAATTTACCGGCACCTAACTACAGTGCCTAACGACGCCTAAGTCAACCACGTCTATTCTCTGACCGTAACCATGCTTACTTTTCAGGTAGGTGTCAGTAGGAGTCAGAGGGTGCCACGTGGATATCCACGTGCAACCTAAGTTAAAAATTAAAATAATTTTTTATATCGGTTTTTAATGGCATGGCCAATTGTCACACTATTTAAACTAATCAAAAACAAGTTGCATGCAGAACTAACCCCCCCCCCCACCTTTTAGAAAACCGCATGAGGTTTATAGCTCTGGCTGGCACGCTAATTGCGTTGCACTGCTCCAATGCTCATAGGAATTCTAAAACCGTTGGAGCAGCGCAGAGCATTCAGCGCTCCGGCCAGCGCCAAAAACTTTGTGCGCAGTTTTGTAAAAGAGGGGGTAAGTTAAGGCGTTGCTAGGTGTCCATGATTAAGATGCCTAGCTGTATCCAGACTAAGCACTGTTTATAGAATCAGGCTCTTTCTGCTTTTTTATATAAATGGTCTCATATTAATGCCTCTGGCAAATAACTCTGTGAAAGTTTATAGACTATTTATCAAATTAAAATGCTAATGAAGCTGCTAATTAGCACATTGACAGGACCAAAACTTAGCAATGTTTCACCCCATTGTTTTCAGTGTGAACCCCATAGATAAAGTTATTGCTATTTTGATATGAATAAGGCCCGCTGAGAGAGGGGCAGCGGCTGGAGGATTTCTAAAATCAATTATGGGGAATATAAAACAGAGAATAATGGCATCACACAGGCTAGCTTAAGGTAATTTATTCAAGTCACTAATTATTTGTCCAAGACTGATCCATTAATTTGCAAGTAACTGTGAAAAGCAAAGTCCACATATGGGTTAGAGCAGGTCATCGGGAACTGGGTGAGAATAAATGGTGGCACTTTTGGTCTTCCGCTGCATTCAGCAGTGTGGTCAGATTTTGTTCTTTTGTTTGCTTGTTTTAGCTTTGATGTCCAGAAATGACAACAAGACCCTTTTCTGAACCTTGTAAAACAAGCAGTGCATCTTAAAATTAAAAAAAAAAAATGTTTCTCTAATTATATCACGCACTTGGTCCACAGCTGTGGCTATTATATTCACCAGCTGATACAGGCCAAGGTTAGCCCTGCTTGTTAAGTCTTCAGATGGTCTATGGAGATGCCCCCCCCAAAAAAAAAAAAAATAATAATAATTGTGTGTGTGACCTAATTCTTGGACCATCCTGTGGTATTTCTTAGCAGATACATTTTTTCATAGGAGTAAATATTCAGCTGTTGACAGTCAGTGTTTTTTTCGGTCGCTGCTGGCATTATCCTCCAATTTTCAATGCTAGACCGCACCCATGCTTGGCATTGAATATCCGGGCATATGTAGCCAGCTATCATTTTTGCAGTTAAGTGCAATATTCAGCACTTAACCGGCTAAGGTGACCCACATAAAGACAAAATTACATTTTATATGGTTCTATGTATACAGTTACCTTATATGGTTAAGTGCTAAACATTACACCGCCTATGGACTGTCCACAAATTAGCCAGTTTCAGCTTAGGAACTAACCATGGGCATTAAGCAGCAGTGACCGGTTAAGTACCACCAAAATTTGTGGTTAGCTCAGGCAAGTGACTTAAACATAAGAACATAAGAACTGCCATCTCCGGATCAGACCTTCGGTCCATCAAGTCCGGTGATCCGCACACGCGGAGGCCCTGCCAGGTGTACACCTGGCGTAATTTATAGTCCACCATATCCTTATATGCCTCTCTTAAGGAGATATGCATCTAGTTTGCTCTTGAAGCCTAGGACGGTCGATTCCGCAATAATCTCCTCTGGGAGGGCATTCCAGGTGTCAACCACTCTGAGTGAAGCAGAACTTCCTGACATTAGTCCTGAACCTGTCCCCCCTTAGCTTCATTACATGTCCTCTAGTCCGTGTCAAATTGGACAATGTAAATAATCTTCTCTGCTCTATTTTGTCGATTCCTTTCAGTATTTTGAAGGTCTCGATCATATCCCCACGCAGTCTCCTTTTCTCAAGGGAGAACAATCCTAGTGTTATAAGTCTCTCCTGGCTGTTTAAATCACTTTGAATATCAACTTCACATATGTTTTTTTATGTATAAAAACATAAGAATAGCCTTAATGGGTCAGAACAATGGTCCATCTAGCCCAGTAGTCCGTCCTCACAGTGACCAATCCAGGTCACTAGTACTTGGCAAAACCCTAAAAAGTAGCAGTATTCCATGCTGCCGATCCAGGGCCATCAGTGGCTTCCCCCATGTCTGTCTCAATAATAGACTATGGACTTTTCCTCTGGAAATTGTCCAAATCTTTCTTAAAACCAGCTGCATTAACCGCCCTTACCACAACCTCTGACAACATGCTCCAGAGCTTAACTATTCTCTGAGTGGAAAAAAAAATGTCCTCCTATTGTTTCTAAAAGTATTTCCCTGTAACATCATCGAGTGTCTCCCGGTCTTTGTAATTTTTGACAAGAGTTAAAAATCGATCTACTTATACCTGTTCTATACCACTCAGGATTCTGTGCAGACTTCAATCATATCTCCCCTCAGCCGTCAGGACCTTATGATCCACAGTGCTATTGGTAAGGGATAAATTCCATCCTATTCAGCTTCTGAGGGGTTTTCAGAGAAGTTGTGCTTTGGTGACACTGCTTTAGGTGAAGTGATTTCTTTTATCCTAAGCTAAGCTACAACCCTGAAATTGCCAGGGCTAATTCTGTCCCCATTTAAAATGTTAGAAAAGAATCTTTCCTTCTGAGGAGCTATCTGTATAGAGGACATGTGATTGGAACATTTGTTGATAATGATTACAATGAAGGATATGATGAGACGGGTATATTTTGAACAGGTGAAAAGTAGGGGAATGGGGGGAGGAGATCCAGCAACCCTGTGCTGTGTCTCTGAGACCACCATGCCCAGATATGGCAAGCATGTTGCAAAGTGCTACTACCTAAGACAGCCCTTGGGCAGTCTGATGAATCCAAAGGGGCCATGGCACAGCTGACAAAAATATTCCTCATTCTCAGCTGTGAAATTGGACTCAGATGATAACTAGATAGTTGAGCAGTACAGGAGGCTAATAATATCCAGAAGCAGCAAATGACCGAGTCCTTGGCAGAGATAAAACATAACCATAAGGTCTGACTTAGGTAAGACACTGAAGCATTTCAGGGGCTAAGCCACAGGAACAGGGTGCCCATGACCCCAGAGCACTCAAAAACACATGGTCAGGATAGGACAATAGCCAGTTGTTCAGACGGCACTTGGAAGGACAAAATTCCTGAGAATGCCCTCCCTTTTTAGTCTTAATTCTGAATTCATTGATGGTAGCCATGTTAGTCCACTTTTTAAGGTAATATATAAAAATAAAAAAGAAAGAAAAAAGGTTGTACCTTTTTTTTCTACTAAATATATTTTTGATTAGCTTTCGAAAGTAACCCTTCTTTCAAAAGCTAAAGGGTGGAGAATGGTCATTATCCAGCTAACACATATCACATGCTAATTCAGCAATGCAAGGTTAATGTGGGAGTATTTAGGGCTCCTTTTACGAAGGCACGTTAGCGGTTTACCGCGCATAATAGCGTGCGCTAAACCACCGGCCGCGCTTGCCGCTACCGCCTCCTCTTCAGCAGGCGGTAGTTTTGTGGCTAGCACGGGGGTTAGCGCGTGATTAAAAGTCACGCACGCTGAAGCCACTAACGCGGCTTCGTAAAAGAAGTCCTTAGTGCCTTCTAAATAGAATGTGATAAGTGACCCCTGCATTATTTTTATGTATGTGCTGCATGCTAATGGGAACATTAGCACATGATCTGCAAAAAAAAAAAAAAAAACAACAACTTTTATGTCACAGTAAATCTCATCTTAGCACACTGGAAAGTCCCATATTAGAATACGCTATGCCAAGATTTCAGAAACACCTTTGTAAAAGGGCCCCATAATTAGGTAAACTGCTGTATTATAAAGAATACTGCAATAACCAATGCATGAACTAATAAGCATCTGAAGCATGACTGCAAGAGCATCCCTGGCAATGAATGACCTAAGAGATCTAATTTGCCCAAATGCCAGAAAGGATGATTTAACAACTACAGTAATTTGACCAGTGAAAGTGAACTAGGATCCAAAATGACCTCTAATATCTTCAGGGATGTCTGGAGCGAAATCAATGTACCAGCTTTATTCAGTGCAGTGGATGGATTAAGACTACTTTCTGTCATCCACACTGCTGTACATTTGTCTGGCTTAAGGCTAAGATGATGAGAGTCAAGCCAGTCAGCTGCAGATCATTGGTAAGGGGGATCTACAAAATACAGGAGTTGAATGTCATCTGTAAAAATATACGGATTCACACCTAGCGATTTAATTTAAAGTAGCAAGGGGGGTGGGAGGTGGGCAAGAAAGAAGTTGAAAAGAATCAGCTAGCTGTAATGCATCTCACTTTCTCTCCAGGATATTCTGCTGCAGTATCTATCTATCTATCATGGCAGAAAAAGGTAATATAGACAAGTAAAATGTGAATGACACAGAGGTAATAAAAAGTATAACCTATACTAGGAGTCACTGAAATCCTCAGCTTAGTGTGCGGCTGCAGCTACAATGCAAGTAGAATACTAGGAATGATTTGGAAATGAATGAAACAGAGAATATAATGCCTCTGCGTGCTGCAATCGCACCTTGAGTACCGGGCGCACTTTTGATTGCCCCATCTCAAAAAGGTAGAGAAGAAGTAGAAAAGGTTCAGAGAAAGGAGACAAAAATGGCTAAAGGGATGGAAGGAACGCAAGAAGACTTGACAGGTTATGGATCATTAGCCAGGAGAAGAAACAAATGAGAGAGGACATGATAGAGGTTTATAAAAGCACGAGCGGTCAGGAACAAAATGGTAGCGAATGTTTCTTTTTTTTTCTCTCTCTCTCTCTCTCTTTCTATCCCATGAAATTAACTCCTTCCTACTGACTCCTGCACTGGTTGCCGATGGAGGCTCGTGTAAAGTTTAAGTTCGGTTGTTTCTGCTTTAAGGTACTTTTCGGCCTAGCCCCCGGATATATATCTGACCTTTTCTCTTTTTCAATCAATCAACATATGAGAAGCTCAAACGTGAATTTCGTTTCCCCACCGGTTAGAGGATGTAAATTTAAAAGACATCATCAACATCTCTTCTCATATCAGGCAGCATTATGGGGTAAAGATCTGAAACAATTACTCATGCTTGCGAATACCTATGGGGAATTCAGGAAACACCTAAAAACATATCTGCTCCTAAAGTACGTAGGCAGCTGCACTGCACAATCTTTCCCCACAACCGATCGCTAAACTTCATCTCTGTTAGTACGACTCAATCTGTAAACCGCATAGAACTTCACGGTCCTGCGGTATATAAACTGTTATTATTATTATTGTTTAAAAATGAATTTTTTAAAAAAATATTTCTTTTTCAAAAGGCATTATGGAATTTATTGCTAACGAATGTGGACAAGATTAGTCACTATAGGCCTGGATTCTCAAACTGGTGCCGATATCGGTGGCTGCTTTAAAAGTGGCCGCTGATTAAAAGTGGCCGCAGAATCACTGGAAATATAGGCCAGGGTTTTCTGGGCCTACGTTTCCTGTACCTATCTGCGTGAATCATGGCTATGTAGGCACTTTAGGTCACCGAATGCCACTTCCGGCATTGGCCACGCCTACTTAGGCATTCGATGGCCTACAGTGCCTAAGTAGGCGCGATTCCAGTGCCGGTATGCGCCTCAAATCTTGGTTAAAAATGCCATTTGGACAGCATTTTTAATGGTTGTGTGGGCACCTAACGGCACCTAGGAAATCAGTGCTGGTTCGAGAATCCAAGCCAAAACTAATTTCTAAGGGGCCTTTATACTAACCCCGACTTCTACGAAACCATGCTAGTGGTTTTTAGCCCAGAGAGTCGCGCTGAATGGCCCGTGCTGCTCCCGATGCTCATTGAGTTCCTATGAGCGTCAGGAGCGGCGCGGGCCATTCAGCGCGGCTCTCTATGCTAAAAACTGCTAGCGCGGTTTCATAGAAGAGGGGGTAAGCTGCATCAGCTTACACTGTGACCTACTGCAGAGATGTGCTCAGGGAGGTCATATTAGGGCCTGGCCATTAATAAAGAAAATAGAAAAAGGCAATTTTTACTGCTGTGGTAAAAATGACTTTAATGCATGGGAAAAAACCCACGCACAGGTATGCTAAGACCACTTTTTACTGCAGCTTGATGCAGTAAGGGCCAAATGTGCATAATTTGTTCCAGAAGCATGCTTGTAATCCAAAACACTCTTATATCAAAACAAATTTCCCCATAAGAAATAACGGAAACCGGCGATTCGTTCCACAACTCAAAAACTTTAATACAAAAAATACTATACGTACTTGTATTGCAAGATCTCATTTAGAACAGTTACTAAACTCCTGCAGCATCAGAGAGAAGGCAGTTGTCTCTACTTAGAGATATCTATGTCAAGCAGGGTGTCACAGCCGACATGTTTCGCGGGAACCGCTTTATCAAGGCTCTACCCCCCTTTACTTGGTTTGCAAGTGTTTTACAAGACAAGCAAAACATCTTTTTAAATTTTAACTTGATATACAAGCAGTGTCTTGCAATACGAGTACATACAGTATACACACATCACAGCTCAAGCCTTGATAAAGCGGTTCCCGCGAAACATGTCGGCTGTGACACCCTGCTTGACATAGATATCTCTAAGTAGAGACAACTGCACAAAAGCTAAGTAAATTATATGTAAAGTATTTAAAGATAAAGAAAATACAAGTATAAGCTATTTGAAGCTCTTGACGAAAGTTAAAATGAAAAATTAGACCCAGTGACGATTTGTCACGTAAAGCTCAGAACAGTGATAAGTTTGAGTTCTGAGTGGTGACGCTGAGGGCCTAAGAAGTTTCTTATAAAGGTTGCTAGTAGAAATAAGAAAGAAGGTTCTATTTCTATGAAATTTGCATGTATACTGTATGCACTCATATTGAAAGACTTTGCTTGTTTAGAACAGTCACTACACTCTTGCAGCGTCAGAGAGAGAAGAACCATCGTCTCAGTTGTGATGTGTGTATTGCAAAGACATTGCTTGTATATCAAGTTAAAATTTAATAAGATGTTTTGCTTGTCTTGCAAAACACTTGCAAACCAAGTTACTTGCAATCCAAGGTTTTACTGTGTGTATTTATTTATTTATTTATTTTGAGGGGACGTGTCTGAGTGGGCATTCCTGTGCTAATCAGTTAGTACAGCCACATTACCTTCTCCTAACTGCTTAGTGCCGAAATAGTGCCTGAGCCCTTACTCCCAAATTCTATAGAGTGTGTCTAAAGTTAGGTGCCTATATTGGTGCACCTAGCTGATGTAGGTACCTAATTTGATTGGTTAAAAAGCTTAATTGGTGCTGATAATGGGCCCATGACGCCTCATCATTGCCGCTAATTGGACTTAATTGAAAGTTAGGTGCCTATCTCAAAAAAACAGGATTCTATAAAAAGGAGGTGCCTAGTCCAAAGTGCCTCCTTAAAAGTCGGTGTGGCTAGGGGAAGACCGTGGGAGTGTTTTTGAATTAGGCGCATGCATTTAGGCCAAGAAAACCCTGGCATAAAACTTGACACCTAGCGAGGCCTAATGCTGCTTATGCGGCACTTAGCGCGATTCTAAACAGTGCGCCTAACTTTATAGAATTGCGCTTAGCTCTTCACCAGTCAGCGCTGATTTTCTAGTAGCCTATACAGTAGAGAATGATACGGGGACAAATTTTTTCCCATCCCTGCGGGAACTCATTTTCCCATCCTGTCCTGGCAAATTCTTTACTTGCCCCTGCCCCATCCCTGCAAGCTCCGTCCTCATCTGCACAAGCGTCAAACACTTTAAAATCATTAAGTAGCAACATTGTAGAGCTCAGATTGTGATGTCATAATGCCTCATTCCACCAGTGCCTAAGCTCTGTTCTCATCTGCACAAGCCTCAAACACTTTAAAATCATAAGAACAACATTCTAGAGCTCAGATTGTGATGTCATAATGCAAAGGTAATTTTTATTGCTGTGGTATAAATTATCTTAATGCATGGGGAAAACCCATACACAGGTATGGTAAGGCCACTTTTTACTGCAGCTTAATAAAAAGAAAACTAAAAGATTTAGGCCCCCTTTTATCAAGCTGCATTAGGGGGATTTTTTAATCGCAGGCCTCTGCGGTAAAAGCTCTGATGCTCATAGAATTCCTATGAATGTCAGGTTTTTTCCACAGCAACCCGTGATAAAAAAAAAAACAACCCTAACACAGCTTGACAAAAGGGGGCCTTAGATAAGTTTCTAAAGGAAAGATCCATTAACCATAACTTATTTTAAAAATGTATGTTCCATGCTATCTGCCATTTTAGGTGTGGTATGATTCACATAACAATGCAGTAATAATAAATTAACAATAGCATATATAATAGTCACACAACAAATATTCAATCAATCTTATATTTCATGGTGTGTATTTGGGAGGCTGTGTCTATAAAAATTCAGGTGCCATGGATAATATAAATGTCCAAAATTATATCTTAAAAACATATGCTGGGTTTTACTTAACGGTAGAGGTTTTTAGCACAGACCAGTGAGGTAAATGCTCCGACACTTGTAGGAATTCTATGAGCATCGGAGCATTTATCGTGCCAGCCCACAGTAAAAACCTCTACTGCTGTTTAGTAAAAGGAGCCCATATTGGGCTAAGAGTTTGTTTCTGAGGCAGGAATTTGAGGTTCTTCCTGAGGGAAATCCAAAGTACCATTTTATTTATTTTATTTTAATGTATCTTTAATCTATCTTCATTGTAAACCGCTTTGAACCTCACGGTATAGCGGTATATAAGAAATAAAATAAATAAAAAAAAAGGTTACCACTCTTTCTTCCTCTGGAAGAAAGTTTCATACTTGGAAAAACTTATACAGTACCCCCTCTGAATCTGCGGTTTCAGTACCCACGGATTCAGTTAGTCACAATTTTTTTATTTTTTATTTTTTTTAATAAAGAAACCCTGCATCCCGGACACTCCCCAGACCTTACCTGGTGGCCTAGCGGTGACGCGGGGCAGGATCGATCGTCCTAAGCTCCCGCCCCGTGCAGAGCTATCACCAAAATGGCTGCCCGCGAGTTCCCGTTGTAGTCCTGTTGTAGTCTTGAGACTACAACGGGAACTCGCGGCAGCCATTTTGATGACGGCTCTGCACGGGGCGGGAGCGTAGGACGATCGATCCTGCCCCGCGGTGCAGCTTGATCATCAGGGAAGGTCTGGGGAAGGTCCGGGACATGGGGATGGGTCAGAGCCAGCCCTGAAAGTTATCCACGATATTTCAATATTCATGGGTCAGCTCTGCCCCTATCCCCCCACGAATATTGAGGATCTGCTCTACATGAATCTCAGCATGGTGCGCTTGTTGCACTGAAGACATACCCAACACGTTCCATCCTGATGAATGTAAAGTACACGGGGATTGATATAGTTTTAACGTGGCACTACAAGTACACAATGGCGCGTCACTGCAGAGCGCTTTATGGATCAGTCAAGATTTTAACATTGACTTGCCAATGTAGAACATATTATATAGTGCCCATCCCATTCTGTCCCCATTCCCTGCTAGTCCTGAGGCTGCAGCACTTTGAATCGCCTCAGCGCTGAAGCAGGCAGGCCCAGGCAGACTGAATTACATCAGTCTAGGCCAGTAAGAGGAAGCCCCTAGCTAAAGAATGACAAGGGGACAAATTTGTCCCCGTCTCCGCGGCAACTCAATTTCCCCGTCCTGTTCCCGTGAGTTTTGTTGCTGTCCCTGTCCTATAAGCTCTACCTTAACTGCACAAGCTTCGAACAAACAATTTCCTCTACATCTACTTGCATGTTCCTGCCTTCTGATATATATATAATTATGTTACATGCCTGTTTGTTTACTCCTACTTCATGCTCTTGGTGTAACTTCACTGAATTCCTGCAGCCTCTCTTGTAAACCATCTTGAACTGAAAGGTATGACGGGATAGAAATAAAGCTATTATTATTACTGTGATTTTAAAGTGTTTGAGGGTTGTGCAGATGAGAACAGAGCTCAGGCATTGGTGGAAATGTGGCATTATGACATCACAATCTGAGCTCTAGAATTGCTACTTATGATTTTCAAGCGTTTGAGGCTTGTGCACATGAGGACAAAGCTTAGGCATTGGTAGAATGAGGCATTATGATATCACAATCTGAGCTCTAGAATGTTGCTACTTATGATTTTAAAGTGTTTGAGGCTTGTGCAGATGAGGAAGGAGCTTGCAGGAACAGGGCAGGGACAGAAAAAGAACTCACGGGGAAAGGACGGGAAAATGAGTTCCCGCGGGGACAGGGAAAATTTTGTCCCTGTGTCATTCTCTACCCCTAGCTAGAGATGATGGTGACTAGGCATCATTGACCCTTCTGGGAGGGAGGGGGAAAGAAGAAGGAGGAGGGAAGTGCTCCCCTTTGCTGCCTTCCTTCTTGGAAGTGGATTGTGGTTACTGGGCACAGAGCAGCTGGGCAAGTGGAAAGCCAAGGGTGGAATCAGGCTGATGGAAGGGTTAATAGGGGTTAAAAGATATGAGCAAGGTGATGATTTTTTTTGCCCCCATTCCTACCTCTTCCTACTTGCCTGTTGGAGGCAGTGACACAAAGAAGGAGAAGCAAAGAGGTTTTTGCAGCTTTGGGGAGGTGAGACCACACCTTGAGTATTGTGTGCAATTCTGATTGCCACATCTCTGAAAAGATGTGAAACTTAAAAATGCATAAAGAAGGGCAACCAAAATGATTAAGAGTAAGGTTACCATATTTCGGGTCGCAAAACCTCGGATACATGGTCCCGCCCTGCTCCGCCTCTGGCCCCACCCTTTTCTGCCCAGCCCTGCCCAGTTCTGTCTTCGGCTCTGCCCTGTTCTGCCCCAGCCCCTCCCAGTTCAACCTCCAGCCCTGGCCGCCTCCCAAATCTCCTCTCTTCTTCCCAGACAAGCTCCGGCTGTGTCTGGAGGGCCTGGAGCATGCGCGGATGTGTGTAACATCATCCGAGCATGCTCAGTGGCCCTCCAGATGCGGCCACAGCTCGTTGGGGCTTTCCAAAACCTGGACAAACTGCCAGGTTTTGGAAAGTCCGTCCAGGTATCTGGACAGTCCTCTAAAAAGAAGACTGTGTCTGATTTCAAGAAAGCATGGAATAGGCACGTGGGATCTCTTAAGAGATAATGGTTACTGCGGATGGGCAGACTGGATGGGCCATTTGGCCTTTATCTGCCATCATGTTTCTATGTTTTCCTGGACGTCTGGAAACCCTAATTAAGTGGACGGAATGACTCATTTAATGAAAGGATAAAAAGATTAGGTCTGGAAAAGAGATGACTGGCGGGGAGATGTAAAATCCTGAATGAAGTGGGATGAGTAAACATGAATCAATTGTTTACTCTTTCAAAAAATACAGATACTGAACACCTAATGAAGTTACAAAAAAATCTTAAACAAATATTTGTTTCACTTAATATATAGGAAAGTTCTGGACCAAATTGCTGGAGCAAGTGTTAAAAGCAGTTAATGCAGCTGGGTTTTGAAAAAAAGTTTGGGCAAATTTCTGGAAGAAAATGCCATAAACTATTACTAAGGTAGACCTGGGGAAAGCAACTGCTTATCCGTGGATTTCAGTAGCATGGAATCTTGATACTTTTTGGACCTTGCCAGGTATTTGTGACCTGAACTGGCCATCTGGATGTGGCAATTGGCAAATATGCCACTCTAACAAATAAGTACAAACCAAATGGATAAGGTACTTTGAAGCAATGACACATCAAAATGAGAAATCAGTTCCATTTCATGAAGGCATAAGCAATTGGTTTGATCTCCATACTCCTAACCACCAGCCATGTTGAGTCTTCTTGATTCTTCTTAATAAACACCAATGTTTTACATCTTGAATTCGTTAATTCTTGTGGACCTCACTTTTGAGGCTTCGCTCTTTTTACATTTCCCTGAGGAATTGGCCGCAAAATAGCAAATGAGGTTCAACGTGGATAAGTTCAAGGTGATGCATGTTGGTAACAAAAATCATATGCACAAATACAGGATGTCCGGTGCTATACTTGGAGAGAGCCCCCAGGAAAGAGACTTGGGAAACTTGTAGACAAGTCAATGAAATAGTCTACGAAACGTGCGGTGGCAGTGAAAAGGGCGAACAGAATGCTAGGAATGATTAAGAAGGGGGATCACGAACAGATCTGAAAAGGTTATCTTGCCGTTATACCGGGCGATGGTATGCCCCCACCTGGAATACTGCATCCAACACTGGTCGCCATACATGAAAAAGAACATAGTACTACTCGAAAGGGTCCAGAGAAGAGCAATTAAAATGGTTAAGGGACTGGGGGAGTTGCCGTACAACGAGAGGCTAGAGAAACTGGGCCTCTTCTCCCTTGAAAAGAGAAGACTGAGAGGGGACATGATCGAAACATTCAAGATATTGAAGAGAACTGACTTAGTAGAGACAGAGAGATTGTTCACATAAGAACATAAGTAGTGCCTCTGCTGGGTCAGACCACAGGTCCGTCTCGCCCAGCAGTCCGCTCCCGCGGCGGCCCAACAGGTCATGACCTGTCTGAATCACCTCTTGGTTTCTCATCGAAGTCCTATCTTCCCATCCAATTCTTGACCCTTTGTCCCCGCACCCCTTTCAGTACCCTACGATCCCTTTGTCCCTCAGGAATCCGTCCAATCCCTGTTTGAATCCCTGTACTGTATTCTGCCTGATCACTTCCTCCGGGAGCGCATTCCATGTGTCCACGACCCTTTGGGTGAAGAAAAACTTCCTTGCATTTGTCTTGAACCTATCCCCCTTCAGTTTCTTCGAGTGCCCCCTCGTACCCGTTGTCCCTCTCAGTCTGAAGAACCTGTCCCTATCCACCCTCTCTATGCCTCTCAGGATTTTGAAGGTCTCTATCATATCTCCCCTGAGCCTCCTCTTTTCCAGAGAGAAGAGACCCAGCTTATCCAGCCTCTCGGCGTATGGGCAGTTTTCCAGCCCTCTTACCAGCTTCGTTGCTCTCCTTTGGACTCTCTCAAGTACCGCCATGTCCTTCTTGAGGTGCGGCGACCAATACTGAACGCAGTATTCCAGATGCGGGCGCACCATCGCCCGATATAGTGGCATGATGACTTCCCGCGTCCTGGTTGTGATACCCTTCTTTATGATGCCCAGCATCCTGTTGGCTTTTTTCGCTGCTGCTGCACACTGTGCGGATGGCTTCATTGATGCATCCACTAGCACACCCAAGTCTCTCTCAAGTCCGCTGTCTCCCAGCAGTGCCCCCCCCATTTTGTAGTTGAACAACGGGTTCTTATTTCCTATATGCATGACCTTGCATTTCTCAACGTTAAAGCGCATTTGCCATTTGTTTGCCCAGTCTTCCAGCTTGTACAGGTCCCTTTGCAGGTCCTCACACTCCTCCCTGGTCCTAACTCCGCCGCAGAGTTTGGTATCGTCTGCAAATTTTATAACCTCGCATTTTGCCTCCGTTTCCAGGTCATTGATAAATATGTTGAAGAGTAGCGGCCCCAGCACCGATCCCTGCGGCACACCGCTCGTGACTCCCCGCCAGTCAGAAAATT
The DNA here is from genome assembly GCF_902459505.1 of Geotrypetes seraphini. Classification (NCBI taxonomy): domain Eukaryota; kingdom Metazoa; phylum Chordata; class Amphibia; order Gymnophiona; family Dermophiidae; genus Geotrypetes; species Geotrypetes seraphini. The sequence continues at coordinate 91,564,823 of NC_047094.1, read as the reverse complement.
GGCCCTTCACTCCGACCCTCTGTAGTCTACCTGACAGCCAGTGCTTGATCCATCTGTGTACATCCCCGCCCACCCCGTGGTTCCACAGCTTCTTAAGCAGCCTTTCATGTGGCACCTTGTCAAAAGCCTTTTGAAAATCGAGGTAAATGATGTCCATGGGTTCCCCTTTGTCCACCTGACTGCTTATTCCCTCAAAGAAGTACAGTAGGTTCGTAAGGCATGACCTTCCCTTACAGAATCCGTGCTGGCTTGTTCGCAGTAAGTCATTTTTCTCGATGTGTTCGCAAATGTTGTCCTTGATCATCGCTTCCACCATCTTCCCTATAACTGAAGTCAGGCTCACCGGCCTGTAGTTCCCGGGGTCACCCCTCGATCTTAAATATAGGTGTGACATTCGCCAGTTTCCAGTCCTCTGGCACCTCTCCTGTTCTCAGGGATAGGTTGCAAACATGCTGGATTGTGCCCGCTATTTCCTGTCTTAGTTCCTTTAGAACCCTTGGGTGGATCCCGTCCGGTCCCGGTGATTTGCCACTTTTTATCCTGTCTATCTGTTTGAGGACATCCTCCTGACTTACCTCTATATGCTCCAATTTTTCGGCCTGTTCCCCCCTCATGAGCTCCTCTGAGTCCGGTATATTGGATGTGTCTTCGCACGTGAAGACCGACGAGAAGAACGTGTTCAACCTCTCAGCTACCTCTTTGTCCTCCTTAATCACTCCTTTCCTATCCCCATCATCCAACGGCCCCACCTCCTCTCTCGCTGGTTGCTTCCCTTTTACGTAACTGAAGAATGCCTTGAAGTTTTTCGCCTCCCTGGCCAGCCCCTCCTCGTATTCCCTTTTTGCTTTTCTAACCTCTCGGTGACATTCCTTTTGGCAATTCCTGTGCTTCTGGTGATTTTCCTCCGTTGGGTCCTTTTTCCATCTCCGGAAGGACACTTTCTTGTCACTTATTGCCCTCTTGTCACTTATTGCCTCTCCAAGGTGAAGAGAATGAGAGGGCACGCGCTAAAGTTAGAAGGGAAAAGATTCCGTACAAACGTAAGGAAGTTCTTCTTCATCCAGAGAGTGGTGGAGGTCTGGAACGCTCTCCCGGAGGCTGTTATAGGGGAAAGCACCTTTCAGGGATTCAAGACAAGGTTGGATAAGTTCCTAATGGAACAAAACATATGCAAGTAAAGCTAGACTCAAATAGGCACTGGTCTTTGACCTAAGGGCCGCCACGTGAGCGGACTGCTGGGCACAATGGACCACTGGTCTTACCCAGCAGTGGCAAATCTTATGTTCTTATGTTGAGGAACATTTTTGAAATACATTGATTGTTCTATCCAGCTATTTGAACAATATCTCCCACATTTTTGAAAAAATACTTATGTTGAGGAATGACATGATTCTATTCAAGGCTATACAAGCCACCATTGAATGCAGCTTAGGAATGAATCACAAGAGAGAATCCATATTCAAATTTCCCAAAGAACTCATCTGACATTTTATTTTCCAAGAATATGAAAGTTGCCATTAACTGAATATATGACATTCCTTGTCCTTTCTGTTTTTCATCATCCATGTCAGGGCTGCACTGAAATTGCCTCTGATCCTATCTTTCTAGTCATAATGCACAGAAATCTGCCTCACAGATTTTGAAAAGAGTAGCAAAATTGCTCATTTGCCCTGGATTCCTTTCCTTTCCCTTTTGATTTCTGGCCTGGCTATTTTTGCTGTAGCTGAAGCAGGAATTTCCTGCGAGGATCCCCATCAATTTGCTTTGCTCTTCATTTGACACATTTACCAAGCACATTCATAACTATGCATTAAACTTTTATCATTGGTGAAGAATGATACAGTCTTTGCCTTCTCTGCCATGGCTTCCTGAGTCAGCACAAAATGCACACAAGAATGTTACTCATATATGTACAATATCCTTAGGAGATTTTAAGGTATCCTTGGGAGACTCTGGGTCCTATGCAAACTAGATTTTTTTCCCTAGATCCAAAATGGGGAAGAACTTTTCTGAATATGGTTTTCTATATTCATATAACTTAAATTGTTAGGGTCAATAACATTTAAAAAAAATCCTGGGATAGCTGTATTTAGTATGTTTCCTGGAGAACAGGGGTGGGCAACCACAGTCTTCAAGGGCCACAATCCAGTCAGGTTTTCAAGATTTCCACAATGAATATGCATAAGATTGATTTGCATATATCACATCCATTGCATGCAAATCAATCTCATGCACTTTTATTGTGGAAGTCTTAAAACCTGACTGGGTTGTGGCCCTCATTGGCTGACCACCCCTGCTGTGGAACATTGATGCCAAGTGCAAATAAATGTAAAACCTGGATTTCTTTTCACAGCAAATGAGCAATTGCTGAAGGGCAGCTAGAAACTACCTCTCTTCTTTATTTCTGTGTGCATCATGTTCTCATGAAGGTCAACAGATAAACTTATGCTAGAATGAAGTATATTTGTGACTAGTTGTTGAGAGATCTACTTATAAGGGGAACATATTTTAAAACATGATATGCCTAGTGAAGGGCTGCCAAAGCCAGGCAAACCAATTATCAGTTGCACATCCCATGGGGTAACTGCATTGAAATTCATTTAAAAATATTCTGTCAGATGATTTCTTACCTGACAGACTAAATTCTCACCCACTACAAAATATGTTCTATTAGACTGGGCCCTCTGTTGTATCCTATCTGGACAGATAGAGGTGAACAACAAAATCGCCCAAGACAAATTGTATTCTCTGCTTCCATATGAGAGAGAGAGATATAAATACCAAAAGACCTCCAAACAGTGGTAAAGTTGTATAAATTCAAAAGTCTTTATTCAAAGGAAAGTAAATAAGGACTCAATTTTACTCACAAGGACAATAAATAAGACCAGTCCTTGTTATTTACTGCCCGTGAGAATAAAGACTTTTTTATTTACAAGGGGCCACTGAAAAGTTCTCAGCCCAACCAACAAAGTCAGGGCAGTCTCCACCAAGGGCTATATACTTAGGGCTAGATCAGGGGTCTCAAAGTCCCTCCTCGAGGGCCGCAATCCAGTCGGGTTTTCAGGATTTCCCCAATGAATATGCATGAGATCTATGTGCATGCACTGCTTTCAATGCATATTCATTGGGGAAATCCTGAAAACCTGACTGGATTGCGGCCCTCGAGGAGGGACTTTGAGATCCCTGGGCTAGATGAACTAAAGTCAGTCAGTAATACCGATTAGATCGCTGTTGGCCGATTGTGGAACAGCGATTGATGCGCCACCAAGTTTGCATGCAAATGATTTGCACAGAGGTGCAAATCATTTGCATGCAAACCCAACAGATTAATCATTCAGCGAGTGATTGACACATGTGCAGAGCCCTAATAGTAGTGACAAGGGAAGCAGTCTCCTGTCACTGCTATTAGGGCGTTTCTTTTTTTTTAATGGCACAGATGTTATGCGTTCAATCTGCACTATTAAAAAAAAAGAAAAAAGCCCCCCTGTACTGATGGCCCTCCCCAATGACCCATCCACAAACTGGCACCGTGACCTACCCCCCCTCCCCCTACAATGGCAGTGAAAATGGCAGGAGGAATGCCTACTCCCTCCTGCCTGGCCAAATACCCCTGCACCATGCCCCCACCCAGTTCTGGACCCTGCACCACCGATCCCCCGAAACATCCCCTATCCTTCCCCCTACCTTCCAAAAACAAAAAAAAAAAGGCAGGAAGGATGTCGATGAGGATGAGGATGTCTTTTAGAAAGCCTGAACGCAGTTATGGATGCCCTTATACATAACTCTACAACTCTATTGTAGCAGTAAATGCAGGTTGGGGTTATATAAGACCTGGTTAATTTTTATACATGAATTTCCTAATAATTTGTCAAGTGTAGTAGAGGGGATGGAAGGGGATCATGGATGAAGGGAAGAAGTATAGGTTAGGAGGGACTGAGAGTCATTTTTTTCACCCTCTGCACTAATGCAATCGGGCAATTCTAGAGGCTTAGTGCCAAACCCATAATGAGATAACAGGTAACATCTGCATTTGAGCTGGATCATCATTCATGTTATAGGATTCGGGGACCTAAGGCACAAGACCTGCCAATACTGCAAGGCGCAGCACGGAAGCAGCAAATTTCCTAGGCAAATCCATCTTACTCTGGGATTTTATCTACATTACAATTTGTTCCAGTTTTAAAGAGTTGGATACATATGAGTCGTGCTTTCGTAGTATGCTATTTTGTGTAGATTTTAACAGGCTAGCTGGAGTTTGGCACTGTTAGGTATTATAACAATGCCAAGAATATGTTACTGTATGGAATGGGGTAGGGAATACAACCAATAGATTTGTTTGTGTCATAAAATGCTCAATTGTGCCAGTGCTGAATATATATGCCACTATTGTAAACTCAATATAATTGTATCACACAGCGAATCCTATTGATTAGTATAGAACAGGAGCCCAAAGATCTTGTTGTAAGGCTGACACTGGCTCCCTCAAATGTTTTCCCTCGACCCTGAAGAAAAGTTTCATTCGAAACATGCATGTCGGGAGAGGTGAAGCAATGAAGGGGGGTGATACAGTACTTCCCCGATATTCGCAGGGATTCTGTTCCAGGACACCCCCCTCCACCCCCCCGCGAATCTTGAAAAACCACAAATATGTTTTTTTTAGCGGGGGAGACAGGAGAGGGCAGCTGGAGCGCCGGCGAGTGAAGGAAATCACTCGCTGTATGCTCCGACCGCCTCTTCCTGCACTAAAGTTGGGCCTCACCAATCAGGAGCTGCTTTGACACGCAGCTCCGGCTGCTCTCTCCTGCCTCTCTGGCTGCCCTCTCCTGCCTGGTCATTCGCGGTCAGAAAATACCACGAATGACTGGGACTGCGACTCGCCAGCTGCGAATGACCGGGGGAGCACTGTAGCCCACTATAAAGCTAAATGGCTCTCTTGTTTTACATTAAAAGGTGAAAAGAATACTTGAAGAGATAAAAATTGAGAAAAATTAATAAAATTCAATAAAAGTTGGATCGACAAAGACAATAGCAACCGGTTGCATTTGGTGCCCGGCTGTGTTCTGAAGTCTCATACAAAAAATATTTTAAATATTATAAAATTACAAATGGATAACTTCTATCTTTAGCTCTGTGGATAAGATCTTTGGGCTCCCGTTCTATACTAATCAATAGGATTCGCTGTATGATTCAATTGTGCCAGTGAACAGCCTCTAAGCAACAGCTTCCCAAATTGTGGGTTGGGATCCCAAATAGGATCTCAAAACCTGCCTTTGGGGTCATGACCTAGGTGGGCTCTCCATAGGTGCATCTTTATTCTGCACCTCCAGAGAGTCATACAGTTTTATTGGGCTACAATCATGGGATCATAGGCAGAAAAGATGAGAAAGCACTGCTCTAACCATCTGAATATCTAGCAGAACAGGTACTGAGCAGTTACCCTTTTAAGCAAGGTTGGCATGGTGGGGGGGAGAGGGGTTCAGTCTATTTTCCTTATCTAAATGCTCTTTTCTTTTTAAAGATGTTTATGGTTTTCATAGAACTACTTATAAGCTCCTGCTTTTGGAGTCAATTAAAGAAACTCCATGATAAATATAAATATAAATTGATAATGTATTAAATTGAGAAAGGGCTTCAGTAACTTATGCTGGCTTTTATTAAATCATGGTAGAACGACTTACCATGGTCCGGTGAGGTAAATGCTCCGACTCTCATAGGAATTGAATGAGCGTTGGGGCATTTATCTCACTGGCCCACGGTAAAAAGCTCTATCAGGGTTTAGTAAAAAAAAAAAAAAAAGCCCTTAGGCAGCCAGCACTGATCTCAACTTGGCTGCATTCCAGAGTAAAAACTCTGTATAAGCACACTCTTAGTTACTTCACAGAGGCTTTCTTTCTCTTATTTGTGCATAAACGTGTTTCAAATTTATGTCAACCAATCTCAAAATTATTATTAAAGTGTCCTTTCATTGAAATCAGTCGAGTTCTGTGCCCATTCAGATATCACTGGGACAGAGAGGGATAATCCCTCATTTCTATTGTATTACTGTTGTAGACTGCTTAATACAGGGCTGCCCAAGTCCGGTCCTCGAGATCTACTGGCAGGCCAGGTTTTCAGGATATCCACAATGCATATGCATGAGAGAGATTTGCCTGCACTGCCTTCTTGGTATGCAAATCTCTCTCTCTCATGCATATGCATTGTGGATATCTTGAAAACCTGGCTTACTAGTAGATCTCGAGCACCGGACTTGGACAGCCCTGGCATAATACTTATGTGCTAGCGGTATATCAAATATAATAAATCAAATCAAACTGCGCCATACCGCACTAATAAGCCCACATGAGATAAATAACTTATCTGGTTGCAGGCTTTTCTTCAGTCCGCTAAGAGCCTCATTTCAGTCACTGCATTGGGGATGTTCTAGAGCAGTGTTTTTCAACCTTTTTACACCTATGGACCGGCAGAAATAAAAGAATTATTCTGTGGACCGGCATCGGTCCATGGACCGGCGGTTGAAGAACACTGTTGTAGAGCAGGGATAGGCAATTCCAGTCCTCGAGAGCTACAGGCAGGTCAGGCTTTCAGGATATCCACAATGAATATATATATATGAGATGGATTTTTATGCACTGCCTCCTTGAGATGCAAATCCATCTCATGCATATTTATTGTGGATATCCTGAAAACCTGATCTGCCTGTTGCTCTTGAGTACTGGAATTGCCTACCCCACCATCGCTTCTTCTAAATTGGCTGCTCACTTCAAGCACATGCTTATGCAGAGATTTTACGCAGGGATGCAGCCAAGTTTAGGTCAGTGGTAGCTGCCTAAGGGCTCCTTTTACAAAGCAGCAGTAGAGGTTTCTTTGCGGACTGGCAAGGCAAATGCTCTGATGCTCATAGGAATTCTATGAGTGTTGGAACATTTACCATGCTGGCCCACAGCAGAGATCTCTACTAGAGAATGACACGGTAAGAAAATTCATCACTGTCCCCGTCCCCGCAGATAACTGTGGGAAACCATTGCATGTCATTCTTTAGTATTTAATCTCAACATTAGTCCTTCTACATCAGCATTCTTCAATGCAAGGCTTGAGGGACAGTGGCTGAGCCCATTCATACTCTGATTCTTCCCTCTCTCCTTAAAGAATGACATGGAGATGGTTTCCTGCAGTTATCCACGGGGACGGGAACGGTGATGAATTTTATCACCGTGTCATTCTCTAATCTCTACTATGGCTTTGTAAAAGCCAATAGAAGTTACTGAAACTCTCTCTCAATTTAATTTATATCAATATTATATTTATTTTTTCATTGAATTCAAAACATAAAAGAAAAAAATAACACCTTTTTATTGGACTAATTAAACCTTATTAACTTCACTTGTGATTCATATAGTACAGTCTTTAACTGATGTGCTGGATAGGAAGGGAGAGACAGAAACAGCAGGAGAGGAAGTTGGAAGGAGAGAAAGGGGCACTTGTGGGAGGGGGTTGGGGGTTGGAAGGAGAAAGAAAGAAAGAAGAAACACCCACAGGAAAGGGGGTTGGAAAGTGGGGGAAAGAGAAAGAAGCACCCATGGGGGAAGAGGGTTGGAGGAAGGGAGAGGGAAGCACTAAAATGGTACAGAGGATGGGAAGAGGGACCAAGGAAATGGGTGGTATGGGCGGGGCTGTGAGTTGTATGGGCGGGGTCACGTGTTCTCTTTTTTTGTCTTCTCAGATATGGTAACCCTACTCCTAGCTGTTCACAGCAAGTAGTCTGGTTTGGATTGTGATATAAAATTTGTGCCTTGTTTTAGTCTGAGTCAATGTTTACCAGTAAAGGAAGCTGTGGCCTGGGCCTCCCCACTTGTCTGGTCCGGTATTTTCATATATGTACATTTACAGTATTTAAGGTACTAAATTAAAATGCTATACTTATTTGATTTAGGTATGGAATGGGGGTGGGAATGATCTCATATTCCCCATTGGGATCCTGGGAAGCTCCAAGCTGCACTTCTCTCTATTGATGGTTTCCTTTGTTCAACTGGTGCAGGCAGGGATCAGCACCAGCAGAACCAGTACCTGCTGCTTCACCAGCAATCAGACTACCCTGAACTCCAGCAAATGTGCTGCTTAATCTGCCCCCTCTGAGGTTTGGAAGGTGAACTTGGAAGAGTTTTACTGGTTCTTGTTTCCCAGACAGCAAATCCTATGGCACTGTTTCTATTTTGGTAGATCTGTGGTAATCCATGTGATTAGAGGCTTCTCTGAACAATCTTTATTTATTTATTTATTTTTTTATTTAATTCTCCCCAACGAGCTCAGAACGAGGTACAGGTTAAACATACTATACATTACATTACATTAGAGATTTCTATTCTGCCATTGCCTTGCGGTTCAAGGCGGATTACAAAAGAATTACAATAAAGGTATTAAATGAAGAAGATATCTGGTAATTTCTAGAGGAGATACGGAGTAGATGAGGTTGCTTTGTGGAATCGGGAAGGTATTAGGGAGTGGTATTGGGAAGGAGCTAGCGGTATTAAGTTGTTTGCAGGAATTTCTTGAAGAGTAGGGTCTTTATTTCTTTTCTGAATGTTTTGTAGTCTGGGGTCATAATTAGTAGATTGAAGATTTGGTTTCGAGTTTTGCTGCTTGTATGGCTAGGAGGCCATCATATAGTTTTTTTCCATTTGACTTCTTTGATTGGAGGATACGTGAATGGAGTGTGAGTTTTCCTATGTCTAGTTGATGTAGTTTAGATGAGACGGTTGTACAGTCTTAATGGCTACAATATGTCATATTTACATACAATGTGTATGACTGTCCTAGTATGCCTCATATACAGCGAGTCAAGTTCCAATTAACATATCCTTTTTTTCTTAAACATATGGTAGTAGGCAAGGTATTAGGTGAAGAAGTATATTTTTATTGCTTTCTAAAGTTCAGGAGCCCTTTGAGGGATCTGATCCGTGGGGGTAGTTGGTTCCAGTAGTTTGGTAAGAAAAGGGGTAGGATTGTCGTCTGGCACTGAATGCTTAATGTTAATATTTCTTCTGCTCATGGGCTTGGTACAGTGTTGTGTACTCTTGGAAGAACAAAAAATGAAGGTTGAGATCCAGCAATCTCACACTTGCATAGAAGCTGTATTGTGCTGTTTGGCATGATCGAGACATCAGGCATCAGAGAATGGAAAAATGCTTCTACACCCGTGGAGGGAAATTTTCAAAACATATGTCTAAGGCCGATTTAGATGTATGGCACTAAACATCCAAAGTCGGCAGTAAGAAAATGCCTATTTTCGAAAGGCAAACCAGCATACATTTAGAAATAATTTAAAAAAAAAAAAATCCTCTGTCTGGACATCCAGGCAATTGGGACGCCCAGACAGTCATGATGTCTATCTTTATACACATTTTCAAACAAAATTTTGTCCAAGTCCCAAACAGCCAGAACAAGCCCATTTGGATGTAGGAGGGGCTTGGATTTGGGATGCTGGTAATAAGACTGTAAGATGCCACTTTGTTACCCACTAGATAAACCTACCAAAGTTCATAAGGATGTTCAAAATCTGAATGTACAACCTCCTTATATCAAGATAAAACATTCCTTAGAAAGCAGAGTTAGTTAGAGCATCAAATGGCAAATCATACGCTTAAAGACGTATAAAAATCCAGAGGGGAGGAAAAAGCCTCAGAACCCCTCACACACCAACCTTAATTGAGAAAAGTGTGAGAATTTTCAAACTGGGGTGAGTTACCTCATCGGTAGAAAATACCTTCCCAACTTGATAACATCAAAAAAAGCCTTGTGCAATGCAGAGAGCCGTAACAAAAACTGAACAAATGCATAATTCAAATATTTAGCCAGTGATTGAATCAATGAAATATTTATCTACGATGTAGAGTTAGTCTCACATTGACGATGGCCAGTGTTTCACAGGTGTGCAAACGGTACACCATTTTACCTCAGGATGTACAAAAAATACTCCCAAATGTGTGCTCTGCTCTGCTCAGCGTCTAAGTGGCTTCACAAAACCGCTGGATGTTATCCAGTTGGGAAGGTTTTTTATGTCGATGAGGTAACTCAACCTGGTTTGAAAATTCTCACACTTTTCTCGATTGAGGTTGGTGTGGGAGGGGTTCTGAGGCATGTTTTCCTCTGGATTTTTATACATCGCTACGTGTTTGCACTGCCAGAGACTGTTATAATGATTTGCCATTTGATGCTGTAGCTAACTCTGCTGTCTAAGGAGTGTGTTATGTTGATATAAGGGGGGATTGTACATTCAGACTTTGTTACCCACTGACAGGCTTTTTATTCATGGAGGATATGCTGCTATGTTTCTACAGGGCAGAGATCAGCTTTAACCCTCTGAAAAGAAGAATGTTTTCACCCAGCGCACAGATAAAAAGAGATGGGGCAGATTAGCATCACTGGGGTCCAAGACTAGTGTAGGGTGTGTACTTCATGCATTTCATGATCTATTTTTTATCTGTTTAATGTTTATTATTGTCAATTGATGATTTTGGCCTTGTTAGTGTTATGTATTTTATGTTGGTTACAATTGATTAATATTGATTGATTGCCTTAAGTCTTTTATTAAGATTGAATACAAGCTGGAATAAATAAACATAAGGTCTCATTAAAGGTAACGATAAGGGGAATAGGAAGGTCTACGGGTGGGATATTGCCTAGGGTCTAAGCCGGCATTCTTAATCTATCCATGAAAACTATAATCATAATTTTTTCTTTGATTTCAAGTAACTTGTGAAATGTTTAATGCAGCCTAATGCCTGGGATATAGTACTTTCTAAAGGGGAAAAGTATTTGACAAATGAGTCTGAATGATTTAAGACATCACAAAATGTAGAAACTGTCAGTGGATAAGAACTTCCAGGTTTTTCTAATCTCTTCCCATCTGATCTTCCTCCTAATATACTAGAGGCCTACCCTCATCCCTGGCTTTACCCTTATTTCCCTACTACCTTTGCTGAGCAGGGCCAGCCCTACCATAGAGTGATGGAGATTTTCACTCTTTGAGGTGCTTTTCAGCCCCTACTGACATTGTGGGACCTCATTTGCATGACTCCTCTGCAATGCATCCCTCCACATTCTCCATGGGTTGCCCCTGTTTCTGTATTGTGTCACTTTTGTCCTCATCATTAACTGGTAGTCTGTTCTGTGCATCCATCAGGTTGGGAACCAGATGGGCGAAGTTGAAATCCCACAGCAGCTCCTGGAAGCCTTGAGCAATTCACTTAACCCTCCATTGCTTTCAGCCCAATGCTGGGCAGGTTCTGGCAATGTTGCCAGTCTGGGTCATGGGTTCCCCCAATGACTCGCCAATGTTGGGCAGCAGCAACTTAGTGGTGCTGTAGATGGTGCAAGAGATGGCAATAGCAAACTACTTGTATCATGCTGAGAGATCTGCCGGGGGGGGGGGGGGTGTCCCTCATTGTATAATCACCCAGAGCCAATTCAACTCAAGAGCACCTCTGAATCTGGAAGTCCACATTCCTCCAACATGAGATCATAATTCCTTCTCCTTCAACGTCAGGTCATTAATCTTTGATTCCAGACATTCATTTCCATTGAAAAATGCTTGTACCTTCTAGTATAAGACTGTTTCTATCTTGTACCCCTCTCTCTTAAATCTCATTATACAGTATAGAATCTGCACTGTTTTGTTAGTCCTTTCTCTGTATTGAACAGACCGAAGGTCCATCAAGCCCAGTATCCTGTTTCCAACCCAGGTCCCAAACACCTAGCTAGATCCGAAGTAGCCACCCAGTGACTTTCCCCACACTGGGGCAGCTGTAAAATCATTAAGCCCAATAGGAAAGGTTGGAATTGACCTAGAAGGATTTTTGACATGTAGACAAAAATATTCTCTCAATATTCGTTAAACTCTTTTGCCAAAGACGCAGCAAGTCCTTATGAAAGCATGAGCAGAAGTAGATCTCAGGCCTTCGCATCCAGTCAGTAGGCATGGTAAATCAAAGCAAAGATTCTATTATTATCAGAAAAAATGTACCAAAGCTCTGTTCTTACAGATCTGACGCTCACACGTAGGCAGCAATCAAATGAAAATTTCACATAATAAAAGGAAATGCACTCTGTTAGGTTTCTCGAAGCCCAGCTTCAGCTTAACTCACTTATACACATCCCCATCAGTGATAAACCTCTAGCAGGTCCAACTTCCAGTTCCACAGAACAACTTTCCTATCTTGGCCCATCTTCAGGCACTGCAGCCACAACTAGGAAACTCTCCTGGGAGAGCCTAATCTTCCTATCTTGGCCCATCTTCAGACATTGCAGCCAGAGGCTAGGAAGCTCTCCTGAAGTACCCTTTTCTCTGTCTCTCTGGGTGTCCCTGTCCTGTTTCGTCTTCAATAGTTTTAACTCGCTCTAGCTAGACTCTGCCCTCCAGGCTCAGCAGCCTAGCTAGTTTTAATGTGACCTTGTTTCAAGTTTCAAGTTTCAAGTTTATTAAATTGTTTGATTTAACGCTTTTCCAATTTCAAAGCGTTTTACAAAATTAAAAACAGAGTTTACCTTGTCATGTAATATACATACATAGCAGGAGCTATGTTTACCCTACCCACACCTTTAAGCAGGAGAAATATCTTGCTAAATGATGGTCATAGACCCTTTAATCAGAAACTTGTCCATAGCATGCCCAAAGGTGTCCTAAATCTGATGTCTTGGATGTATTTGTTTCTTGGACTCATTTATTCCCAAAGAAACATTGCAAGAACTGGATAAAGGGAATAAATGAGTCCAAGAAACAAATACATCCAAGACATCAGATTTAGGACACCTTTGGGTCAGGTGTGGAAGTTATGTTCGTGATAGAGTGTCTGGCTAGGACAAGAATTTCTTAAACAAAGTGGTCTTTAGTTCTTTCCGGAAGATGCTGTAGGTCAACCTAGCGGTATCGATGAGATAGCCTAGCCATGATTGCTGACTACCAGCTTGAAACTTGAAAGTTCTGTCTAGGAAGGTTCGATATCTGCAGCCAACGATTTTCGGGTATGCAAACAGGTTGTTGTTTCTGGTAGATCTAATGGGGGAATAGAATTCAAAATGAGGTAGGCGGTAATTAGGGGCCATTCCCCAGATTAATTTATAGCAAAAGCAGAACTTGAATAGAATTCTTTCTTCGATTGGTAACCAGTGTAGCTGTTTGTAAAAGGGACTAACGTGATCACTTTTCTTTAGTCCGAATATTAAGCGGACGGCCGAGTTTTGAATTATTCACAGTTTTCTTACGGTTTTTTTTTTTTAGATATCCCCAAGTAGATGATGTTACAATAGTCCAGGGTGGATAGAATCAGCGACTGAACTAGTAATCTGAAGGATAGAGGGTCGAAATATTTTTTAATGGTTTTCAGTTTCCAAAGAGTGGAGAAGCATTTTTTTGTCACCGAGTTTATGTGATCGGTCATAGTTAATTTGGTGACTCCTAATATTGTTATAGTTTTTAATATTGAGTGGTCGTGACCATTTATTTGTATTGTTGTTGTGGTGATTTTTTCTTTTGGGCTAGCCAGGAAAATTTTTGTTTTTTCAGAGTTTAGTTTCAATTTAAAGTTTGTGGTCCATTGTTCAATTTCCATCATAAATGAAGGAGATGTGCTTGGATGTGGCATTCGTCACATTTGTTATTGGAATTAATATAGAGATGTCATCTGCATAAATGTAATATATTAGATTTAACTTTTGCAGTAGGTGACCTAGGGAGGAGATATATATGTTGAACAAGGTGGGAGATAGCGGGGAGCCTTGAGGGACTCCCGAGGGACTTTTCCAGGATTCCGAGTAATTTCCATCGTTGACCACTTGATATGATCGTATAGTTAAAAAGCCTTGGAACCAGGTCCACACATTTCCCGATATTCCCATTGCATCTAGACACGTGAGCATTATTTCATGATCCACTAGATCAAAAGCGCTACTAAAGTCTAATTGTAAGATCAGGGTGCTGGTGCCATGACTGAAGAGATTGTATAGGTGATTAAGGAGAGAGCCAAGGACTGTCTCAGTGCTGAATCTAAAACCTGATTGATGGTCATTTAAGAAATTGAATTTTTCTAAGTTTTTCAAGTTCCAGATTGACCAATACTTTTAACATTTTGGTGAAGAAGGGGGTGCTCGCAATGGGTCTGTAATTGGACGTCAAAGTGAGTTATACCCAGTGTTATTTAAAGTACCAAGTCAAAATACTTAAGCAAAAGTAAAGGTAAATGTATATTTTGATACTTAAGTAAAATAGAATGCATAATGAAAACCAAATAAAAATGTACATAAGTAAAAGTAAAAAAGGTGCTGCAAAGTGGGTGTCTGATGTGTGTGAATCACCAGTGGGCACCGCGTCCAGAATCATGTCTTTTTTCTAACATAGGTGCCTTAAATGTAGGCCAGCATTTTAAAAGCCTATACCTAAAGAGGCACATAAGGATGCCTAAGGCCCATACGATGCAAATCACGCCCATCCCAGCTTTAGGCATCCCTATGCACCTCTGTAAGCATAAGACAGGTGCCTAAGAACAACATCTGCATTAAAAAAACATGCTTCCTGATTGGTTCATTAGATAATAATAATAATAATAGCTTTATTTATATCCCGTCATACCTTTTAGTTCAAGACAGTTTACAACAAGAGAGACTGCAGGAATGCAGCTGTTACATCATGAGTATGAAGTAGGAGGAAACAGACAGGCATGTAACGTAACCTACTGCCTCCTAACTTCGGGATGCCATATGGCGAATTTGGCCCTAAGTGCCTAAAATAATACTTTTTGAGTAAAAATTAAAAGTACTGCAACTACATTGTCTGTTCATCAAGAATTGCTCCCAGCTTCACATCATCTCTGCTTTAAAGTGACCCAACTCATCTAACCAGTTCAAACACTGTCCTTAGAGGCTATGTTCACTGAACTGCAAAATTTAAGATGAAATGATCCACTGTTGGCTTGACGAGGTTTGCAAAAGCAACATCCTGGTCCCAGTTTTACTGTTTCATTTGGTTTATTGAGGAATTGTCATTTACATAAGAAACATAAGAAAAATAAGAAATGCCTCCGCTGTGTCAGACCTGAGGTCCATCGCGCCCAGCAGTCCGCTCACATGGCGGCCCAACAGATCCAGGACCTGTGCAGTAATCCTCTATCTATACCCCTCTATCCCTTTTTCCAGCAAGAAATTGTCCAATCCTTTCTTAAACCCCAGTACCGTACTCTGCCCTATAACGTTCTCTGGAAGCGCATTCCAGGTGTCTACCACACGTTGGGTAAAGAAGAACTTCCTAGCATTCGTTTTGAATCTGTCCCCTTTCAACTTTTCTGAATGCCCTCTTGTTCTTTTATTATTTGAAAGTTTGAAGAATCTGTCCCTCTCTACTCTCTCTATGCCCTTCATGATCTTGTAAGTCTCTATCATATCCCCTCTAAGTCTCCTCTTCTCCAGGGAAAAGAGACCCAGTTTCTCCAATCTCTCAGCGTATGAAAGGCTTTCCATCCCCTTAATCAGTCGTGTCGCTCTCCTCTGAACTCTCTCGAGTAACGCCATATCCTTCTTAAGGTACGGCGACCAATATTGCAAGCATCAAATGTAACTAGGTTAAAAGTAGTAAAAATTGGCAAAATTACGTACTAGCCTGCGCTTCTTTACAAGTAAATGTATCAAAACTTTTACTTAAGTACAGTAATTTGTTACAATTACATAGGCCCCGCTTTTATGAAACCACGGTAGAGCGTTTTACCGCGGGCCAGTGAGGTAAAGGCTCCAACACTCGGGGCTCCTTTCACAAAAGCTGCGCTAGCAGTTTTAGTGCACGCTAAATTGCCATGCGTGCTAGATGCTAACGCCAGCATTGAGTTGGCGTTGGTTCTAGCCACGTAGCGTGTGCTAAAATTCTGCGTGCGCTAAAAACGCTATCGCAGCTTTCTAAGAGGAGCCCTCACAGGAAATGGATGAATGTCGGAACATTTACCTTCTCATGTAGAAAATAGTTACCACTTAATGTGGCACATACACTGCATAAGTATCTTAATCTTATTCAGGAAACAGGGCCTCAGATTCAGAGCATACGCGTAGTCCTATCATGGACTTGACTATCAGCGTATCCTTATAGCTCCATGCTCCAGTCATAGGCCCATAACCTAAATTTAATTTTTTTGAAACTTTTCTTAAATAGAGCTTAAATATAGTGACTAAAAATCCAAAACTTTTAAAGGTGAAACTTAAATGCTAAAATTCAATCATATACGGATTAGGGTTGAAGCATATACACAGTGTATTCTTATTTGGTAGGCAGCTGAATTACTTATCTCAAGCAATTTTTCTTTTTTCTTTATGGTTTTCACGTCCGATTCTTTATTTAGCCTATTTTATGGCTAAGCCGACGCGGCCAGCGTTTCGTGGACATCGTTGTTAGTCCACTGCGTCAGGGCCAATAGCCAACAAATATTTAGAGTCAGCAAAAATCCAAAATGTCAGTACTTGCCCATTTATGCATTTACTTTCTTTGGATTTAGCTTGCACCAATTTAGTAGTTGTTTAAGGCGAGTTATATTGCAGTACAGTAGATATGTCCCTGTCTCCTGAGGGCTAGAGGCCTTGTCCTACCCCTGCGTCTCCATTTTCCTCGGTTCTGCTCTGTGAGTTCTGCTGAGGAACATTTACCTTGCCAGCCCACAGTAAAAAGGTCTACTTTGGTTTGATAAAAGGAGCCCTTAGTTACTATGCAGCACTGGTTATAACCCCTGCCTAGGAGAATTACATTTTATGGCTATACTTTTGCTTTGGTTCTGCTACTGCCGACCAGCAAATGAAAAGTGTCTTTTTCTCTGTAGTAAGGACCTAATCATGTGGTATGACATTTTGTGGGAGGGGGAAAAGGGGGCTTACAGGGTAGAATTAGTATTTTGTAACAGAAATTATATTACATATTGATTTCAGTGAAAACAAATTAAGCTACTTAAGGGAAAGTGCATTTCATCATGATAAGGCTACTAACTTAATTTGCTGTATTCTTGGGTTAATTTGGACTGAGTTTTAGAACAAGAAATTGGCAATAGTCTTCCATGTAAAGGTGACCTGCTCATTCAGACACAGTGGGAAGGTCCCATTCCTATCTTCAACTCTTGTTATACGAGGATGAATCAAAAATTAAAGGCAACCAGAACAGAGCTAGTGAATCGAAACATATTTATTCTACATTGCCTATTGGCTATTTCGTCCACGCACAGTGTAATGCTCAGCCTTTAGTCATGTGGCAGCCACGAGGTCAGAAATATGGACGCTCCATTGCAAGATTGCACCATCCAAAACCAATGTGCAGTAGTGCGCTATCTTTGGGCAGAAGGAGTGAAACCTGTGGAAATTCACCGTCAGATATTGACTCAATATGGACATAGCACCATGAATCAATGAAAGGTTTATGAGTGAGTAAAAAGGTTTAAGGCGGGAGGAACATGTGTAACCGATGAAGGTCGTTCTGGATACCCATCAACATTGCGCGCACAAGAATACACTGAGAAGAACACACAGAGAAGACCAAAGGATAACAGTGTCTCAGCTGGCTGCATATTTGGATATCAGCTACGGATCTGCATTTACCATAATGTGTGATGGCCTGGGATACAGGAAAGTCTGCGCACAGTGAGTTCTCAAAACAGCTTACTGATCTGCACAAGCACCAGCGTGTGGAGGTTGCGACCCAGTTCCTGAGACGGTATGAAGAAGATCCGAGTATTCTGGAGAGAATTGTTACTGGCAACAAGACATGGATGCATCGCTGTGACCCGGACAGCAAAAGACAAAGCATGATGAAGTAAAGGAAACAGTGCTCACTTGGCTTTAGTGTGCATGACTTGCAAAAAAATTACCAAATATACTCAAATATAAGATGAGATTTTTGGACCAAAAAAATGGGCCAGAAATGGAGGTCTCATCTTATGTTCGGGTCAGCACCCCCCCCCCCCTCCCGGACTTGATTCAGGCCTCCACTGGCCTGCCATATGACCTGGTGGGCCAGGACAGGAGGGATCCCTCCCGCCTCCTGTCCCGGCTGACTCTGACAATTTTATTTACTTCACTCCCGCCTCCCCCATATACCTTTTTGAATTCCTGTTGGCCCAGCAGTATACAGGAAAGGAGCAAGCTTTCTACACTTCTACCCCACACTGTGCCCCTCTGAATGGTTGCTGCGAGTTCTTGCAATCCAGCGGTGTACTAGGCAGGAGTGAGCTTTTTGCACTTCTGCCTGACACTGAGCCAGTTACTGAATGGCTGCCATCAGTTATCGCAGGACTCGTGAGAACTGGTGACAGCCATTCAGAGAGTGTCTCAGAGCCGGGCAGGAGTGCAAAAAGCTTGTTCATGCCCGGTACACTGCTGGGCCATGAGAACTCAAGGCAGCCATCCAGGGAGGGGCTCAGCACAGGGCATGAGCATAGAAAGCTCGCTCCTGCTTGGTACACCACTGGACCACCAGGGATTCAAAAAGGTACATGGGGGAGGTGGGAGGGAGGTAAAAAAATTGTCAGATTCAGCCGGGACAGGAAATGGGAGGGATCTCTCCTATTTCAGTCTACCACTGGACCACCAGGTCATACGGCAGGATTGGTGGAGGCCTGCAGGACATCGGGAGAGAGGGGGGACAGGGTGGAGAGCCTGGCAGGGCAGGAAGTGAAGGGGATGGGTGCAGATCCTGGCACATGAATATTAATCTCCCCCTCCCCTGGCTTATATTCGAGTCAACCTTTTTTCTTACTTTTGGGGGGGGGGATAAGGGTACCTCAATTTATATTTGGATCATCTTATATTCAAGTATATAAGGTAACATGTGAGCACTTACCACATCCTATTTAGGGAGTAATAAATGCTCCTGCATTAATAATAATAATAACAGCTTATATACCGCAATACCGTGAAATTTTATGCGGTTTACAAAAGATTAAGCAAAGGTACAAATTGACTGACTTCAAGAGGGGAAGAAGAAAGAGAAGTAATTAGACAGGAAATTCATTGTTGAGGAGAAAAGTGATCAAAAGGACAGTAGGTCGCTATTGAGAGGAAAGAGATAAGTGGATCAGTTGTCAAGATGTTTTAGGAACAGGTGTGTTTTTAGACGTTTCCTAAATTCCTCATAAGTAGAGGGCGAAAGTAATTGTTCTAGGTCTTTACCCCATGATGCTGCTTGGTGTGAGAGAAGGAATTCATGGTGTTTTTTCAGTTTGCAACCTCTCACTGGGGGGGAAACGAAGTTGGAATGTGAACTTCTCTTGTGTCTGTTGGTTGAGAAGGAGAAAAGGTCAGTAATGTATTTGGGGGCAAGTCCGTGTAATGCTTTAAAGCAGAAACAGGCAAATTTGAACTTTACGCGTGCTTTCATCGGCAGCCAATGTAGCTGCCGGTAGTAGGTTGTCACGTGGTCAAATTTTTTTAGTCCAAAGATTAGGCTGACTGCCGCATTCTGCAACAGTTGTAGGCGTCGCATATTTTTTTGGGAAATTGCCAAATAGGCGATGTTACAATAGTCAAGCAGGCTTAACTCAGCCAGCTAGCATTGTGCTAATGAGAACGTGCTAGCTAGTCAATGCTTTCATGACCATTCTCTGCCCAAGACACACCCCCTATAAAAAATTTAGGAGGTGCTAAGAGGACCCACACTAACTGCAAAATTGTCAGTATTCAGTAATTGCTACATACTAATTGCAATAGACTTTCCAGGCCCATTCTCTACCTGTGCCCTACCTAGTTACACGCCAATGCAAAATGCCTATAACATGCAAAACTGCATGATAATTATAATAATTATTGTGCTTGCATGTTAGCAGCTAACACCTGCCAATTCAAACTTTATAGTCCAGATTCTATAAATGGCACCTAACCAAATTCTGCACAGAATTAAAATTTTTTGAATTGGCTTAATTGTCGTTATAATTGAAAATGCCATTAAAAGCTAATTAAAAACTCTTAAAATGATTAAAGTTCCACATTGAATTTGGCATGGCACCTATCGATGCCTACAGGAAAAGTTGACATGGTTAGGAGCAGAGACTGGGCGTGGACAGTGTTAGGCACTGGCATTTTAGGCCAGGAAAACCCTGGCCTAATATACTGGTGCCTAAATTATAAATGCTTATTGGCAGCCAACATGATTTAGGTGCTGGTATTGCGCCTAGGTTTGGTTGACATGCAGTAGGCACCATTTATAGACTCAAGCCCTATGTGCCTAATGCACCTCAGTAAAAGAGTCCCTTAACTGGCTAGTACCAGTCTTCAGCGCTAGCAAACTAGGTTGTGGATAACATGTACTTTAATTTAAGTAGCCTAGGTCATTTAGAAAATCAGCCCACAAATTCTTTAATCCTCCAGCCCAACCCCACCCAGCTTTTGTCATCCTCTACTGGAAGGCATATACCATCACTACATCCCATTTATGCACTGAAATCCTGAGGTGGAGCAGACACATTGCATTAGTTCTCATAAACTTTCAGACGATAACAGCTTTCAGATCCCGCCAAATGAATCTCACAGTTTAACCTTGCTTTCCTTGTGCTGGACTGCTAATTTCTGGAATTTATTTGATTAACTTTGTTTCATAAAGGCCAAAGAATTATTTCAATACTTCCATGTAAGTTCTGCTCACATTGCTAGGTATGCCCATGACTAGAGCATTTCTTTAGATATATTGAGAGGATTAAATGAGAAAACACTCTTTTGCAAAACTTTCTCTCAGCCAGAATTCATTAATAACCTACTTATCCCTTCCAACCTTACAAGGACTTTACGATCTACAGCTCAAAACCTTCTTACTATCCCATCACTGAAACATATAAATACATTAAGGTCTGCAATTTTTTCTGTTAGCGCCCCCTCTCTTTGGAACAGTATTCCAAACTACCTATGCGGAAAACTTACACTAACAGACTTTAAGTCGAAATTAAAGACATTTCTCTTCCTTGAAGCTTTTGAAACCTAACTGGCCTTTTAAGGATGACCTAGTACCTAAAAGGATTCTTAATATCTGCTCCCCTCCCTATTGTTTTTTCCTTTACATGTTTTCTTTTTCTTTACATATTGTAGTTCTAGTCCTTCTTTCCCTCTTGTCTCTGTTTGTAAATTTTTTTTTTTTTTTTAGTCTTTTAAAGTTAGTATTTTCCCTAGTGTTGTTGTGTGTTTTAAAACTGTATTTTAGTTAATAGACGGTTTTAACATTTTTGTACACTGCCTAGAAGGTTTGATTAGGCGGTATAAACTTGAAGCTTGAATTCTTGAGTTTAAACAAACTGTGGATGCTAAATTGGCAGGTTGTGTGTCAAGGTGTATATAATATATTACACAAACAGCTTGCAAAAATTACCTAAATAATATACGTGTGTGTGAGAGAGAGAGAGGGGGAGGGTAGACCAGTTTCTATAAGCATGTTATTCATTGATCAACTGCACTCCCAGGTCGCATAGTAAGGAATAAAATTGCCCAGTCAGCCTCTTTGAAGAGAGTATGGTGTAATGGTTAGAGCCAGGGGTGTCAGAACAGGGGAGGACACAGGGGCCACGGCCTCTCCAAGGATTGGCGGTCACCGGTTGGCAATGGCTCTACTCCCCCATCCACCTCCTCCCAGCATTGTACTTTTAAATCTTTGGGCAGCTTCTGCGCAGCATCAATGGAACTCTTCATTCTATTTCCGGGGGCAGGCTTGCTTATTGACGCTGTGCAGCGGCTGCCTGAATATTTAAAAGTGCAGCACCAAAAGGAGGTGGGTAGGGGAGTCGGGAGCTGGTGAGAGGTTGTGCTGCAGGACTTCGCTGGGGCCTAGGGCAGAGCCCTTGGGCATCTCCCCCCCCCCCAAACAAAACAGTGTTCCGCTGCCTAAAGTTAGAGCTGAGGTTGTGGGCTCAAACCCTGAGCTGTTCCCCATGACCCTGGGCAAGTCACTTAATCCTCCACTGCCCCAGGTACACTAGATACGATCGTGAGCCCACCAGGACAGATAGGGAAAATGCTCGAAGTACCTATTTTTAAACCACTTTGAGTGTGGTTGTATAACTACAAAAAAGGCGACATACAAGTCCCAATCCTTTTGGGCAGTGTTTGGGTAAAATCTTAGAAGCAGGAAACTTGGCTTATATTCTGTCAGTTGTATCCATTCTTATATCATAAGAACATAAGATTTGCCGCTGCTGGGTCAGACTAGTGATCCATCATGCCCAGCAGTCCACTCACACGACAGCCCTTAGGTCAAAGACCAGTGCCCTATTTGAGTCTACCCTTACTTGCGTTTGTTCTGTTCCGGTAGAAACTTATCCAACCTCGACTTGAATCCCTGAAGGGTGTTTTCCCCTATAACGATTTTGTTATATCCATCAGTGGTTCATAAGGCACTAAGGGGGGGAATTCATGAAAGGACGTTAAGTGCATTATCACACGCAACTGAATTAGCATGCGCCAACCGCTAAAGATGCCTATTATATTCCTGTGGGCATCTTTAGGGGTTAGTGTGCCCTAAAACGCTTAATGCCCTTTCTTCAATTCCTCCTCTAAGTGGCCCTTTTATTAAGCTACTAAGCTAATGTGCACCTAATGTAGCTTAAAATGGCATACCATGGGACGCTCTCAGGCGTCCTGTGAAACTGCCAAATGTGCATGCACTAAGCTGTGCAGCAAAAAAAAAGTAAAAAATTTTAAGGGTGGCCTGTCAGGGGTGGAGAGTGTTCCTGAACTACAGCTCATCTATATTAGCATGCGATAACTGGTTAGCACAGGAATACTCAATGACTAAGATGGTAAAGGGGATGGAACTCCTGTATGAGGAAAGACTAAAACGGTTAGGGCTCTTCCGCTTGGAAAAGAGACGGCTGAGGGGAGATAGGATTGAAGTCTACAAAATCCTGAGTGGAGTAGAACAGGTACAAGTGGATCGATTTTTCACTCCGTCAAAAATTACAAAGATGGGGGGGGGACACTCGATGAAGTTACAGGGAAATACTTTTAAAACCAATAGGAGGAAAAAAAATTTTCACTCGGAGAATAGTTATGCTGTGGAACGCGTTGCCAGAGGATGTGGTAGCTGGTTTTAAGAAAGGTTTGGATAAGTGCCTGGAGGAAAAGTCCAGCTTGCCCTGTATTGGTAGCATGGAATATTGCTACACCTTGGGTTTTGGCCAGATATTAGGGACCTAGATTAGCCACTGTGAGAACGGGCTACTGGGCTTGATGGACCATTGGTCTGACCCAGTAAGGCTATTCTTATGTTCTTATGACCTCTTACTAAATGGGTGGTGGAAACACTTGTAATTTTATAAAATAGCCACATGCTCATAGCACCTCGAGTGCATGGCCATTTTATGGCTGCAGTAAAAATGGCCGTAGCATGTGGAAAGACCTGCATAAGAGTGTCCGAAGTTGATAAAATAATTCAGTCAGTGGTCAACTTTATTTCCACCAGGCCCCCTCTATTTGACGTGAAATCTCTATTTGTATGAAAGCAGAAGGCAATTGCATGACATGTAATAATAATAATAACTTTATTTTTGTATACCGCAATACCACAAAACAGTTCAGAGCGGTTTACAAGAGAAGAGACTGTACATTTACAGCGAAGATGCAGAGTCAGGTTAACCAGGGTAAAGTAATCAGTAACAATTAAAATTAAAAAGTAAGATAGGTACTTAGAAATTCCCTTACTGTCCCGAAGGCTCACAATCTAACTAAAGTACCTGGAGAATAACAAAGAAGTGAAAAATAGAGATAGATAGAGGAAAAATAAGAAATAAACATTCTAACAAAACTACATTGATCTAAAATACTTTGGAAGGATGAAGAGAGGAGAGAAAGGAATATATATAGTTACAAGGGAGTGCAGGATGAGGATAGTAAGATCTGGGGAAGAAGAGGTATATAGGTGAGGAAGGAGAGGAAAGGAAGGAAGGATGGGGTTAGAGAAATTTATCAAAGAGGTAAGCTTTGAGAGATTTTCTGAAGGATAGGAGTATCTGAAAAAATATCTATTTAAAAAAAAAAAAATTCTGATTAATTAATGTGGTCTTCCAGATTGTAGCTTTTTGAACTGTCTGAAGAATTTTTTTTTCCTGTTATGATTGTTTACCTGGGTCTGTTCCTTGGACAGTGTCTTCTTTTTTGTAATCCACCATGAACTCTTTAGGGTACAGGTGGAATATGAATCATAATGTAATGTACTGTAATTGAAGCCACTTTTTACAACTTAGTAAAAGGATCCCTAAGCCATTCTCTAATTCCAGCAAGGTGCAAACACTGCCGCTCACATTTTAGTCTCCACTCTGAGATAGACTTATTCAGCATAGAGGAAAATTGGTGTATTTGCAAAATAAAAGAGAACATTCTTACCTTGTAACGGCAGTCATGATTTACTGCCATGAAATGTTCTCATAAAATCCTCCCTATCTTGAAAGATAAGCACAATTCACTCTGGCTTATATAAACAGCAAAATACCAGCCTGCTTATTACTTTGGCCCTCTTTTACTAAGGTGCGCTGTGCTTTTTAGCGCGGGCGCTACATCATAGCATGCACTAAACACGCGATAAACGCTAACCTGTGCATGTTATCCTGTGGACGCATTAGCGTTTAGCGCATGCGTTGATTTAGTGCTCGATAAATGCGTGATAAAACGCTTAGCACATCTTAATAAAAGAGGGCTTTAGTGTTATTCATTCTTCTTTTCATCACAGGTTTAGATACATGTATAGTTAAACATTAGGGTCGTTGACTCCTTCATCTCGCATTACACGTGTCATGCCATGACTGCCTGCGTTCTGACCGTGATCAGTACAGCATCCCCCCTAGATTTAATCAAAACCCTACTTTTCAAAAAATTTATCCAGATATCTTAACCCAACCCTTCCCCCTCCTCCTAGATAAATTCTCCCCCAAAACCTCCACTTAAATAATCTCTTCCTCCCCAAAACACCAACCAAGTATTCAGATCCCTGAAATGTAATGTAATCTTATTTGTACTCTAACTGTAATCTATTTGTTATATCACACAGTAACGTACAGTCAATTTAATATCCAATTTGCAAGTTCTTCCGGAATTAATCCAGGTACCTCTCCTCCCTTGTAACAAAAAAAAAAACTGTTGTAACTTCACTGGAAATGTCCAGTTAGCTCTTTTGTAATCCGCCTTGAACTGCAAGGTATAGGCGGAAAAGAAGTCCCTAATGTAATGTAATTTAGTTTGAGTATGAATGATGGAAATGTTTACGTGCAAACATAAAAAAAAATTTTAGAATCATCCTGATATTTTCTAAAAATTTAGCAACTAACTGTATTAACTTAATTTTATGGGTTCTTTTTTCAAGTACTGCTATTGCATTCTATTTTCAACTATGAAAATTCAGTCCCTTCCTCCCCCAAAATTATCAACAGGGGTCACCATTGACAAAGGCCCTCATTTTACAAGTTCTATTCACATTTGATATGTTCACTAGAGAGTTGCACGGGGACAGAAATCCCACCCAACCCCTCCCATCCCTGCCAGGATCCTCTCCGTCCCCACCCGTCCCCGCCAGGATCCTCTCCGTCCCTATCCATCCCCGCAAGGAATTACCTCCATCCCCGCCCATCCCCATAAAAAGCAGCAATTACTTCTGACAGGATCATCAATTCCACAGTTATTTTTGTGTCTGCGCTGCTGTTTTCCTTGTGGAATCTCTTTGGTGGAACCCTTTTTTTGTTTTCTGTTCAGGTAATTAACTTATAAACCCCCTCTTTTACTAAGGCTGACGTGTCCATTATATTATATGGCCGAACCCTGCTTCCAAAGCCTTCCATCCCCATGGGAGTCCTGTTGGCTAGAGGGGGGTCCCCGTGGGAGTTCCGTGGGTTAGGGGAGATTCCTGCGGGACCCACGGGATTCCTACGATCCCCGTTCCCGTGCAAACCTCTAATGTGCACAACATTTATCTCGCATAATCCTTTAAATCCCCAGTTTACAAAGCTGTGATATGCACATATCGAACTCAAATGCATGCAAATGGCAAGGGGGTGTGAGAGTCAGGATGGGATGGAAGCATGTTGGGACATAAACGACCTAAAAGCAGAGCAATGGAGTTTCTCCAATGTAAGTCTGCACGGGAATAAGGTTTACAAATGAAACCAAAGTCATAGAAGATGATGAAATACATACAAGTGTGAAATGACAAGAGAGGGGGAAATAAAGAGAGACCTGGGACTGAAAGCATTTGAAGAAACCAAAAGGAGAGGAAATTGTCCCACACAGCACACAACAACGAGATATCAAACAAAGTGGAACATGTGATTAGTCAGGATTTTATGTCAATTTCAATTCAGCATAGAAAACAGCAAAAGTTAAAGTTCATAAAGTGCAAATTCAGTGAACAGATGACGTGTTTTGGCAGGTCTGCTTTCATCAGGAGGAGTAATCATCAATGCAAAGGTGAGCTGTGTTAAATAATGCACTTTGGTTTACAAATCCAAATTGAGAAAGATGTACAAAACGCGAGTGTCACCCACTGCCACATAAGTCGAGTGACTGAATTTGCCCTTTAATGAACTTTTTGCTGTCTTTGACAGTGAATTAAAATTGACATAGAAATCTGACTGTTCATGTGTCCCACTTTGTTTGATCTCTGAAAGCATTAAGACAGCACAAGTCTGTGAGCTATGAGCAAAACAAGCCAAAAATGAAAAAAAGGCATAAACAGTGGCGTAGTAAGGGGGGAGCGAGGGGGGCGGTCCGCCCCAGGCGCCATCTTGCTCATGGTGCCGGCACGCCTCCTCCACTCTACCCCCCCTTCACACTCCTCCCCCTGCCGCATGTGCTCCCCTTCCCCTCCACTGTACCTTTTAAATTTTGGCGCGAGCAGCCACCAATTGGCCGCTCACGTCGGCTTTGGCGCTCTCTCTGATGTCACTTCCGGGACCCGCACCTAGGAAGTCACATCAGAGAGAGCACTGAAGCTGCTTGCGCTGAAGTTAAAAAGGTATGTGGAAGGGCGCGAAAGCGCGGCGAGGGAGGCAGGGAAGAGGGCGGGTGGTGGGGCACCACTGCCCCCAGGTGCTGCTCACCCTCGCTATGCCACTATAAACAAAACACATATTAAACACCCAAATCCTGGAAACCCGAGGATGGTGCCCATCGAATCAAAGCTCTGTGAATGTAACCTGCATCCTGAAATGCCAAGCGAGAAGGTGACAGCCACAGTGAAGCTACTCATTAGAAAGGACCTATTGGAACCTTCTGCTCCCCTGAAGAGAATGCTTTGCTTAAGCTGGTAAAATGGAACCAGATCAACTGTTGAATGGATTTGGTCCCCTTCAACCAGCTGTAGCTGTGCATTGATCACTCTGATGCACCCTGGCACTGGTCCATGGAAAGGGAGGGAGTAGAAGACAAATGACCACACTGCCACCCTTGAAGAAGGAAGCTCAAGGAATGGCATGCGATGATTCACCAGTCATCCTCGACAAAACAAAGCCACCGAGCTGTTGTGAGTAATTCTGTGTGTGTAAGACCCTCATACAAAATTGATAACTCTTGTTTCTCTGCGGTATTGATCTTGATGGATGGAAAGATGAGCAGCTTATAATTCAGGTTTTTTATACGTATGTTAACTGCAAAATTTCTGTGATTTTTTATATGTATCTGTGCAGTGTGGAAGCAGCTGGCAGCCTGGTTTTGGAAGAATAAATAAAATATTTATAAAAGTCTTCATAGTTGTGAGTGGAACTGTTTGGAGAACTGATTGATAAATGGCAGTTTTCAGACGATGCTAAATTCATTAATCACTGTGGAATTTTGTTTTAGGGCCTGTAAGCATGTTAAGTATAGCCTGGAATTTTCTGTATCATCACAGGGCCGGTTCCCCAATTTCACCACTTATACATGCTTTCCGACATTTATGGTGGAGCATGAGGAAAACTAGAATAAAAGTTAAAGGCAATAAAGATTATATCCAGCTATTAATATCCTTTCTACCCCACTGCATCCCATTACATGTCATATACAAGACTTAGCAGTCATTAGTTTACTGTATGATATTAAGAGAATAAATTATATGATTTCTTTATTACTGCCTTACATGGGATCAGTGGCACATTTGATTACAGGCCAATAGGTCACGAGGATGATGTAAAGGTCACTAGCTATTTTCTAGTGCTTTCTACTGCTGGATGCAGATGTGTTTTGGAATCA
Source organism: Geotrypetes seraphini (assembly GCF_902459505.1). Classification (NCBI taxonomy): domain Eukaryota; kingdom Metazoa; phylum Chordata; class Amphibia; order Gymnophiona; family Dermophiidae; genus Geotrypetes; species Geotrypetes seraphini. Next base: position 91,536,632 of record NC_047094.1, on the reverse strand, counting down.
GCTTTAATCAGGAATGTTGTCTGTTCCTAGTCATTGCAATACAGATAAATTTCAACCAAAATTCTTCTCTTTGTGCAGCAGCATGTCTTAAATGAACCACTGATACCTTGTTAAAGAGCCCCCAAATGCACCTCAAATGACTGATTGGCTACTAGCCCATTAATCTCCCCACTGCCAGATATGATCTGCGGCTCAAACTGGAAAAACTTTGTCTCATTGCTCTGCTCCACCTAATGCAAGGAAGACATAAATGTGCCCTATCCCTTCCCTTCTTCAACTCCAGATTTACCCACAAAGATTCAGATTCAGCAGGAGTTAGAAGTATCCCTCTTCACTCTTGCCTCGGCACTGCCATCTTGAAAAACAGTGGCACCGCCAGTCTATAGATTAGCAGATTTGCCTTGGATTTTAACAGATTTATATCAGATTTCCCTGAGAGCCACAAGAAAAAATGTGAAAGATATGCTCAGCAGATCTTGGGGACATTCAGAGATTTTACAAAACATTCTTACCTGGGAGTCTAGTTACGAGTCCACAACAAGCAAAACACCAACAAGCTCCACAGAATACAAAGGGAGGGCCAAAATCAAAACAAAACTGTAGTTTCGAGGTACTTGATGTCAAAGTTTATTGTAATCTTCACAAATAGTTCAAGTGGTGCAGGTAAGGCAATAACAGTCCATATAACACACAACAATGAATTGTGGTGCGGACCCAATATGTTTCAGCTATGAACGCCTTCCTCAGGGGTCCAAATGCCTTTCGCCACAAAATTGAATTATGCTCAAAAAGCATACAATAGTGTGTGAATAGGAAATTTGCCAACGTAGAAACAAAGAACAGTGTGCTCATCTGGCAATTCTCTGCTCCTTGCCTCTACATTGGCGAATTTCTTATTCACATACTATTGTATGCTTTTAGAGCATAATTCAATTTTGTGGTGAACAGCATTTGGACCCCTGAGGAAGGCGTTCATAGCCGAAATACGGACCGTGTTGGGTCCCCACCACTTGAACAATTTGTGAAGAACCAATCCGATAAACTTTGACATCAAGTCCCTCAAATCCACAGTTTTGTTTTGATTTTAGTCTAGCTACGAGAACATTTTCTGAAATGGTTATATGGAGAAGACTGGGCTATATCCTGAAAAAGAGAATATTGCACAATACCAGAGTGTGTATGAAACAAGGCATGCTTCAAACATAAAAGGTAATTCTTTGCCCATTTCTCTTTAAGATGACCTTATTGTTAACCAAAAAAAAGTCATGTCAGTTCTGGTGGCAATGATGTTTAAAGAAAGTCCCTCTGATTCTCTTGTATTACAGACTGGAGGTAAATCAGTCAGATGTCATGTGTCCTATTGTCACTGTTAAGTTCATAAAATAACTACAAACTACCAGTGCTGTCAGTTGAATGGGTCAGTCGTGTTCCAGTATCAAAAACTTCCATATTTTTTTAACAATTACTGCACTCTGCAGTAAAAATAAAAAAATAATAATAATATATATATGTATCACAGCAAAGGAAGCCACCTTCTCTCCACAGAATGGAGCTTTTATCCTGAGAGCAAGACACAATTATCAACACTTTGTTTTGTTTGTACAATGTAGGGTGTCATTGATTGCAATGGCCATCCAAAGCAGTCCTTCCACATTATCCTCTGCCTACAGCAGTGACATTTCAATATTATTTCTCTTTTCTTCACTCCCAGGTAGTTATAAAGATTTTGCCCACCTAGCCAAAACACAGCATTTCTCCAAACCAACCACTCATTCTTTAAAATTGTTCAAGCAATAGTTTTACCTGTTCAAGGACAGCATTTTTTTTAAGGTATGGGGGGGGGGGGGGGGGGGGGGGGGGAAGACACAGTAAGTTAGGTCCTAAGCCAGGTAAACATCATTAACTGGCCACACGTATCACATTGCTGAGCAGAATTAACATGCAGACAGGGCTGTGAAGGCAAAGGACACGTCTTTGCAAGGAGCACAGACAGAAGTGTGAGAAGGAGAGCTGAGGCTGGCGCACACAGGAGATGCTGCCCGCTGCTGGTGAAGATTTGAAGAGTGGCAAGGAGAGAGGTGCCGGCACCCCTGCCAACATGGTGCCCAGGGTGGTCTTCCCCCGCGTTATGACACTGGTTATGTTGCTTATTTTTTGGCCAGTTGGCATTCTATGAGGCCATTTATTTACACATGTGGCTATATATGCATGAAAATGACTATAAATTCTCCTCGTGTTTCAATGTTTCTTGAAATGTGCTATTTTTCTGTTTTCCTCCTCTGATACGTCACAGAGAAAGTATAGAAAAATTAAAATAAAAGTAGGGGAAGAGAAAGAGCCAAGATCTGAAAAACTTGTGAGGTAGGCATTACTTATGTGAATCAAAGGTGCACTTAGGCACCTATGTGGACTACACACTATTTCAGTGTAGGGCAGTGGTTCCCAAACCTGTCCTTGGGGACCCCCAGCCAGTCAGGTTTTCAAGATATCCCTAATGAATATGCATGAGAGAGATTTGCATATAATGGAAGTGACAGGTATGCAAATCTCTCTTATGCATATTCATTATTATTATTATTATTATTATTCTTTATTCTTATATACCGCCATACCCAGTGAGTTCTAGGCGGTTTACATCAATTAGCAAATGATCTGCATTGAATAGCAGATTTACAACAAAATTAGAGGTAGGTTTACAAAATTAGAAGCAGATTTACAGCATTGAATAGCAGATTTACAACAAAATTAGAAGTAGGTTTACAAAATTAGAAGCAGATTTACAGCATAATTAGAAGAATTTTTGACAGAAAATTGCAGGCCGAATTACGATAAATTACAGTGATTTGCCGCAGTCAGCCGTGAAGTTACAGCGATTCTTAACTGTCTGCACAGAGGGCAGGTTTACATCAATATTACAGAAATTGCAGGTTTGACCGAGCTAGGTAGGGGAGGTAGAGAGTGGGGGAGGGAGGGACTGGTGAAGGAGGAAGGGGGCAGCGGTGGGGTAAGTGTCCTGTGAGGTGAATGGGTTATTAAGGGTCGTGTTTGCTGAAAAGGTACGTTTTTAGTAGTTTTCTGAATGATAGGTAAGTGGGGGCCTCAAGTATCATCTGTGCTAGCCATGGGTTCGACTTGGCTGCTTGGAAGGCAAAAGTTCTATCCAGGATATCATTAGGGATATCTTGAAAACCTGACTGGCTCAGGGTCCCCCAGGACAAGTTTGGGAACCACTGGTGTAGGGTTACCATATGGCTCCAGAAAAAGGAGGACAGATTGAGACATCCGGGTTTTACATCCATTGCCTTCAATGGAAATAAAACCCAGATGTCTATCTATCCTCGTTACTTCCATTGCTTTCAATGGAAATAAAACCTGGATGATTCTATCTGTCCTCTTTACTTCCATTGCTTTCAGTGGAAGTAAAACATAAGAACATAAGAATTGCCGCTGCTGGGTTAGACCAGTGATCCATCGTGCCCAGCAGTCCGCTCCCGTGGCGGCCCTTAGGTCAAAGACCAATGCCCTAACTGAGTCTAGCCTTACCTGCATACGTTCTGATTCAGCAGGAACTTATCTAACTTTGTCATGAATCCCTGGAAGTTGTTTTCCCCTGTAACAGCCTCCAGAAGAGCATTCCAGATTTCTGGGTGAAGAAGAACTTTTTTACATTTGTACAGAATCTATCCCCTTTTAACTTTAGAGAGTGCCTTCTCGTTCTCTCTACCTTTGAGAGGGTGAACAACCTGTCTTTATCTACCAAGTCTATTCCCTTCATTATCTTGAATGTTTCGATCATGTCCCCTCTCAGTCTCCTCTTTTCAAGGGAGAAGCCCAGTTTCTCTAATCTCTCATTGTATGGCAACTCCTCCAGCCCTTTAACCATTTTAGTCGCTCTTCTCTGGACCCTTTCAAATAGTACTATGTCCTTCTTCATGTACGGCGACCAGTGGTGGACACAATATTCCAGGTGAGGACATACCATGGCCCGGTACAGCAGCATAATAACCTTCTCCGATCTGTTTGTGATCCCCTTCTTAATCATTCCTAGCATTCTGCTTGCCCTTTTTGCTGCTGCCGCCACGCATTGCGCAGATGGCTTCATTGACTTGTCGACCAGTACTCCCAAGTCTCTTTCCTGGGAGTCTCTCCGAGTACTGCACCGGACATTCTGTACTCATGTATAAGATTTTTGTTACCGACATGCATCACCTTTCACTTATCCATGGTAAACATCATTTGCCATGTCACGGCCCATTTCTCGAGCGTGTTTATGACACGTTGAAGGTCTTCACAATCCTTCTGAGTCTTCACTACTCTGAATAACTTCGTATCATCTGCAAATTTAATCACCTCACTCATCGTACCAATTTTCAGGTAGTTTATAAATATATTGAAGAGCACCGAACCCTGTGGCACTCCACTCATGACTCTTTTCCAGTCTGAGTATTGTCCATTTACCCCCACTCTGTTTCCTATCCGCCAACCAGTTTTTAATCTATGTGAGTATTTCACCCTCGATTCCATGGCTCTCAATTTTTCGAAGTGGAACTTTGTCGAACGCCTTGTCGACCAGGTCACCCTTGTCTATCTGCATGTTTACTCCCTCGAAGAAATGCAGCAAGTTCATCAAGCAAGATCTCCCTTTGCTGAAGCCATGCTGGTTGGTCCTCCTCAGATGCCTCAATCCGTCCTCCTTTTCCTGGAGCCATATGGTAACCCTATTTCAGTGTATTGCAAATTTTGTGCTGCAGCGAGATTTGGCTGCACCGCAAGATCCCAGGGAGGAGGAGAGGTGTCGGCGCTGGCTGACTGCCTATGGGACATGCCTCTTGTGGCGAAAGTCACATCCTGTAGGCAGTGAGTTGGCGCCAGCACTTCTCCTCCTCCCTGGCACATCTTCTCTTCCAGCATCCACTGCCCCCCCCCTCCCATGGTCAGTTCAGGGCTCCGTCTGGAGGGCATTCACGCGTGAACATCCACGTGATGGTATCACACATGCATATGATATCATCGCATCAACATTCATGCATTTATGGATGGCCTCAAGCCACAGGCCCCAGTTTAGTGTGCTGCGGCTTCGGAAAGTTTGCGAGACACTGCACTGTTTTATAAGGTAGCGCCTAAATGCCAAGGGGCCTAACTCAAGGAGATGTACATGTGGGTGGAGCAAAAGTGGGCTATAGCCCTGCCTAGTTTATAAAATATTATGCATTGTGTGTCATTTGGAGCACTTAGGCATGCCAACTTATGTCTGCCAGTGGCACAGCATAAAAGGATGCACCTAGACATGATTGCACCACCACCAACTTTATGCTAATATTCTATTATCAAGTCATCCACAGTAACTGATTGACACCTACTCAATGTCTTGTAAAAACATATAGCCTTGAAATCAGCAAATGCGGTGGCGTTATAGCACAGTGGAATAAACACAAGTGTTAAGATTAGCACAGCATGTTTCTACACCTCATTCCCCGATGAAGTATTAAAACGGGTCTCACGTCGGAAGAGGTGGTGTTGCAAATCAAGATAAAACCTGACTAAATTTCTCTCCATAAGAATGAAATAAAGAAAAAAAATTAAATAAAACATCATGGTTAAAAAAGATAAGTAAGATTAGGATAATACCCAAATGGGATCAATGAGGATTGTAGCCTGATCAAGTTATATTACGGTTGGCAGTCTGAAAATCCCTTAAATCTGCTGTATTGTCTTTTACTTTGATTTCAAGGCTATAAGTATTCTATTCTAGCATCTCGATACCCATATGTCTTTACAGAATTGGTGCTAAGTGCATGGCCACTGGGTGCCTAACTGGGGCACCAATTTATAGAATTGCCCTGTTTCATTACAATGAATGATCCTAGATTCTGATTGCTAGGACCTTAGAACTAATGAGAGTCACTCATGGATCACTGTGATCAGAACACGGCATGCCTGACAAACACACATGCAGCCATATCTGAGGAGAATAATTTGGCAACGCTCACCTGCTTCCTACGCTTCCAGAGGAGAGGAAGGAATTGTAAACTACTAAACAGCTTCAAAATGTGACCTGCTCCAAGTCACACAGACAGTCCACGGTACAAGAAGCTGACCTTCCACTGCAGATCAGAGGTTCAGCCAAACATCCTCCCTCTATCTTAAAGTGGTTTCCAAATCTTTTTTCTTGGTGACTAGAAGAGCTGCCACAGGGTAATGGTTCAGTGGTTTCTGGATAACCTGCACGCTAAGGTTACTTCTCCAGTAATGCTGCACCATCCACAGGACAAGTCAAAGGGTCTCCCCTTATTTTCTCTTACACTTTATTGTTTAAAAAAAAAAATTGATATGTCAGTATTTTATCTGTTTAGAAACAAATTCGCTCCTGAGACACACCAAAGAGAGGTGGGATTTAGGCATCTTTTGGAATCTCATTCACCGACCTAATAATGTGTGTCCTTAGAGTGCCTCTGGTAGCTGCACTCCCAGAGGCCACAAGTCTTGACTGCTGCTTGAAACCAAGGGACTTTTCCCAGGACTTATTCTGACCCAGAAGTCTGTGTCATGGTGGTCAGTCTCTGCTAGATTCAGAAATAAACAAAAATACACAGCTAAGAATCTCTGCCAACACTAAACCAAATATCTAGGAAGCACCTTCTTGCAGCATGAGGAAAACTGCTTCAGGAGGAATATCTTCATAGGACTGAAGGGTAGGTAGTGAGCTACAGTAAAAGCCCTCTCTCAGAGGTTTGTGAGAGGCTGATGCAAAGAGCACTAGGGATCAGCTTTCAAAAGATTTCCTTACATCCCTACACCAAGCCCAATCTGAAGTCCCAGAGAGGAGGACACTGATCTAGCTCAGTGGTTCCCAACTCTGTCCTGGAGGACCACTATGCCAGTTGGGTTTTCAGGATAGCCCTAATGAATATGCATGAGAGAGATCTGCATATAATGGAGGTGCAAATCTGCTCCATGTATATTCATTAGGGCTATCCTGAAAACCCAACTGGCCTGGTGATCCTCCAGGACAGGGTTGGGAACCACTGATCTAGCTAATTATTCATATCTCACTGAGAATGTAAGTCTTGCCCAGGTCCTGCTATGCAGCTATTATGAATATTCAACATTTGAGCATGGGACACTGAGAGGAATTTGCATACATTTTTGTAAGTTCAGGTAGGAAGAGAGGAAAACCTCACCTCTAGGAATGTAGAGTTCATACTGAACTTTATTATTTTATGTTTGCTGCCATGAGATCTCTACATCTGAAGAAAGTTCTTCTATTTTATAACCACATATCAGTTATTTGATTACAGAGCAGTTACAATTTGATTAGCTCCATTTAATTAATTTAAAAACCTGTAGAATGGAATATTGCTACACCTTGGGTTTTGGCCAGGTACTAGTGACCTGGATTGGCCACCGTGAGAACGGGCTACTAGGCTTGATGGACCATTGGTCTGACCCAGTAAGGCTATTCTTATGTTCTTAGAATGTTACCAAGTGCAAAGAAGATTTAAATTTATCCACAGCAAGAGTCTTTTGAGTAGAGAGCTCAAGTCTGGCAGTTGTGGGGTTTTCTGCCATTTTCAGGACTAGAAGCTGAATAAGGTATATATACTTGCAGTGTACTTCTGTGACACAATTTAGCCCAACTACATAGAGCCAGACTGTCTTGTTTTCAGAGATAAACATCTTGGAGTAATGTCTCCTGTTCCATCCTGCCTTTCAACCTATTGTGGAGGAAGCTTGCATCTCTTTTTTTTCACAGCTACATCAAATCCAACTAAATAAATAAACATGCCCTCTCCTTGCTGTAGCCTTCTCCTCTTATCTATTCTCTCATCCCATCCTCCCATATTCCCCCACTGCCTCCCAGGCCCTGAACATCTGCACTGCTATTAGAAGTGCCCAGTGAGAGGCTCACTGGTAATGTATTTAACAGAAGACCTGGAATCTTAATAAGTTCTTTCAGATCATCCTTGAAGACCTGTACTGATGCACACACGGATGGATGGACAGACGGTCCGATGGATGGATAGCAAATGCAAAAAGCACATTAGATCAATAAAATGCACCTGAAAATGTATGAAAAAAGGTTACTTGCTTCTTACTTCGCCCCCTCCTCCTGTTACAAATGTACATATAGAGGGTCATTTTATAAACCAGGTGCTAACAGCTACATGCTGATTATACACACAAATGTTTTGAATATTGGCAAATATATGATTTGTTCCCACATACATATGTAAATCCATCTAAGTTCTGTTCTATAAATATATGCATATCTTATATAGTCTATATTATACAGGTAGAAAAATAGAAATGTGGAAACATGATGGCAGATAAAGGCCAAATGGCTCACCCAGTCTGCCCAACCGCAAAAACAATTATCTCTTCCTCTCTCTAAGAGATCCCACATGCCTATCTCTGTATCCACCACTTCCTACAGGAGACTATTCCACACATCTATCAACCTCTCTGTAAAAACGTATTTCCTTAGATTACTCCTGAGCCTATCACCTCTTAACTTCATCCTATGCCCTCTCATTCCAGAGCTTCCTTTCAAAGGAAAGAGACTTGACTCATGCGCATTTACACCACGAAGGCATTAAAACGTCTCTATCATATCTCCCCTTTCCTCCAAAGTATATGCACCATTTTGGTAGCCTTCCTCTGGACCAACTCCACCCTTTTTATATCTTTTTGAAGGTGTGGTTGCCAGAATTGTACACAATATTCTAAATAAGGTCTCACCAGTCTTATACAGGGTCATCAATACTTCCTTTGTCCTACTGGCCATACCTCTTTCTATGCACCTTAGCATCCTTCTAGCTTTCGCCGTCACCTTTTCAACCTGTTTGTTCACCTAAAGATCATCATATACAATCACACCCAAGTTCCGCTTTTCTGTTGTTCACATAAGTTCTTCACCCCCTAAACTGTACCGTTTCTTCAGGTTTTTGCAGCCCAAATGCATGACCTTGAATTTCTTAGTATTAAATTTTATCTGCAAAATTTCAGACCATTTTTCAAGCTTTGCTAGGTCTTTCTTCATGTCATTCACACCTTCCGGGATGTCTACTCTATTGCAGATTTATGTATCATCCACAAAGAGGCAACTCTTACCTGACAGCCCTTCAACAATATCGCTTATAAAAATGTTAAAAAGAACCGGCCCAAGAACAGAACCTTGAAGCACACCACTGGTAACATCCCTTTTATCAAAACGATCTCCATTGACTACTACCCTCTGTCTTCTTCCACTCAACCAGTTTCAGACCCAGCCCGTCACTTTGGGGCCCATTCTAAGGGCACTCAGTTTATTTATTAGACGTCTATGTGGAACACTGTCAAAGGCTTTGCTAAAATCTAGATACATTCCATCTATCTAATTCTCTGGTCACCCAGTCAAAGAAATTGATCAGATTTGTTTGACAAAATGTACCTCTAGTGAAGCCTTCAGTCAGGTTATCTACCAGATCCCAGAAACTTCATCATTCTCTGTTTTAAAAGTGTTTCCATTAATTTGCTTACCACATAAGTCAGACTTACTGGCTTGTAATTCCCTACTTCTTCCTTAATTCCACTTTTGTTTAGAGGGACAACATCCGTCTTTCTCCAGTTCTCCAGTACCACTCCTGACTCTAGAGAAGCATTGAAAAGGTCAGTCAGCGGAGCCACCAGAACTTCCCTAAGTTCCTTCAGCACCCTTGGATGTATAACATCCGACCCCATCGCTTTGCTTACCTTTAATTTAGCTAGATCCCACATGAACACAATCCTCTGGAAATCTAAGAAACTGGAAAACCTAAATATGCGTACCTTGGAGGAGAGGAGAGACAGTGCAGATATGAGAAGAGAAGAGAAAATGGTAAAACAAGAGGGCATAATTTGAGGTTGCAGGGAGGAAGAATCAGGAACAATGTTAAGAAATTCTTTTTCATAGAGAGGATGGTAGATGCCTAGAATGCCCTCCTGAGGGAAATGGTGGAGAGGAAAACAGTGTTGGAATTCAAAAAAGTGTGGGATAAACACAGAAGATCTCTAACTAGAAAACGAAGGATGTAAAATTAAAGAACTAAGACCGGTACTGAACAGACTTGCATGGTCTGTGTCCCATATGTGGTAATTTGATATAGGATGGGCTGGGGAAGGCATCAATGGGAACTCCTGTAACTTAGAACATGAGGATGTTACTAGCCAGACTTTATGGTAGATATCCTGCAAACAGGATGGTTGGAGTGGGCTTGTACAACAACTTCAGCATTTGCAACCTAAAACAATACCAGGTGGACTTTACAGTCTATGACCCAGAAATATCAAAGAAGAGACAAGTTAAGTTATAATCGGTATAACTAATGGGCAGACTGGATGGAATGTTTAGGTCTTTATCTGCCGTCATTTATTATATTACTATGTTACCACTACTCCATCCCTATTCATGTTTATCTTCTGCAGTCCCGCTCTCGGCACTTCAGCCATGAACACAGAACGAAATTCTGCCTTTTCTTTATCAGCTTCTACATATTTCTCCCTTCACTTTTGAGTCTCACAATTCCACTTTTGCATTTCTTCCTATCACTGATATATCTAAAAAATGTTTTGTCTCCCCGTTTTATCATATCAACTATTTTTTTCTTCCATTTGTATCTTTGCTTTCCTAGCCCAGCCTCTCTTAACTTTTCCAGCTATTTTTGCCTGTCTTCTTCTTTCTGTGTAGTTTATGAAAGCTAATCTCTTATTCCTTACATTCTTAGCTACTACTTTTGAGAACCAAAACGGCCTTCTTTTCCTCTTACTTTTATTTACTTGCCTCACAATAAGGTCTGGCGCCTTTACAATAATTCCTTTGTTTTGCCCACTGCATTTCTACTCCTTCCTGATGTTCTCATCTGGACAACAATTCCTTGACATAATCTCCCATCTGAACAAAGGTTTTTTGTGTTTTTTTTTAAGTATAGAGCCTTTACTTTTGAATGAGCCCTCTCTATACCCATCTCAGTATTAAACCATACCATGCAGTGATCACTGAATGCCAGATGATCACTTACTGCAACATCAGAAACACTTTTCCCCTTTGTAAGCACTAAGTCCAGAATGACCCCATCCTACATAGGTTACATTATCAATTGGTGGAACAGTTTTCCTTGCAGAGAATCCAGGATCTCTCTACTTCTAGAAGACCCCACAATAGGGATACCCCAATCAACATCTGGCATGTTAAAATCACCTATTAGTAAAACTTCCCCTTTTTTAGATATATTCTTTTTGAATGCTTGGACAGCATTGGCATCCAAGACAAGGCCTACTCATGGTTGAAAGAATTTTTAGAATCTCGTACTTATCAAGTTCAGGTTAACAATATCAATTCAGTTTCCTGGAATAATCCTTGTGGGGTTTCTCAAGGATCACCTCTATCACCAACCCTCTTCAATATTTATCTTTCCTCTCTTAGGCCAAGACTGTCAAATTTAGGAGTTAAATAGTTCAGCTACGCCGATGACATTACAATCATAGTTCCCTGTAAAATGTCGCTGAGCAGTATAACCCATATCATTGAGGGTATTTTTGATACCATCAAAATTTGGATGTCATAGTTCAAATTAAAGTTGAACTCTGACAAGAATAAATTCTTTTTTGCCTCCCCTTGACAGTTACCCCATGATGCTTCCAAAATTGTTAATTCTATGCAATATACAATCTATTCCACAATTAAAATATTGGGTGTTACCTTTGATTCCAATTTAATGAAAAATCAGATTGACAGTGTAAGTCGGAAGGGTTTCTCCATGTTATGGAAACTAAGTACATTGAGATCTTATTTTGAAGCCTCAGTATTTAGGTCTTTGGTCCAATCCTTGATTCTGAGCCAGCTAGACTATTGAAACATAGTATATCTTGCAGGACTTAAGAAAAATATTCTAAGAATGTGCATTATTCAGAATATAGCAATTAAACTTATATTCAATCAAAAAATATGACCATGTTACTCCATTGTATTGAGAGATGCACTGGCTCCCGGTGGAAGCATGTATTGTTTTCAAACTGGGCTGTTTCTATTATAAAGTTGTCACTGGCCAAGCCACACAATATTTGACTGATCTATTTGTCTTCTCTACTCAGAAGAATTTGAGAAAAACTCACACCATATTTGTTTTCCCATAAGTTAGTGGATGCAAATACATAAAATTTCATGAGCACCAACTCTCCTTTCAAGCTGCATTGCATGATAGTGACTTTAAGAACTTGTTCCTAACGTCCCACTCTTATCTTCAATTTAGAAAGCAACTGAAAACACATCTCTTCAATAAATTCATTGGTAACTAATTTCCCTCATCTCACCATTTTTTGTGTGTGTTCATTATTAATCTTTTGTAAACCACATAGATCTATTTGGTAATGCGGTCTAGAAATTGATTTATTGTATTGTATCCTGAATGTCTGCTATTAAATCTTTGTCCACTTCTGTCTGTGAAGGAGGCCTGTATATCACACCAATTTAAATATATTCACCATTCCCTTTTTCTAAATTGATCCACAGTGCCTCTTCCTTGCCTTGCAGATCCTGCAATTGTGTAGCTAAAATATGATCTTTAATATATAACGCTACTCCCCTTCCTTTTCTTCCTACCCTGTCTTTCCTGAACAGTTTATAGCCCGGTATAACTACATCCTAGTAATGGTTCTCCGTGATCATCCATGTCTCTGTGATTGCCACTATATCCAACTCATCTTTTTCCATCACAGCTTCTAGATCCAGAATCTTGTCTCCCACACTTCGAGCATTAGTATATACTGCTTTCCAGACATTGTCACCTTTTCCTATCCTTGTAGAGGTATTCAGTGATTTACTTACCTGAGGGCTTATACTCACCTGGGGGCTTTGATCACCCTGCCCCATCACTTCTAGATTAAAGCCCTCTTCAATAGATTAGCCAGCCTGCCACCAAAGATACTTTGTCCCTTCTTTAATAGATGGATATCATCCCTGCTCAGCAGCTCTTGGAAAATCATCCCATGGTCCAGGAAGCCAAATTGCTCTCAACGACACATCCACGTAGCCACACAATCATCTCCAGGATGCATGCTTTTCTGCCCTTATCCTCGACAGGGAGAATGGATGAGAATACCACCTGTGCATCTGACTGCTTCACCTTCTCTCCCAGAGCCACAAAGTCACTTTTGATACATTCGCAGGGGTATCTGGCAATATCATTAGTGTTAACGTGAATAAGCAGCATCAGATAATTGTCATCAGGCTTGATGAGTCTTGGCAATCTTTCTGTAACATCATAGATTTTGGCACCAGGCAGACAGCACACCTCCAGGGATATCTTGTCTGGTCTGCAGATGGATGCTTCTGTACCCCGCAGAAGAGAATCACCAATCACCACTACCTTACAGCTCCTAGTGGTCATGGATCCAGCAATTTTTGGGATTTCAAGCTTTGGTCCTTCCTCTCACTGGGATACACTCATCTACTTCACTTCCAAGGCAGCATACCGGTTCTTCAGTTCAAGGGCAGGTAGAGTCACAGTTCCAATCTTGCAGGCTTCCATAATCTGAGTGCAGCTGTCTTTCCTTAGCACAACCTCTTCTTCCCCACTGCTGGAAATCTTTGAGGCCTCATGAACCATTTCATCTATGTACCTCTCATTCTCACAAATGCTTATCAGTCTTGCCACTTCCTCTCTCAGTTCCTTTACTTCCTTCATGAGGGATTCAAGTTGAAGACAGTTGGCACATGGAACCACTCCCTTTGCTTAGGTAACATTTTCTGTCTGCACAGAGACAGAAGCTGTAACCTGAGCAGCAGCTTTGGTGACATGATGTTTCCCAGCCATACATACACCTGGAAGAAAAAAGAAAGAACAGAAAAATCCTACCAAAGCAATGCTCTGTTCCTGGTTGGCTGAAGAGCCAAAAAAGCTCTGCCTTGGGGTAAGCAGGAAGAAATTAACCTCAAGTATCACCTTTAGAGTAGAGAGTTGCACGGGGACAGAAATCCCACCCATCCCCGCCCATGTCCGCCAGGATCCTCTCTGTCCCCACCCGTCCCCGCCAGGATCCTCTCCGTCCCCACCCGTCCCCGTCAGGATCCTCTCCGTCCCCATTCATCCCCGCAAGGAATTACCTCCATCCCCGCCCGTCCCCATAAAAATAAGCAATTACTTCTGACAGGATCATCAATTACACAGTTTCTTTTGTGTTTGCACTGCTGTTTTCCTTGAGTAATCTCTTTGGTGGAACCCTTTTTTTGTTTTCTGTTCAGGTAATTAACTTATAAACCCCCCTCTTTTACTAAGGCTGACGTGTCCATTATATTATATAGACGAACCCTGCTTCCAAAGCCTTCCATCCCCGTGGGAGTCCCATTGGCTAGAAGGGGGTCCCCGAGGGAGTCCCGTGGGTTAGGGGAAATTCCCATGGGAACTGCGGGATTCCCGATATTCCTGTTCCCATTCAGACCTCTACTTTAGAGTCTGATCTAGAGAGTTGCGCGGGGACAGAAATCCCACCCGTCCCCGCCAAAGTCCCACCCGTCCCCACCCGTCCCCGTGAGGAATCCCACCTGTCCCCACCCGTCCCCGTGAGGAATCCCTCCGTCCCCACCCGTCCCCGCAAGGAATCCCCTCCGTCCCCACCCGTCCCCGCGAGGAATCCCCTCCGTCCCCGCCCGTCCCTATAAACTTCAGAAATAGTTATTTCATTTAATTATGCTACTGAATTAAAGGCTCTGGTAGAAACCCATTTACAAATAAGCAAAAAGACTTTATTAATTTGAAAATATTAATTGGGAAGAATACATACTTTGCAAACGGGTTTCTACCAGAGCCTCTAATGTTTATAAATTTTTATCAACACAACTAATATACTATTTTATCCTGAAGCAAAATAAAAAAAAAGAAATATAATTATTTTCCTACCTTTGTTGCCTGGTTTCTGCTTTCCTCATGTTCTCATTCAATTCCTTCCATCCACTGTCTCTCTTCCTTCTGCATCTTCCATTTGCTCTGTTACTGTGCCTCTCCCTTTCTTCCCCCTTCCAAATTGGTCTGGCACCCATCTTCTTCTCTCCGCTCCCCCCATAGTCTGGCATCTGTCTTTTTCCCTGCCAGCGTCTTCTCCCTACTCTCTCTTCCCCATTTCCTTTCAGCGTCCTTCTCCCCCCATCTTCCCCATGTCCTGTCAGCGTCCTTCTCCCCCCTCTGTCTTCCCCATGTCCTTTCAGCGTCCTTCTCCCTCTCTGTCTTCCCCATGGCCTTTCAGCGTCCTTCTCCACCCCCCCCCGTCTTCCCCATGTCCTTTCAGCGTCCTTCTCCACCCCTTTGTCTTCCCCATGTGCTTTCAGCATCCTTCTCCCCCTCCTCTGTCTTCCACAAGTGCTTTCAGAGTCCTTCCCCCCCCTTCCCATGGCCTTTCAGCGTCCTTCTCCACCCCTTTGTATTCCCCATGTGCTTTCAGCGTCCTTCTCCCTCCTCTGTCTTCAAGTGCTTTCAGAGTCCTTCCCCCCCTCCCGTCTTCCCCATGGCCTTTCAGCGTCCTTCTCCCCCTTCCTTCTCTACCGCCCCGGGTGCAGCACAGCCGGCCAGGTCCCCTTACTTTTGTGGCACTTCCCCGACCGACCGACAACAGCCCCGGTCCGACAAACCTCCCTGCTCTTAACCGCGAATCTAAATTACCTTATTACAGCTGCTGTAAGAAGATAATTTAGATTCGTGGCTACAGGGCAGGGAGGATTGTCGGACCGGGGCTGTTGTCGGTCGGTCGGGGAAGTGCCACAAAAGTAAGGGGACCTGGCCGGCTGTGCTGCAACCGGGAAGGGGTGTGGTGTGGCGGGGTGGACCGCCCCCTCCCTTGGTAGCCACTCGAACCGCGAGGCTACTCTCCTCCTTACCTGCACTGCCTGCAGCATAGAGCCAAACGAAAGTCTTCCCGACGTCAGCGCTGACGTCGGAGGGAGGGAGGGCTTTGTTTAATATAAATATGCAGTTCACAGGTTGCTGTGAAATCTATCTTTAATGCTGAGCCTCTACAACAGGGGTACCCACACTTTTTGGGCTTGCGAGCTACTTTTAAAATGACCAAGTCAAAATGATCTACCAACAATAAAATTAAAAAAAACTCCACACAAAGCACACTGTACACAGAGAAAATGTTAATTATCATTCCTATTCTGGGGTTTTTTCAAAGAGGTCAAGGCAGATGACTCTATGCACTGTCACCTCAGTAACAACCATACAAAAATAAACAAATATACCCCCCTCCCTTTTTACTAAACCACAATAGCAGTTTTTAGTGCAGGAAGCTGCGCTGAATGCCCAGCGCTGCTCTCAACGCTCATTAGCTCTCTGCGCTAAAAACCACTATTGCGGTTTAGTAAAAGGGGGCCATAATGCAAAATATAGACAGCAGATATAAATTCAGACACATTTTGATCACTAAATTTAAAATAAAATCATGTTTCCTACCTTTGTTGTCTGGTGATTTCATGAGTCTCTGGTTGCATTTTCTTCTTCTGAATGTGCATCCAATCTTTCTTCCCTGCTTTCAGCCTGAATGCTTTCTCTCCTCCAAACCTCATTCTCTCCCCCAACTTTTTCTTCCTCTCTCCCTGCCCTTTCTCCCTTTCTTTTTTTCTGTTTCCCTTCTTTCCTTCTGTCTCCCTGCCTTCCCCCCTTTCTTTCTCTCTGCCCTTCCCCAAGCCACTGCCGCCGCCATCGGGAAACAGGCACCCAAGCCGCCGCTGCCCCAAGCTCTCCCTGCATCGGGCCGGCCATCGGGAAACAGGCCCCAAAGCCACCGCTGCCCCAAGCTCTCCCTGCGTCAGTCCGGCCATCGGGAAACAGGCCCCAAAGCCACTGCTGCCCCAAGCTCTCCCTGCGTCGGGCCGACCAGCATTCCTCTCCCCGACGTCAATTCTGCTGTCAGAATAGAAGTTCCGGCCCAGCCAGGTAGCGATTGGCTGGCCTGAACTTCCTCTCCGACGGCAGAATTGATGTCGGGGAGAAGAAGGCTGATCGGCCCGGTAGATCGCCAAGGCAAAGTGAGTCGATCACGGAGCCTGGGATGGGCTCTGCGATCGACTCACTTTGCCTTGGCGATCTACCGGTCGATCACAATCGACCTATAGGGCACCCCTGCTCTACAACCTCTCTCTTAGAACCAGGCTTACTGAGGATTAGGCACTATGCCAGCATTCCTCCCCTCAAGGGCCACCTGTGGAGTAAAATCTCTAAGAAAGTACCCAGAGTTCAGTCTCCTAGATAGCACACATAGTTAGAGCTTGAGCAGTTATGCACCTATCTTTGCAAGTTAAGGCACAGGCATTTAACAGCAGCTCTATATGCATATATATCTGGTTATGCTAGTGTTCTATATAAAAAAGGCAGGCAGCTACTTTCCTTTATATAATATGCACTTTCTAGGCACACAGTTATATAATTACTCCCCAAATCATTAGTAATATTAAAATTCATAGCATGGGTCACTGTCCTGTCAGTAATGTTATTTGGCACACGTACCTGAAACACATTGCTGTTAATGTCCTCTTCTTCAGGTTTTATCGTTATAAAGTGTGTGAGCCAGTGGTGACTCCTGTTGATCCCAAGATCATGCATTTTTTTTTTAAACTGAAATGGTGTCATTGGATTGCACAGGACGAATCAAAGTCTCTTATTAAACCACACAAGCAGAAGGAATGAGGGACAGCAACATAAGTAGCTGGTGCAGTGAATAAAGGGGGCTCAAGGAGTTATGGGAAATATGTAAACTGTGTGCTGCTGGTCCTTGTTCCTCTTCCTGCAACCTGCATGGGGCCATGAGCAGCAGCATGGCTGAGAAGAGACCTAACTGGAACCAAACAGGTCAGGTGGGCTGCATGGCATATCAGAGTCAAACGAGTCAACAATATTGGATGGGTCATGTGGGATGGTATCCATGACCCACTGACCCATGATAAAAAAAAATATTTAGTTATTTACCTGCTTCCTTGAGCTTGCCTTGCTCTATGAAGGTTAGTGGCCCTGATGATCGCTGTAGTGGGTGCTTGTGGTTTGGCCCCCCCTGCAAAGCCTGTTGGGTCACAGTGGGGAAGTGGGGAGTATTGCTGCTGCTGGAGGCCTGAGCTCTGTTGCCTGATGCAGAATGTAGCTGCCTGCGGCTGCGGGGGAGACAATTTACCATGGATCTGCAAAGCTGCCATGGGAAATGCCTGCACCACTTAGCCACGCCCACAGAAAGAAAACTGCAATGAGACAACTGAGAAGGCACAGCCCAACCCCGACGCGGCCTCCCCAATCCCCAGCAAAAACAAAAACGCCAGTTCTGTGCACTGGTGGATGAGGCCGAGGGCGGCTGAGTGCAGCTGTGCAGAACTGGATTGACTGCAGGTAGGAATCTGATTAGTGGTCTGAGCTGAGATTGAGAGGGCATAGGCAGACCAGTCCTGTGTGTAAGGGTAGTGAAATATCAATCAAGATGTCTAAGAATGACTGTAAACTACCTCAATCGTGGACATTAGACAGTTTGTATAATGCAACTTGAAATGGTTCTGTTCTGAAAGAAAATGCAGACAGCAAAGCTGAATGTTGGAAAATGTTCGGACTGGTTGAAACCACAAACGATGAACAGATTTTTGGCTGGGTGGTCTGTGTGGATTGATCGACTTTTCTACTGTTTAAGTCAAGGTCAGACGAAGGATCAATTAAACATATGGGACAAAAAGTATGAGAGATCATATGAAGTCATGTGTTGTCAGCAGACAAGGCAGGCAACCGCTGATTGATCGGTTTATGAGAAAGGTTCCTGGTACAGATATTTCACCAGGGGACAGAGCTGCTGTGAAGAGTGCTGAACTGCTGCTAGTTGTTTTAGGCTGGACTGTTCTCTGTTGAGAGTTTGAATTTGAAATTGTTTTTCCAGCAAATGATTTTAATTGGCAGCAATAATGGAAAACATACAATGTTGACAGTGGTATACCTAGGGTATGTGACATCCAGGGCTAATCATTTTTTTTAACACCTCCCCCCAATAAAAAAATATTTTTAGTAATTTTATTTAATTTAGCTAGTTTTATGTCCTGTTCTCCCCAGAGAGCTCAGAACAGGTTACAGTTTAACATTCACAGTGTTACAATATAACATTACATAGGGTTACAATCTCTCTAACCCCATGCCCATGCTGTGGTATAAACAAAAAGAGACTTTTCCTCTCTCTTTTAGGTCATGCTTGCTGTCTTACACCAGCAGGATACGCATTTCAAATCTTACATATTGTAAACCCAAAACAGAAAATACAGGGTATTTTTTCTACCTTTTGTTGTCTGGTCATTTTATTATTCAAATCATATTGGTCCCAGGCTTTGGTTTCTGTTTGTCTTCTGTTAACTCGCTCACCAGGGTCTATGTTTTCTTCTTTCTCCGTGCTCACCATCCATCTTCCATCTCTGTACTTTCCCTTCCACTGTCATATCCAACATTTCTTTCCCAGTGTCTACCATCTCTCTTGTGCCCTGGATCAAACCTCTCTATTCCCCTCCAGGCAGCATTTCTCCCTTCCTCCCCTACATTATCATGTGAAATATTGCTTTCTCTTTCCCCATGCACTATCTCTCCCTGCCCTCCATCCTATGTCTAACATTTCTCCTTCTCGATGTATGTCTTTCTTCCCTCCTTCCAGCATATCTGAGTAGGGATCTCTGAGTCCAAGTTTCCAGCTATCTTGGCATCTTTTGGGCTTGCTCCGAGTTGCCGACACTACCAAGCAAAATTAAGGTCGTCTCCCAGTGACATCATAGAGGGCCTCGCAGTTCCCTACAAGAGACCCGTGCTCCTGTGAATATTTGAGAAGTTATTTCCTTGCAGCACACCTGAGTGGAGATCTTCTATATACATTTTTATGCATCTTGAGAAAGAAAAAAAATTGTTAATGGATGTATTTTAACAATGAGTCAGTAGCCATAACCCACCTCAGCATCAACAGTGCTTCCAAAGTTGTGATATTCTAATCCAAAACACATGGGAACCTCTTACTAAAGGGCTTTAAGAATCTCGGCGAGAGGGAGAATTAGAAGGCCTTGAGCATGCGCAGATGCATGCTCAAGGCCCAGCAGAGGCAGGAAGATCTTCTAGCGGCACCGGCATGTCCTGTGGGTTGCGTGCCGGTGCCAGATGGGGGGATAAGTTCAAGTTGTTCGGGCGGGGGGTGGCGGTTCAAGTGGGGGTGGGGGGCCATTGTGAGCGTGGGGGGGAACGATGCCGGTTATCAGGGGGGGGTGCTCGCAAATCGAGTCAACACTTGGTTTGCGAGACAAGTTTTGCGAGAATGTTTTGCTCATCTTACAAAACACACGCAAACCACGGTTACTCGCAAACCGAGGTTTGACTGTATTTAAAATGTAAAGCTAGCTATCCTCTTCATAACCTCTAATTTCTTATTATGTCCTTCCCTCATTTATTGAATTACCTATAAACCGTGCAGAGCTCTATCTTTATGGAGATGATGCGGTATACAAACTTAAGGTTTAGTTTAGTTTCTCTTTCTCTCTCTCTTTTTCTCTCTTTCTCTTTTCATTCTCATTAAAAGGCGTCATGTATGCAGGTAAATTAGGGAAATCCCTTTTCTTCAAATTCAGAGCTTTGAAATAACCTCCCTGCTCTGCTGCGGAACCTAGGCTCATTCCAATTATTCCGAAAGCATCTGAAAACCTGGCTTTTCTCCAAAACGTAAAGCTAACTATTTAAAATGTAAAGCTAGCTATCCTCTTCATAACCTCTAATTTCTTATTATGTCCTTCCCTCATTTATTGAATTACCTGTAAACCGTGATGAGCTCTATCTTTATGGAGATGATGCGGTATACAAACTTAAGGTTTAGTTTAGTTTCTTTCTCTTTTTTTCTCTCTCTCCCTCTCTCTCTCTTTTCTCTCTCTTTTTTTCTCTCTTTCTATTTCTCATTCTCATTAAAAGGCATCATGTATGCAGGTAAATTAAGGAAATCCCTTTTCTTCAAATTCAGAGCTTTGGAATAACCTCCCTGCTCTGCTGCGGAACCTAGGCTCATTCCAATTATTCCGAAAGCATCTGAAAACCTGGCTTTTCTCCAAAACGTAAAGCTATCTATTTAAAATGTAAAGCTAGCTATCCTCTTCATAACCTCTAATTTCTTATTATGTCCTTCCCTCATTTATTGAATTACCTGTAAACCATGCTGAGCTCTATCTTTATGGAGATGATGCGGTATACAAACTTAAGGTTTAGTTTAGTTTGTTTGTAGAATCACAGCTAGTGGCGCCTAACTCAACTTATGTGCCAGTGTATTAGGCTAGGGTTTTATTGGCCTAATTTACTGGCACCTGACATTGACACCTACCAGTGCCTAAGGCAATCCACACCTATACTCCGCCCCTAATCACACCTACTTTTCAAGTATGCAAGGGCAAGCACCTCGGTTTAGATGCCTACATGGCACCTACAAAGTTAGATACCTACCTGAAAATTAATGTTTTAATTGATCCAATCAGCGCTGTTAATTGAACAGTGCCTTAAAAAGCAATTTTTTTAAATTAACACCCCCCCTTTTAGAAAACCACAGTGCTCTGCGCTGCTCCCAACGCTCATAGGAATTCTATGAGCGTCGGGAGCAGCACAGAGCATCCAGTGCGCTGGCCTATCCTAAAAACCGCTATTGCAGTTTTGTAAAAAAAAAAAAAAAAAAAGGGGTGGGGGAGGGTAAATTAGGCACCTAGATCAGTTAGGTACGCCGTTCTGGGCAACTAACAGTAGACACTTTTTATAGAATCAGGGCCTAACTGAATAATGCAGTAGGTGGTGAGTGCTCTTGCGTTTGTTTTTTGAAAAAGAAAAAGAAACCTTACAACTAGGCTACATTTAATCTGGGCTAAATGTGCAGGAAGTCCCACGTTCGAATGCACCAAACCCTGATTTTACTGCACTTTAGAAAAAGGACCCCCCAGTTTGTTGCACCTGGTATAAAATGGGAATTACAAATCCCAGCAACCTTTGATAAGAAGCAGGTAAAGAGCAACTAAGAGGAGGAGAAAATGAATGGCTGTAAACCACTGGAATTTAGAGGCAAGTCAGTGTTCTACATGTATTTTAATTATTCCTTTGATTTAGGTAAAAAAATAAAGAAAAGATTTATGGCCATATATACAAGATACCCAATTATTAGCCTCACTGCTGCTGTTTGCATGTTCTGATATCTGTTTTTATTATTCCAAAGGACAATGACGGTGCCTTCAGGGCAGGCTACCTGCAAAAGTAGATCCAAGGTATCTTATGATAAATCTGTGTCCTCAGAGGACTGGTTTGATTCCAGTTTTACAGAATGTTTCCTGGGGTCATCCATCAGTAAATGGACAATTAAGACTGTCAGCAGAGGAGATCTAATGCATGTGAGAGCCCTGGCCATGCTGCTTTTATATATTTCCATTCTTACTTCCTATAAAAAAGATGACCCAGCAGAAAAAGTCAGATCTAAGCTATTCTACTGACAGGCTCACCGTGGCCAAGGACAAGAGATGAGAGCATTTTTTTAGTTGTTAAAAGAAATTAAACATGATTAGAGTATGCACCTATCCAACACATAGGGTATGCAGATTCTAATTAATTGGCACTGCTCTCCTTACATACAAATATATGAAATATGATGTTCCCCTTGGTGCAGTATGAATGATGTGATAGAACTCAAAAACGTGAAGGATAAATATAAATGTGTCACTTTTGTGTTTCTAGTTTTAAAGTGCATGAAAATGACAAATAGCATTAAGCAAAGCCAGACACAATCCTGAATGAGGGTACAAACTGTCTGCATGATTCTGTCAATGCATTCTGGTCAGGCCAGCCCCTGCTGGGAGTGTGTGGCACAGTGGTTAGAGCAACAGCCTCAGCACCCTGAGGTTGTGGGTTCAAATCCTATGCTGTTCCTTGTGACCCTGGGCAAGTCACTTAATCCCCACTGGGACAGACAGGGGAAATTGCTTGAGTATCTGAATGTAAACCACTTAGGCTATAAGTCAGGGGTAGGGAACTCCGGTCTTCAAGAGCTGTATTCCAGTTGGGATTTCCCCAATGAATATGCATTGAAAGCAGTGCATGCAAATAGATCTCATGCATATTCATTGGGGAAATCCTGAAAACCCGACTGGCATACGGCTCTCGAGTTTCCTACCCCTGCTATAAGTGGTATAGAAATAAAATAAATAAATAACTGCTTAATTTCTCTTCTCCTCCCTGTTTCTTATTTAAAAAAACAAAAAAAACATAAAAAAATAAACCCTTGTCTTTCCTTTGTTAAATCATATTTCCTCTTTCCCTTTCCCTTCATAGGAATAAGGGTAAGACTTATAGTCCCACCAACCCCAGGGACCACTTTTCATATATAGAGACCCAAATAATCAGGACTACTCAAATCAAGTCACTTCACAACCAATCAAGATGACCTTTATTCTATGCAATCACTGTGGTGCTTTAATTCCAAGACATACTATTTGGAGGCTTAAGGCTTGCCCCATCTGTCTTCAACTTGCTAGTATTAAGGAGGAGCTCTGCAAACTTAAACAGGAATTGAATACAATTAAAGCAGCTTCCATCACTCCACAAAATCATACCAACTTACCACCTCTACCTAAAATAATAAAACAGCCCAGGAATAAATGGGTCACAGTAGGCTCAGGAAGACTGAGACATGTAACATAGAAACATCCACCTTCACAAATATTACCTCTACAGAATTCCTTCGCTCCACTAGTGCACTGCGATACTCAAGAAAACAGAAGGGAGGTGGGACTGGAATCAATGAAAATAACTCAAGAGAACAAGCGCACCCTAAGCACAAATAAAAAAGCCAAAAACAGAAAACTATTACTGTTGGGGGATTCCATCATCAGAGGCATTAACCTTGGAACAAAGGGCGAGGAGACCAAAATAGTGAAATGTCTTCCAGGATTCTCAGCTACCAGGAGTTTCAGGCAAATACAGACTATAATTAAGGAAGAAACTAAGGATTTTAACACTGATGTTGTTATCCATTTGGGAACAAATGATCTGGCCAACAACACCACACTTGCAGCACAGAAAGCTTTTTGGGAGCTTGGTGAGGGCGTGAAACCTTTTGTAAAGACTTTAGCTTTTTCTGAAATACTGCCTGCATATGGAAAGGGAGAGCAAAGAGTGAAAAACACAGAGGACTTTAATAGATGGCTCAAAGCCTGATGTCATCAAGAAGGCTTCAGGTGCATAGGAGGATGGGGAAATACATGGAAGGACAAGAAGCTATATTGCTCTGATGGACTACATATTACTACAACAGGAAAAAGAAACCTTGCAGAGAAATTTAGACAATATTTTTCTAGGCATTTAAACTAGAAGGTGGGGGTGGTGTATGTACGAAGGACAATTATAGAGACCACCCCTGGCAAAAGAAAAGATGTGATAGTAGTAAAGACTGCAACAGAAACAATATCAGCAACTCATTTCTTAGTATTGCAACAGAAAGTGAAACGAAACAAAAATCCATACGAAAAAGGAGATTATCGCTGAAAAATAGCTGGAAAGCGATGACCACAAATGCTCGCAGTCTAAGCAACAAAGTTCATGATTGCAAGCCCTGATGTTAGAGGCAGATCTAGATATTGTCGCTATCACAGAGACATGGTTCAGTGAATCACATGGATGGGATGCAAACATACCTGGATATAATCTTTTTAGGAAGGACAGAGATGGTCAAAAAGGTGGAGGAGTAGCTCTCTATGTAAAGATCAATATCCAAGCGACTGAAATGCAAGGAACCTGGGGAGAGGAAGAAGCGATATGGATTGCTCTGAAAAGAGAAGATGGAACTTCTATCTACGTGGGTGTAGTCTACAGACCTCTGACTCAATCACAGCAAATTGATAAGGATCTGATTGTGGATATCTAAAAGTTTGGAAGGAAAGAGGAGGTTCTGCTGTTGGGAGATTTCAACCTGCTGGATGCGGACTGGAATGTTCCATCTGCGGAATCGGAAAGAAGTAGGGAGATTGTGGAAAGACAGTGGTCTAAGCTGAAAGGAGCGATAAAAATGGCTACGGACCTTTATGTGAAGAAAATCAATAAAAACAAGAGAAAAAGGAAGCCGATATGATTCTCCAACCTAATGGCTGAGAAAATAAAGGCAAAAGAGTTGGCGTTTGTGAAATATAAAAAAACCCAAGAAGAGGAGAACAGAAAGGACTACAGGGTGAAACTGAAAGAAGCCAAGAGAGAGATACGTCTGGCGAAAGCACAGGCGGAAGAACAAATGGCTAAAAATGTAAAAAAGGGAGACAAAAATTTTTTCAGATATATTAGTGAAAGGAGGAAGATGAAAAATGGAATTGCTAGGCTAAAAGATGCTGGGAACCAATATGTGGAGAGTGATGAGGAGAAAGCAAATGTGCTAAACAAATACTTCTCTTCTGTGTTCACAGAAAAAAATCCTGGAGAAGGACCAAGATTGTCTGGCAAAGTTACACGAGAAAATGGAGTAGATTCTGCGCCGTTCACGGAGGAGGGTGTTTATGAGCAACTTGAAAAACTGAAGGTGGACAAAGTGATGGGACCAGACGGGATCCATCCCAGGATACTAAGGGAGCTCAGAGAGGTTCTGGAAAGTCCTATTAAAGACTTGTTCAACAAATCTCTGGAGACGGGAGTGATTCCTGGGGATTGGAGGAGAGTGGATGTGGTCCCTATTCATAAAAGTAGTCACAGGTATGAAGCAAGAAACTACAGGCTGGTGAGCCTCACTTCAGTTGTTGGAAAAATAATGGAAGTGTTGCTGAAAGAAAGGATAGTGTACTTCCTTGAATCTAATGGGTTACAGGATCCGAGGCAACATGGCTTTACAAAAGGTAAATCGTGCCAAACGAACCTGATTGAATTGTTTGATTGGGTGACCAGAGAGCTGGATATAGGTCATATGCTAGATGTAATTTACTTGGATTTCAGCAAAGCCTTTGATACAGTTCCTCATAGGAGGCTGTTGAACAAACTTGAAGGGCTGAAGTTAGGACCCAAAGTGGTGAACTGGGTCAGAAACTGGCTGTCGGACAGACGCCAGAGGGTGGTAGTTAATGGAAGTCGCTCGAAGGAAGGAAAGGTGAGTAGTGGAGTCCCTCAGGGTTCAGTGCTGGGGCTAATCCTGTTCAATATGTTTGTGAGTGACATTGCTGAAGGGTTAGAAGGAAAAGTGTGCCTTTTTGCAGATGATACCAAGATTTGTAACAGAGTAGACACCGAAGAGGGAGTGGAAAATATGAAAAAGGATCTGCAAAAGTTAGAGGAATGGTCTAATGCCTGGCAACTAAAATTCAATGCAAAGAAATGCAGAGTAATGCATTTGGGGATTAATAATAGGAAGGAACTGTACATGCTGGGAGGAGAGAAGCTGATATGCACGGATGGGAGAGGGACCTTGGGTTATAGTGTCTGAAGATCTAAAGGCAAAAAAACAGTGTGACAATGCAGTGGCTGCTGCCAGAAGGATGCCGGGCTGTATAAAGAGAGGCGTAGTCAGTAGAAGGAAGAAGGTGTTGATACCCCTGTACAGGTCATTGGTAAGGCCCCACTTGGAGTATTGTGTTCAGTTTTGGAGACCGTATCTGGCGAAGGACGTAAGAAGACTTGAGGCGGTCCAGAGGAGGGCGACGAAAATGATAGGAGGCTTGCGCCAGAAGACGTATGAGGAGAGACTTGAAGCTCTGAGGAAAGTCCTAGAGGAAAGGAGAGATAGGGGAGATATGATTCAGACGTTCAAATACTTGAAAGGTATTAACGTAGGACAAAATCTTTTCCAGAGAAAGGAAAATGGTAAAACCAGAGGACATAATTTGAGGTTGAGGGATGGTAGATTCAGGGGCAATGTTAGGAAATTCTACTTTACGGAGAGGGTAGTGGATGCCTGGAATGCGCTCCCGAGAGAGGTGGTGGAAAGTAAAACTGTGACTGAGTTCAAAGAAGTGTGGGATGAACACAGAGGATTTAGAATCAGAAATAATATTAAATATTGAACTAAGGCCAGTACTGGACAGACTTGCACGGTCTGTGTCTGTATATGGCCATTTGGTGGAGGGTGTAGATGGGCTGGAGTAAATCTTAACAGAGATTTCAGCAGTTGGAACCCAAGCACAACTTGGAATCCAAAGCTTTACCGGGTAAAGCTTTGGATTCTTGCCCAGAAATAGCTAAGAAGAAAAAATTAAAAAATTTAAATTGAATCAGGTTGGGCAGACTGGATGGACCATTCGGGTCTTTATCTGCCGTCATCTACTATGTTACTATGTTACTATGAAGTTATGTACAAATCTCAGCCAATGACCCTCAATTGATAATCACTATGTTCCACCTGCAACATCATTCAATAGTCAATCAGAAAATCAAGTGGGTATATTGGATAATTTATACAATGTTGTTTGTTTTTTTTTAAAACTTTCCTGCATGTTAGTGTCAAAATTTTTTTTATATATGATTTAATATATCATTTATGCGCCCACTATGTTTTATACCATTCATCTGGTGCCCCACTTTATCAACAAACTCACCCAAATGAGAAATAAATTAGGAGGTTGAAGTATCATATAAATGTTCTATTCTCAGTAAAGAGACCTCTTATAACATGGATGTTATTTCAAGTCCTCATCCTCAATACATACAGTATTATCATTTACTTCAATCACAACCTCCTTCCTACCTTTTAATTTCTACCTTTTATTTCTACCTAACTTTGGGTTCAAATTCTACTATTTATAAATATGAATCTAATATAATAAAACGGTAAGCCGCGCATGCACACTTCCTATGCGTGCGTCCGTTTTCCGTGAGCTGTAGCACACATAGGAAGTGCGCATGTGCGGCTTACAGTCTGGCCTCACGCGAGGCAAGACAAGTGGCATGCGTGCTCTTCCCTGCTATCCACCGCTGCCGGCCGCTAGCACCCCCTGCCCTCTCCGTCACCTCCAGGCTCCAGCGGCGTAGGCAGCACTTTAAACACGCTGCTTCACGCCCTTCTCTGCCGATTTCCTCTGCCACGTCTCTGATGACATCATCGGAGACAGACGCGGCAGAAGAAATCGCCAGTAGAAGGCCACGAAGCAGCGTGTTTAAAGTGCTGCCTACGCAGCTGGAGTCCCGAGGTTTGTCGGCGGTGGGAGGGTCAGGAGCAGGCCGGATCAACAACGGCAGTCAAAGAAGGGGGAGGGGCTGAACGGAGCAGGGAAGATAAGGTAAGAAAAGGGAAAGGGGGAGTGGGGGAAAATGCTGCTACTGCTTCTACACAGGAAAGGGGGGGATAGGAGGGAAATGCTGTTACTGCTGCATAGGGAAGTGGGATGGAAATGCTGCTGCACAGGGAAATGGGGAAAAATGATAGACAGACAGCGGGAGGGACAGAGACAGAAAGAAAGAAAGACACAGGGCCAGGGAGAGGGACAGAAAAACAGACAGAGAAAGGGGTCAGAGAGAGAGTCAGCGGGAGAGGGAAAGGGGGCTGCTTTGGGGGAAGGGGTGTGCTTGGGGCAAACAGCTTTGCTCTGGGGGGAAGACAGAAGGGGCCATGGAGAGACAGGGAGAGGGATAGGGGGCTGCTTTGGGGGGAGGGGTGTGCTGGGGGGAAACAGAAGGGGCCATGGAGAGATAGGGAAAGGGGACAGAGCTTTGCTCTGGGGGGGGAAGACAGAAGAGGGCCATGGAGAGACATTTTGGGGAGAGGTGGGTGCTGGGGGCAGACAGCTTTGCTCATGGGGGAGGGGGAGACAGAAGGATACAGACAGCGGCCAAGGAGAGAGAGATAAAGAAACACAGACAGACAGACACATCTATTCTAGCACCCGTTAATGTAACGGGCTTAAAGACTAGTATGAATATAAATGGTTTTGTTATTGTACCAAAAACTAAAATCTAAGAACAATTCATCAATGCAATACTAATTAGCAAATGCTAATGATTGAAGAACAGCAACACTTATCTTGATAGCTTTTTTGCTAATACCAATGCTGGATAACTATGCCATGAAGGAGATACATTTTCCATTTAAGACTACAAAAGGTAAGCAAGAAATGATCTGACAATGCACCTCTTCATTTCTGTATTGGAGGTCTCTCCAAGCAGCACACCATGGCTTGCTGTCCATGCCTTCTTTGGTATTCGATTCTCTTTCACAAATGACAGGGCCATGAAAAGTGACTGCCATTAAGCGTAAAACACAGATGTATTGCCACTGGTAGTCAATGGAGTTGTGACAATAGCGGCCAAGTAGGAAACCACCTTGGTACTTCTCCAAACAACTCTCATCATAACACCAGGGCCCTCTGAAACATAAGAAGATAAGATATGCCATATGGGGCAATGTTCTCTCTAAGTTGTGTTGCCAGCACCTTTTAGTGGGAGGCCTGCACATTTTCCACTTCCACTACGTGCATGGCCAAGAGAGACTACAAATGAGCTTCTGCCCATCGAAAGAGGAGTTGAGCTTCTAGGCACAATGGGGTGCTCCTGATGCCTCCTTTGCTTGTTGAAATAAGCTGCCACTGTCATATTGTCTTAGAAGACTCTGACTGCCTTACCTCGCAGAGACTTCTCCAGTGCCCGAAGTCCTAGTCAAATGACTCTTAGTTCCAAACAATTTATGGACCACTTCTGCTGAACCAGTGTCCACTGACCCTGAACTGGGTGTCTATTGTAATTACCTCCACCCCCCCCCCCCAACTGTAAAGGCCGGCATCAGTCATTAGTATTACTCAGAAGGAAATGCACAAGTTACCATGGAAGCAGTTGCTGAAGTGAGTCCATCTGAGGAGACCAGCGAGAGAGGAGGGATCTCATGTATGCTCTCGCCCATGGGACCAACTCTATGGCTGCTGTCATTGACCCCAGGACCTGCAGGTAGTTCTACACTGTGAAAGTCGTCGTCTGGAGCAGATCCAAAATCTGCTTCTGGAACTTCAGTCTGCATGGCTCTGAAAGAAAAAGCTGGCCCAAGGCTGTGTTGAACAAAATTCCCAGGTGCTGGGTCAGCTCCAGCTGACTCTTCTTGAAGTTGACAATCCATCCCAAGTCCTGGAGGAGTTGCACCACTTTCAAAACCACCAGTTCACTTTTCTCCTTGGATGGAGCTCTGATGATCAAGTCATCCAATTTGGGTGCTCTTGGATCCCTGCCTTGCAGAGGTGTGCTGCTACTACTACCACCATCACTGTGGTAAAGATGTGAGGTTCCGTTGCAAGGCCAGGCTTCGGCGTGGGAGGGAGGCAGGTAGGCAGGCTGGCTTCGGGGAGGGGTTGGGACAAAGGCTGGAAGGCAGTGAGGGGGACATAGGAAGGAGGGAGAGAGGAAGGAAGGAGGGAGAGAGAGGCAGAGAAGGGGGGGGGGATGTAAGCAGAAGAAAGACAGAGAGAGAGAAAGGCCTGAACCAAAGGGGAAAGACAGGAGGCAGATTCTGGACTATGGGAGGTGCAGGCAGAGGGGGAGAGACCCTGAGGAAGAATAGAGAGATGGAAGATCATAACAGAGGGGGGATAGAGAGGGAGACCTGGACAAAAGTGGTGGTAGGTACAAAGGAGAACTGACACTGGATCTGGAGAGGGTAAGCAGAGGGAAAAGAGATAATGACCTGGACCCAAAGGGGATTGGGCTGGATTGTGAAAGAAATGTTGGATAAGAAAGAAAGAAAGACAGATTGGATGCACAGTCAGCAAAATGTGTCAGCTTTGAGAATTTATATCTGCTGTCTATATTTTGCACTATATTTGTCTATTTTTCTATAGTTGTTACTGAAGTGACATTGCATATTTTAAAGTCTGCCTTGACATCTTTTAAAAAAACCTGAATATAAATGATAATTAACATTTTCTCTGAGTACAGCGTGCTTTGTGTTTTTTAAATTTTGTGGTTACCATTATGTATTAATAAGATTACATTGTGTGTATATG
The DNA here is from genome assembly GCF_902459505.1 of Geotrypetes seraphini. Classification (NCBI taxonomy): domain Eukaryota; kingdom Metazoa; phylum Chordata; class Amphibia; order Gymnophiona; family Dermophiidae; genus Geotrypetes; species Geotrypetes seraphini. Next base: position 91,505,680 of record NC_047094.1, on the reverse strand, counting down.
AAAAATGGATGGAAGAAATTGCATTACAATTGTATTATTATTATTATGGGGTGGAGTCAGGGGTGGAGTTTGGGCAGAGCTTTTGGGCCACCCCAAACAAAAAAGCTTTCCGCTGCCTATGACCTGAACAATCCTCAAAAAAAGGATATGTCTGGGTTTTTTCACACATCTGATAATCCTAGGTCAGAGCAACAGAGCTGATCATAACTGAGCACTGAGAAGATGGAGCTAGTGGAAATTGAAGCTTCAATTCTCTCAGTGATGTGGAAATACAGTGGTACCTCAGAATCCGAACGCTCCAGAATTCGAACGTTTTGGAATCCAAACTTTTTTTTGTAGTAAATTTTGCCCCACAATCCAAACTCTGCTTTGGAATCCGAACACCCTGCACATTGTATGTGTGTGTTTCTGCCCCAGAATCTGAAATCCGCTTTGGAATATTTGTTAATATTTTACCTTAAAATCCAGTGTATTTACTGTTAAAATTTGAGTTTGTGGGACCCAGGAACGGATTAATCCAGTTTCTATTATTTTCAATGGGAATAGGATACAAAGCGATAGGAGACAAGAAAAAATCATTCCGGAAATGGAAAAAGGACCAAACTGAGGAGAACTGGAAAGAACACAGGAAAAGTCAAAAAGAGTGTCATCAAGTGGTTAGGAGAGCGAAAAGAGAATATGAAGAGAGGCTGGCCAGGGAGGCAAAAAACTTCAAATCATTCTTCAGATATGTTAAAGCAGGGGTGTCAAAGTCCCTCCTCGAGGGCCGTAATCCAGTCGGGTTTTCAGGATTTCCCCAATGAATATGCATTGAAAGCAGTGCATGCACATAGATCTCATGCATATTCATTGGGGAAATCCTGAAAACCCGACTGGATTCCGGCCCTCGAGGACCGACTTTGACACCTGTGTGTTAAAGGGAAGCAACCGGCGAGGGAGGAAGTAGGACCTTTGGATGATGGAGACAGAAAGGGAGTGATAAAGGAGGAAAAAGAGGTAGCCGACAGGTTAAACAAATTTTTCTCGTCAGTCTTCACGAGCGAGGAGACATCCAGTGTACCAGAACCCAACGTGATCTTCCATGGAGACCAGGAAGAAAAACTGTCAACAATAGAGGTGAGCCATGAGGATGTCCTCCAACAGATAGATAGATTGAAAAGCGACAAATCACCAGGCCCGGACGGTATCTACCCTAGGGTACTAAAAGAACTAAGAAATGAGATAGCGGGAATACTCCAACGAGTTTGCAACCTATCCTTGAAAACTGGAGAGATCCCGGAGGATTGGAAGATAGCAAATGTTACACCTATCTTTAAAAAGGGGTCAAGAGGAGACCCGGGAAACTATAGGCCGGTCAGTTTGACATCGGTAGCGGGCAAGATGGTAGAAGCACTGATAAAGGACAGCATCTGTGAGCACATCGAAAAAAATGGGCTGATGAAAGCGAGCCAACATGGCTTCTGCAAGGGAAGATCGTGCCAAACAAACTTACTGCACTTCTTTGAGGGGGTAAACAGTCAGTTGGACAAAGGGGAACCCGTAGACATCATTTACCTCGACTTCAAAAAGGCCTTTGACAAGGTACCCCATGAGCGGCTACTTAGGAAGCTGTGGAACCACGGGGTGGAAGGGGACGTGCACAGATGGGTCAAACACTGGTTGGCAGGCAGAAGGCAGAGGGTTGGAGTGAAGGGTCACTACTCGGACTGGAGGAAGGTCATGAGCGGAGTTCCGCAGGGGTCTGTACTCGGACCGCTGCTGTTCAATGTATTTATCAATGACCTTGAAACGGGGACGAAGTGTGAAGTTATCAAATTTGCGGATGACACTAAATTCTGTAGAAGGGTTAGAAATGCGGAAGAGTGTGAGGACCTACAAAGGGACCTAAGCAAACTGGAAGAGTGGGTGAATAAATGGCAGATGGACTTCAATGTAGGGAAATGCAAGGTCATGCATTTAGGGAGAAAGAACCCGATGTTCAGCTACCAAATGGGGGGATTAGTGTTAGAAAGAAGTAGCCTTGAAAGAGATTTGGGTGTACTGGTGGACACAACAACGAAGTCAACAGCACAATGCGCAGCAGCCGCGAAGAAGGCAAACAGAATGTTGGGTATTATTAAGAAGGGTATTACGACCAGAACGAGAGAAGTCATACTGCCGTTGTATCGGGCAATGGTGCGCCCGCACCTGGAGTACTGTGTTCAGTATTGGTCACCGTACCTTAAGAAGGATATGGCAATACTTGAGAGGGTCCAGAGGAAAGCGACACAAATTATTAAGGGCATGGAAAACCTTTCATACACTGAAAGATTGGAGAGACTGGGGCTCTTCTCCCTGGAAAAGCGGAGACTCAGAGGAGACATGATAGAGACCTACAAGATCATGAAGGGCATAGAGAGGGTAGAGAGGGACAGATTCTTCAAACTTTCAAAACATAAAAGAACAAGAGGGCATTTGGAAAAGTTGGAAGGAGACAGATTCAGAACGAATGCTAGGAAGTTTTTCTTTACCCAGCGTGTGGTGGACACCTGGAATGCGCTTCCAGAGGACGTAATAGGACAGAGTACGGTACTGGAGTTCAAGAAAGGATTGGACAATTTCCTACTGGAAAAAGGGATAGAAGGGTATAGATAGAGGGCTACTGCACAGGTCCTGGACCTGTTGGGCCGCCGCGTGAGCAGACTGCTGGGCACGATGGACCTCGGGTCTGACCCAGTGGAGGCATTGCTTATGTTCTTATGTTCTTATGAATAATTGTCTTGGAACTTGAACGCTTTGGAACTCGAACGGGGTTCTGAAACGGATTGTTTGGATTCCAAGGCATCACTGTAATGCCCAAGAGTACAGAGGCCTTGAAAATCCGGTGCACTGTGGTGTCTTCCTCCCTGGTCCAGGGCCACTGCTGTTTCTTGACTACAATGCATACTTAGGTCCCCTTTTACAAAGCTGCTATAGCGATTCCTGTGTCGCAAATGTGATGCAGCCCATTCAATTCCTACGGGCTGCGTCACCTTTATCACATCGGGACTTGTTATGGCAGCTTTGTAAAAGGAGCCCTTAAAGCAGGGGCCACAAAAACAATAAAAAAGGTTGATTTTACAGCTACATTTGAAATGGGTGGAATTTAGTTTGTACCACATATAGGTTTGAATTATATATTGCTATAAAATTAAAGTTTCTGTTCGATTACAGAAATTAGATAGTTCCAAGTTATTATTGTATGATATTTATGTTACCTGTATAGATAATAGTGTAATATGTGGAATATCTTTTGTTTTTTCATTTGTATGACATTGTTTTTGATTAAAAATCAATAAAGAATTTAAAAAATAAAAAAAAGATAGTTCTAAGTCTGATAGATGCTGGCACTGTCATGTCGAAGTTGGGACATTGGATCATTTATTGTACTATTGTCCCTTGATACTTAAATTTTGGAGATCTATTTGGGATCAAGTGAACAAACTTGGAAAATCCAGTGGCATTGACGTACGATACCATCCTATTTGGTACGTTAATGAGAGCTACAAGTCAAATATCTTCTTGCAATAACAAACTTCTCTTTATAATGACAGGGGTTGCCATACAACTTATTTTGAGGAATTGGGAAAATTGGGATCGGTTAAATTACACTTTCTGGTGGGAATCTCTGTGTCAAACTTTTAAAATGGAACGTATGATGGCCATACAACAAGGACAGTATAGGAAATTTCTGGATGTTTGGGAACCATTGCCAAAATTCTGTAAGGACTGATAACTGATTTTATTTTATTTTATGACCCTTTTAACATACACATACACGGAGGGTGGGGGGGGGAGGATTTGCATTGCAATCTTAAAATGGGAAAGTTATTGATTGATTCTATGTATAGTATTTGTTTTTCTTGATTATTGTGTAGGAGGAAGGGTTAAAATAGTTGCTTATTTATGTCTGTAGGATCAAAGTGCTTTTTTTGTACTATTATATGTTTATACAGTATATATTTGTTTTGCACAGTTGTAGTTTGGAAAATCAATAAAGATTAAAAAACAACAACATCTATTTAAGCTTAGATTGAAATGGTTACGATTGACATCTTATATTAATTGTTTTCCCAACACTTTCACATTGTCTTTGTAATATGTTTTATTGTTCACACTTTTCCTTTTGTGGATTATTCTGATGATTACAGTACAATGTTTTATAATATGTTTGTGTTTTTTCTGAAAAATTTAATAAAGATACATTGACTAGGAAATGGGCTTAGCGCACAGGAAAGACCTCTGTAAGGACATGCTAAATAAATATCAGGCTTAGATTTTTATAAGTGTGGAAAGGGGCATTTTCAGAAAAATAATGTCTGTCTAAAATATAGACCAGCTGATAACTTCCTTAAAACCGTCCATCTAGATTTCTTGTTTGATTATGGCTGTGAAATGGACATTTCTATACTGAAAATGTCCAAAATGAATAGCCATATTCCAAATTGAAACGTCCAACTTTTGAATGACAAAAAAAATGTACATTTGTCTGGTATCATTTTCAAAAATATTACTAAAGCAGGAACTTTAGATCATTTATTGTTTCATTGCCCATTTATTATGAATTTTTGGAAATCAATTGGGGACCAAATTAATAATTTATTAGATAACCCAGTGGCGTTATCCTATGGTACTGTGGTATTTGGTATGGAAATGAGAGCAAAAAGTCAGATTTCTGCGAACAATAATAAATTATTACTTATAATGACTGGTGTTGCCATTCAGCAAATCACATTTAATTGGAAGGATTGGAGGAGATTAAATTACAACTTCTGGTGGAACTCTTTATGCCATATCTATAAAATGGAAAGGTTTATTGCATTACAGCGGGGATATTTTAAGAAATTTCAGGATGTGTGGAAACCATTAACAAAATATTGTAAAGATTAATTGAAAGTATTTCCCTTATATTTATCAATTTAAGGTGTAGGGAGGGGGGAATTTTATTATTATATGTTTTTATGATTATGGAATTATATGGGTAGAAGGGATGGGGAAGGGATAAGAATTTATGAAATGTACCAAATGATTGATTGTAAGTGATGTATTTATTGTGAATGTGAATGAATATATTTAACACTTATTGTAATTTTGAAAATGAATAAAGAATATTAAAAAAAAAAATATTACTAAACAAATACACATTTTGAAAGTTCCAGCTGATTCTTTCAAGAGGTTATGTATAAAATGTTTTTGCACTCGACTTCCTGAGGCAGCGAAAGACAGCTAGTGTTGAGGTCAAGTTTTCATCCAGTTTTTATTTATTTATTCAATTTTCTATACCGTTTTCCCAGGAGAGCTCAGAACAGTTTACGTGAATTTATTCAGGTACTTAAGCATTTTTCCTTGTCTGGCCTGGCGGGCTCACAATCTATCTGGATAGAAATCAGCTTGGATTCAGAGAATCCTATAGTATAGAAACTTTGTTATTAACAACCTTAGATAAATTAAGGCTAGGTATGGATCAAAGAAAGTGCTTCTGTTTCATGTTGTCAGATATCTCCTCAGCATTTAAGTCGATTGATTTGGAGTTGTCATTATTGAGACTCAAAAATATGGGGATCTCAGGAGCTGTATTTCATTGGTTTAGTTCTTTTTTTGGCAGGAGGGTGTGTGTGCATAGCAAGGGAGAAATAACAGCAAATGCCTTGATTAAAAAAAGAGGTTCCTCAAGGATCTGCTCTGTCTGCAATATTGTTTAATATCTATTAAGCTCCCTTGAGAAAGGTTTTGGATTCCATGGGGGTATCATATAGGTTTTATGCAGATGATATTATTATTATTTTTTTTTCAGAGGACTGGGGTGAGCAATTGATGTCTGATTTAAACCATTACATGAATATGATTCATATGATTCAGGAATGGATGCATAAGCAGGGTCTTGTATTGAACATTGCAAAAACAGAAGTTATGATAGTGGGAGACTATAATGAACAATTTTGGCTTACAAATAGTGACCTAAAAGAACATTCAATAGTGGTGAAAGATAAGATCTTGATATTGGGGGTGGTCTTGGATTCAAAATTAACATTGGAGGCTCAGGTAACTAGTGATTCAGATGGCATACTTTGCATTACAAATGTTGATGCAAATAAAGAAGATTTTGTCTAATATGGACTTTAGAGATGTCATACAAAGTATGGTATTGTGCAAACTTGATTATTGTAATGGAATGTATATAGGGATGTCTGCAACGAAAATGAAAGCACTACAGATCATGCAACATTCTACCACAGGTTTATTGGTGGGAAAATCAGTTTGATCACATAACACCAATACTTAACCCTCAACAGGGCACTTTAAGAAAGTTACGTTAAAGGGCACCTGGGGTCCATGTAGACCCCAGCACCATAAAGTCATATTACAGCTTAAATAAATTGAATGTAAATAATTATTGAGGTTAAATGCCATAAGATCTTGAAACAGACAAGGAACAAGCAGTTTATAAATTTGAAAAATTTATTAAATCATACTTCTCTGACTGAATTTAACTTTAATAAATAACTTTAATAATTACCTTTAAAACATCAACAGCTTCAATGTTTATATTTCAGTTTCAGATGCAATTGTCACACAATACTGACAGCGTGCTGTGCTCATTGCAAACTTTGTGATTGCATGTTATGCATATCTGTTTCACTTTTCTGTCCTGCGTTCTACTGCAGATATAACATTGCTTTTTCTTTGGCGGCTCCAACTGGCATTTTTCAGCAGGATTTGACTGACAGTAACAAAGCCTGATCAGAGACTGCTTTGCTCCTTTCTACAGCTACTATGGACATTGAAGCCTTTCCTGTATATGATCAGCAGTTAACTGGCATCCTAATTGCACCAGAAATTACCTTCTTATTCAGGTCTTCTTAGCCTCATTTTGCGATAGACAGAATTTCCAGGTTACGAAGGCTGCAATGACACGGACATCTAGCATACCGAAGAACAATGCCATTGGCCAACGATTGTTCTTATGTCGACAAGTATATGTAGTTGCCATCTTGTCCATATTGTCAACACCACCTTTGCAAGAGTTGTAGTGCAGGATTACTTGTGGTTTGCGATCTTCCCCTTCAATTGCTTTGTCGTGATGCATTGATGACCGCATTGTAACGACCTTTCCCTCCTTTGATTGAAACAAGAGGAAAAGAAGAAAAATCATCCACTTTTGGCTTCTGTAAAGAAGTCTTTACAGAAGCCAAAAGTGGATGACTTTTCTTCTTTTCCTCTTGTTTCAGTCATCTCCTTTGGAATATAAGGCTTATTTCTCTGAATAGTTCCAACCAGTGTTGTGTCCATTTGCAGCAAATCTTCTGCCAATGGAACTGATGTGAAGAAGTTGTCTGTCACAATATTACAACCACTTTTCAACCAGCACTTTGTCAATTACTTTACAGCTGCTGCTTCTTGGCCCTTATCTCTATCATGACCAGGTTGACATCCAAGGTAGACCTCACCTGTCAGAGGAAAACATGTAGCTGAATCGCAAGCCCACCAAATTTTGATTCCATACTTTGCTAGCTTGCTTGGGATGTATTATCTGAATGGACATTTGCCACAATAAGCCACAAGTTGCTCATCTACTGTGATATCTGTACCAGGAATGTAATATTTTTGCAGCTGTGCTATGAACATTTCCCAGAATCAAATGAAAGTTTAGCAATAACTAATATGGCCTTTGAAACATTATAAGTTCATAGCTATCGTTTGCTGCCACTGACATAGATCCATGTTTCGGTTTCTATAGTATTGATACAGCAGTTATTGTGATAGATGATAAATTATCCAAAATATCTGCACAATTGCTCGATTGTCACATCTCTCATTATTCATGTGATCTTATACTGTTTGAATTCACATAAAGTAATGCTGTTACCAATCTAATTAAGATATTTGTAAAATATAAGTTGTTAGGTAAACATAAATATAAGCCATAGAATATTTATACATAGAAAAATTGACAAAAAAGCAATAGGTAAACAATGCCACTTACCCAACAGTTCAATCTGGAGGTTTCCTTCTTATTGTACATTGATCCTGACTGCCAACAGTATTAATTTTTAGCATTCAGTTATCGAAAATTGTTGGGGTCCCTTTGGACCCCAAATGAAAAAACATTTTTCTTAAAGAAGTGACTGTCATATGTCAAGTTGGTTTACATCAATCTATGCAGGAATGCCAGCGTGACAAATCCTCTGTAATAAAACCTTAAGCACGCATGTGCACTTACAATTTTATGATCCCTGCCACCGTGGTTTCTGACTCCGTGGCCATGTTTGATTTGCAGCGTGCGGCAACGTATGGCATGTGTGCACATTCGGAGCTAACACCGGGGAGAGAAGGAGGCGGCGGCGACCATGCTAAGGAGCTAGAGGAGGGAAGGCCATAACCACTGCCGCTCCCTGGTCGCATGGTCTTCTCCTCTGCCTCCACTCTCCCCTCTGGATCAGAGCACCGTTGCAGCTCACAGGAGCTGCATTCTCTGCCCACCCGGCAGCAAACCAACACCCCTTACCTCTGAATTTGAGTTCATTGGGTGGGTCGAGGATGAGGATCTGTTTATTCACTACCATAGCGCTGGAAGCTGGTGGCGCTGCCGCAGAGGGGGGGGAGTGGACTGGGGAGGTGAGGGTAGGGCAAAGGAAGGGGAGTGGGGCACAGGCAGGGAATGGGAGGGAGGGAAAGAGACAGAAAGACAGACAGACACACAGACAGCGGCCAAGGAGAGAGAGAGAAAGAGACAGAAAGCCACACAGACAGCAGGCAAGGAGAGAGAGAGAGAAAGACAGAGACACAGAGAGCAAGAGAGACAGAAAGACAGACAGACAGCGGCCTAGGAGAGAGAGAGAGACAGAAAGGCAGACAGACACACAGACAGCAGGCAAGGAGAAAGAGAGAGACAGAAAGACACACATACACAGAGAGCGACAGAGGGAGACAGAAAGACAGACAGACAATGGCCAAGGAGAGAGAGACAGACAGAAAGACATACAGACACACAAACAGTGGTCAAGGAGAGACACAGAAAGAAAGAAAGACAGACAGACAGCAGCCAAAGAGAGAGAGAGACAGAAAGAAAGACAGACAGAGAGAGGCAGAAAGAAAGACAGATAGACATATTTTATCTAGCACCCATTAATGTAACGGGCTTAAACACTAGTACATAAAATATTTCAGTTCAGTCTTGAACGGTGTTTATGCAAATGACATGCATATATGGCTGGGGTCCACATAGATCCCAGGTGCCCTGTTGAGGGTTAAGAACCTCCATTCGTTACCAATACACAGTTATGTACAGTATAAAATTTAAAAATTAATTCACCAAGGGGTTTACGATCAGTTACCTAGTTATTTGCAGGGATGCTTGGCCTGGTATAAGGCTAAAAGGTCATTAAGATCTGAAAAACCTTGCATTTGTTAGAAGTGAGGAAGAGTCATGAAGTGAGATACAGACATACTGCAAAAGCTGAATTTTTCTCAATGAAGGAGAGTAAACAGTGGAGTGCTGCAGGAGTCTATACTGGGACCAGTGCTATTTAACTTAATTATAAATAATCTGGAAATTGGAACGACAAGTGAGGTGATTAAATTTGCAGATGACACTAAATTGTTCAATGTTGTTAAAAATTGCAGGCGGAACTTAGGAAATTGGAAGACTGGGCGTCCAAATGGCAGATTAAATTTAATGTGGGCAAATGCAAAGTGATCCACAGTTACCGGATGCTAGGGTCCACCTTGGGGATTAGCACTCAAGAAAAGGATCTGGGTGTCATCGTAGACAATACGATGAAATCTTCCACCCAATGTGCGGCGGCGGCCAAAAAGCAAATAGGATGCTAAAAATTATTTAAAAAGGGATGGTTAAGAAGACTAAGAATGTTATAATACCCCTGTATCGCTCCATGGTGCGATCTCTTCTGGAGTATTTGATTCAATTCTGGCCTCCTTATCTCAAGAAAGATATAATGGCGCTAGAAAAGGTTCAAAGAAGAGCAACCAAGATGGTAAAGGGGATGGAACTCCTCTCGTATGAGGAAAGACTAAAACGGTTAGGGCTCTTCACTTTGGAAAAGAGACAGCTGAGGGGAGATATGATTGAAGTCTACAAAATCCTGAGTGGAGTAGAACGGGTACAAGTGGATCGATTTTTCACTCTGTCAAAAATTACAAAGACTAGGGGACACTCGATGAAGTTACAGGGAAATATTTTTAAAATCAATTGGAGGAAATATTTTTTTTCATTCAGAAAATAGTTAAGCTCTGGAACGCATTGCCAGAGGATGTAGTAAGAGCGGATAGCGTATCTTGTTTTAAGAAAGGTTTGGACTAGTTCCTGGAGGAAAAGCCCATAGCTTGTTATTGAGAAAGGCACGGGGGAAGCCACTGCTTGCCCTGTATCGGTAGCACGGAATATTGCTACACCTTGGGTTTTGGCCACCGTGGTGACCTGGATTGGCCACCATGAGAACGGGCTACTGGGCTTGATGGACCATTGGTCTGACCCAGTAAGGCTATTCTTATGTTCTTATGTTCTGCTATTGCACCTGTATTATGGAATACCATTCCAGGATCAATACATTTGTACAAAAATATGTTGCAGTTTAGAAAGCTGTTGAAAACTCTTTTTTTTCCATACAAGCTTTCAAGATTTGTACGTAATATAATAGAAGAATATGTTTTCTAAGGAAGTATGACAGGATATGTTGTTAGAACTGGGTTTATAGACCAAGATAGAAGAGTCAAAATTGATAGGTAATTTAGAAGTTTGTCAAGTTGTATATGAATTATATGTATGTTTTATTGTAAGCCGCTTAAGTTTTTTTAAAATACCGTAGATAATAAATTAAATAAATAAATCTAATGTACCTGGGGCAATAGGGGGATTAAGTGACTTGCTCAAGGTCACAAGGAGCAGCGTGGGTTTGTGATAGGTACAGTTTTTTTTTCACATTAAACACAGATATATATATTTCTGCATAAGACAAGATTGATACATTTGCTATGATTAGAACGATAAATGGTTGGATTCGTTTCCAAAGCTTCATAGTTAGTCTTTGAAGAGTTCAATTGTGAGCACATTTTGTCGTGGATTGAGTATGCTTTAAATGAGTGGCAATATTTTTCAAACAGTGAATTTTTGGAAATCAATTTGGGACCAAATTAATAATTTATTAGATAACCCAGTGGCATTATCCTATGATACTGTGATATTTGGTATGGAAATGAGAGCAAAAAGTCAGATTTCTGCGAACAATAATAAGTTATTACTTATAATGACTGGTGTTGTCATTCAGCAAATTACATATAATTGGAAGGATTGGAGGAGATTAAATTATAACTTTTGGTGGAATTCTTTATGCCATATCTATAAAATGGAAAGGTTTATTGCATTACAATGTGGATATTTTAAGAAATTTCAGGATGTGTGGAAACCATTAACAAAGTATTGTAAGGATTAATTGAAAGTATTTCCCTTATATTTATCATTTTAAGGTGTCGGGAGGGGGGAATATTTATTATTATTTGTTTTATATGATAATGGAATATATGGGTAGGAGGGATGGGAAAGGGAAAGGGATAAAAATCTATGTAATGTATCAATGATTGTTTTTAAGTGATTAATTTATTGTTAATGTGAAGGAATATTTTTAACACTTAATGTAATCTTGAAAATGAATAAAGAATATTAAAAAAAAAAAACCAGTCACAAGTCTGTGGGATTTGTCTTTGATATTTCTATTTTTTCCTCCAGACATTTTATTCTTATTTTCCCCAATGCTCTTTGGGTCAAACAAATATCCCTGCTGGATGAGGAGTAGCCTAGTGGTTAGTAACCAAGGGACACAGGTCCAAACCCCACCATAACTCTTTTATTTAAAAATGTGGTCCCTCCAGGATCTGAAAAATATCCACGTGTCTGAATGCACACCACTTCAATGGCCTCAGGCTTGCAAGTGTCTTATACATATATTTATGTACACTAGTTATTTCTCTGTTTCTGGAAGGCTGAGAATTATTTAAAAAAAAAAAAAAGAGTTGATGTGGGAATTCACCTCGGACCTTTGGTTCATAGTCCACTGCACTAACCACTCCTCTGACCTGCTTGTGGGTTTGTTCAAAACACCCATAATACCTGCAGCTAAACCAAACTAGATAACTGAAGGCTGAGGGGTGGGGAATATATATATATTAAATAACTTTTATTGATAATGCAGCCAACATCAAAATAGGAAAACAAAAACCACATCACAAAGAATAGGCAATAGCAGAACAAACTGTCCAGGAAGGATAACAGAAAGAATCAACTACCAGGGAGCAGAAATGAAATATTAGCAAAATCTCTTTCAAGCAAAAAGAAGCTCTGGAATGAGGGGGCATAGAATGAAGATGAAAAGGGTCAGATTCAGAAGAAACCTGAGGAAATACTTCTTCACAGAAAGGGTGGTATATTCATGGAACGGCCTCCCGGTGTTAAGTGCTGGAAACTGTATCGGAATTTAAGCAAGCTTGGGACAAGTACATAGAATCTCTAGATGATATGGATGGGCAGACTGGATAAGCCATAGGGTCTATCTGAAAAAATATTTTATCGGGATGGGATCTCAGACAAGTCTTGCAGACATTAATGCTCTCAAAGCTTGATTACTGTAATGGTATTTACTTGGATCTTCCATCCACCCACTTGAAAGCACTACAGATTGTACAAAATTCCGCCGCACAAGTCTTGACGGGCATATCATGATATGAATATATTACACCAATTCTAAAGAAATTATATTGGCTATCCATCTGTTATCGAGTACAATTTAAGATTTTGAAAATAATCCATCTAGGAATATATGATACTTTACCAGATTATCTGACCAAATGTTTGAAAATATACAAACCACATAGAGTTTTTTGAGATCAGAAAATAGGATGCTGTTAGATGCAAGAATGAGAGATGAAATTAGGCATGTTACCACCAGAAAGTCATGTTTTTCAGGTGCCCTAACTGACTTGCTGATCACTGGAGGAATTTAGGACCCCCTCCTAACCCCCAAAAAGTGTGACAGTGATAGTGGCATAGTAAGGAGAGTGCGAGGGAGGCGGTCCACCCCGAGCGCAATCTTCCTCAGGGTGTCAGTACCCCTCCTCCTCTCCATCCCCCCCCCATTCCCACTCCTCCCTATGCCACATGCATGCACCCCTTCACCGTACCTTTAAAATTTTGGCATGAGCAGCAATGAACGTGCTGCCCTCCTCGGCTTTGGCACTTTCTGTGATGTCACTTCTTCCCGGAAGCCAACGTTAAAGAGATATGGGGAAGGGGCCCAGGTGCGCATGCATGGCAGGGGATGAGGCGGGGAAGAGGGCAGGAGAGGAGCACAACTGCTCTGGGTGCGGTCACCCTCGCTACACCACTGGACAGTGATAGTAGACAGCTCCGGATATTATTGCTCTTCCTAAGAAAGCAGCAAGCAAGTGGATAGAGTAGCTTAGTGGTCAGTGAAATGGACAGTGCACAACAGGAACCAGGTTCTTAACTCTACCTTTAGTACAAATATTTGAGTCATAGAAACATAGAAGATGACGGCAGAAAAGGGCTACAGCCCATCAAGTCTGCCCACTCTGCTTACCCACCCCCTGTCTATGCCCTAATGACCAATTTCCTTATCTTGACCCTCGTAGGGATCCCACATGGGTATCCCATTTATTCTTAAAGTCTGGCATGCTGTCTGCCTTGATCACCTGCACTGGAAGCTTGTTCCAATGATCAACCACTCTCTCTGTGAAGAAATACTTTCTGGTGTCGCCATGAAATTTTCCGCCCCTGAGTTTGAGCGGGTGCCCTCTTGTGGCCGAGGGTCCCTTGAGAAAGAAAATATCATCTTCCACTTCGACACGTCCCGTAAGGTACTTAAATGTTTCGATCATGTCTCCCCTCTTCCTACGTTCCTCGAGAGTGTAGAGCTGCAATTTGTTCAGTCTCTCTTCGTACGAGAGACCCTTGAGCCCCGAGATCATCCTGGTGGCCGTCCGCTGAACCGATTCAATTCTGCACACATCTTTACTGTAATGTGGCCTCCAGAATTGCACACAGTACTCCAGATGAGGTCTCACCATGGCCCTGTACAACGGCATTATGACTTGAGGCTTTCGGCTGACGAAACTTCTATTGATACAACCCAATATCTGCCTTGCCTTAGATGAAGCCTTCTCCACTTGATTGGCAGTTTTCATGTCTGCACTGATGATTACTCCTAAATCTCATTCTGCTGAAGTCCTAGTTAAAGTTTCTCCATTCAAGAAGAACGTCCTGCATGGATTTCCGCTTCCGAGGTGCATGACCTTACATTTCTTAGCATTGAAGCCTAGCTGCCAGGTTGAGGACCAACTTTCCAATGTAAGCAGGTCCTGCGCCATATAATTCTGTAAACTGCATTCACTTACTATATTACATAGTTTGGTGTCATCGGCGAATAGTGTTATTTTACCTTGAAGCCCTTGAGTCAGATCCCCTATGAATATGTCCTCCTGGAACAGAGAAATACCTCCTGTACTTAAATATAAAAGTGACCTTCAACGCAAACCTGAGGTCTATTGTAGTGGTGGACCTTTAAGCACAGTAGATTTTCTTTGTCCCTGGAGGGCTCATCATACAATATGAGCAGGTTTAGATGGGATTTGTACCTGGGTCCTTTTATGCAAAGGCCACTGCACTGACCACTAAGCTGCCCCTTTGCACTGCTGAGATGTCTGTGTGGCCAGTTTACTAGGAATGTTCCTTATGGCTTGTTTTTCTACTTTTTTCCCTGGGATGTTTTAATTTCAAAACTGATACTTACAGATGGATGTGCTGAGTGTGAAAACATCTAGCTCAAAGCCATAATTAAACCAGAAATGTAGACATTTTTTTCTGGATCAACTATGGCTGTGAGTGAGACATTTTCAGCAAAGCATCTCAATTTAGACTTAGATGTCATATTGAAAATGCCCCTCTATGCTTTAGCTGGCTTTAGAAATCCAGAAATTTAATGCTGGCGCTCGGACATGACCCAACTTTGAATTTCCAGGTTTAATGCCAGTGGCAGTCAGCAAAACAGTGATTGCTGCTAGCTGAATATTGAGCCCTCGGCTTTTTTTTTTTTAATATTGAGCCTGCAGTCTTTCGTTTTACTGTTAACTAAAGCAAGAATATATATATTTAGAAAAAGCCGTAATGAATTAGGTTGATAATCGAGCGGAGGCCAGTGAAAAAGTCACTTTGCTCCCAGAAAGCAGAAATCTGCAGAATATCCTGTTCCCTTGTAAACAAATTTAAATAAAAGGCTCTTAACATATTAGATGGATGGCACTACCTCTGCAAGTTCATTTTACATAGTAATAATTCCTGCCCAGTCAGCCTACTCTATGCCAGATTTATTTAACAATTGATCAGGCTTCTACAAAGAGCTCTGCAAGGAGCCCTGGATCTAAAGGCTGCAACAGAGTCTAGAGAGCCTGCGACAGTGTAGCTAAAGTAGGGTCACTAACAGCTGGACTCGGGGGCTATGCCCCATATCATCCGGGTGGGGGGGGGGAGGAACCTGACAGCCTGAGAAGCAGGAAATGAAGCCCATTAGTTAATTACAATCACAGGCTCATATCTCCAAATAAAGGGTTCATTTTGCGCATTCCATGACAGGAACGAACCTCGCTTCTGTGGCAGGAGATGATCTCAGTCTCTCAGATTTACTGCAAGTGCTTGTCTCAGCACTTGCTCGGTGAAAAGGGAGCTTCCTTGGTATAGTATTTCTATGCACACAAAAAGTATTGTGTGAGCCGTGGTACAGATATTGTCTCGGTTCTTACTGTCTGGATACTGGATCCTTTAGCTTTGCAATATGTTTGAACCCATGTGGGCTGACACAAACTTGCTTTCTGTGATCTGCCGCCTGCCTGCCTGTGTCCTTGAATCCGGCAGCATATCGACCTCTAGGGAAATGTGACCGGCAATGATATTAATAGCAGGAGGAGAAAAGCTTTTAAAGACTGTATAGTCCGTTGCTAAAGGCCTACTCTGAAAGCAGTGACATTATACCAATTGAAAAATCTGCCTTTTCAAGTGATCTCAATATGAGCAGACAACAGACCAAAAGACTGTTATTAAGAGATTCATTTACATAGCGATCACATCTCCTTAGAGTTATTTCCCAAGATTTTTAACATGACTGAAGAACACACCCACACCACTCCTCCTTCTCCACAGGGCTCTACTGCCCCCTTCAGTATGCACTAAAGTAGGCGATAGCTCTAAGGTCTGGATTCTGTAAACTGCGTCCCAACCCCTCCTGTCGGTAGGCCCCCCCACTCCCCGATGATCACAGCAGGCCTCCCCCCCGATGATCGCAGCAGGAGGGTGCCCAACCCCTCCTGCCCGATGACCGCCCACCCTTTCCCGAAGATCACCAGCAGAAGGGTGCCCAATCCTTCCTGCCAGACCCCCCCAACGAACACCCTGTCCCTTAACCTCCCCAAAGAAACGACTCAACCCCCCTCCACGGAGCCCCCTGGGCTCACCTAGCAAGTTGGACGGCCGGCCTGGTCTTTGCGCCGTCCAGCTGGCTGGCCCGCCTCTATCCAAGTGAGGCAGGCCCGCCCCTCCCCTGCCCAACCCACAGGAGCCTAGGGCTTCTGCGCCTGCTTATAATACTGAGGACCCAAAGACGGTGTTCTCCTGTGTTGCCACATCCACTCTGTAGAACTTGGAGAACATACGCAGAGTGGACAAGGTCACTGCCCTACAAATCTCTCCAGGCAAAATTACTCGAGCCTCTGCCCATGAAGAAGACACACTTCTTGTGGAATGTGTTTTCAAGGAGACCAGCAATTGCTTGCCATAGGCAATATATGCTGATGAGATGGTCATCTGTATCCATTTTCAGATGGTAGCATTAGATGCCGGTCTACCGTGTCTAGCCTGACTGGTGAGCCCAAACCCAAACCATTGGTGACCTCCAGATAATGTAGAATGACTCTCCTCACATCCAGCTTTCTCAGAATCCAGTAGTCCTTTTTCTTTGAATCTGTGATCTGGAACGCTGGCAATCTTACTTCTTGATTGATATGAATTGTCTAAATAACCTTTGGCAAAAAGGACGGGACCGTGTGCAAGGAAACTCCTACCTCTGTGATTTTGAGGAAGGATTTCCTGCACAGCAGGGCCTGCAGCTCTGAGACTCGTCTTGCTGATGTATTTGCCTTGAAGAAAATGGTCTTGATGGTAAGATCCAATAAGAATGCCTCTTAAATAGGCTCAACTTTTAAGGCCTTAGGCCAAAAGGGGACTTAGATGGGTTTTTTTTTATTATGCCCCTCCACGGGTCCAAACTTTGGGAGCATCTTTTATTTTGAAATTTCCTGCAAAATGCTGTGTTTCACTAGAAGGGAAATTTTTTTTTTTTAAATTTTATTTTTTATTTAACCAAAATGATTGTTGGAATTCATTGTGGCTAAAGAAGAGGGTGGGTGGGTAGTGATGATTGGTTCAATAGTGTTGCCTGCAGTTTAACGAACCAGCTACTGGGTTTTTGTTCTCCTAAGCTGTCCTTATGATTCATATATATTTCTTTATTTGTTCTTGGATGTTTAACTTGTGGACTAAATAATTTGAAGGAAGTCCTTTGTGTTTTAGAGAGGATGCATGTGAGCCTTCGCCCAAGGGACCACATCCATAGTGGCTGCCATAAAGCCTAGTATTTGAAGATAGTGCCATGCCAATGGAGCTAGCTTGACTAGCAAGTCCGTTTTTCTGAGTGCAGAGCTTTGGAAGATAGACCCAGCCTTCTACCATGTTGAATAGTACCCTCAGGTATCCCAGGGATTGGGACGGAATCAGTTGGCTCTTTTGAAAATTCAATAACCAGTCCACCACTTGAGCCACTGCTTGTTCCCCTTCTAAAAACAATGGAGCTCTGATCAGCCAGTCAGCCAGATATGGCTGCACTTCCAATCCTGCCCTGTGGAGATGCACTGCTACTACCACTATCACTACCTGCACAATATTGGAATGTGCAGGTAGGCTTCCATCAAGTCTAGAGAAGCTAGAAATTTCCCCGGAGCCAACAATGTGATGACATACTGCGCAGTTTCCATGCTACAGCGTGGAACCTTTAGGGCCTCATTTACATGGGTCTCCAGTCCTCTGAACTTTTCTTTGGCACTATGAAGTATATGGAGTATCTGCCCAAGCCTGATTCTTCTGGTGGCACTGGCTCTATGGCCTGAATTTCTACAAGTCTCCATACTGTTGTTAAGACTCTGCATGATTTTTCTGGGAGTCCCACCGGGAAGTCTACAAACCAGTCTGTTAGGGGATGGGTGAACTTGAGCTTGTACCCTCCCCGAATGATCTCCTGCACCCAGCGGCCTAATGAGATCAGATCCCAGAGCTCCACATATGTCGAGTGCCTTCTTCCTATTTTTAGGGGGAAGACTTCAGCCCTGGTGTCATTGCGCTTTCTTGGAGGTTGAAGTGGGACAAGAACCAGAGGCTTGGTTTCACCTAGATCCTGTAAATCTCTGTCTTGATCCCTAATAGGATCTCTACTACTACTACTTATTATTTCTATAGCACTGAAAGGTGTATGCAGCGCTGTACATATAACATTCAGTAGATGGCCCCTTCTCAGAAGAGCTTACAATCTAATTTGGACAGACAGACAGGACATCTTAGGGCTGGGGAGATTCTCGAAGAAGAGATGAGGCTCCTCCTGAGTACTGTCGGAAGCACCCTGAATTACAAAAATTAGAACACCCAGAACCTTTCGAAGTCTGTGGTCTGCAGTCTGGTAGAGATTTTGTTCAGCAATCTGCTACGCTGGCCATCAGATCATCCAGATCCTTTCCAAAGAACATTTGTCCCTTGTCTGCTGAGAGCAGCCTTGGAGATGTAATTTCCCGCCCATTGCCTAATCCAGAGCATACTGCAGGCTGAAATGGAATAAGCCGAGACTTTGCTCATGACTCTGTTGATGTTGTAGAGAGCATGGGCTACATAATCCACCCCTGCTAGCATAAGCTGGGGCAAAGGCTCATCCTCTGCTAGGGTGAGCCCATATATCCTGATATGACAGGCACATTCCACAAAACAGGCTGCTGCAGCTGCTGTGATCCCTAAGGCCACAGCTTCAAACTGCCTCTTTAGGACCACATCTAGTCTGCAATCCTGTGTATCCATTAATACTACATCTCCCTCAATTGACAGAGACGTTCGCTTGGCTACCTGAGCATCCAAGGAATCCACCTTAGGCTGAGCGAACAAATGTTGACACTCCTGTGCCATAGGATACAGCCTAGACATTGTTTTGGCTCCTTTAAAGAGCCCTCAGGAGTATCCCAGTGCTCCGTCACTAAAGTACTCATATCAGGATGCCAGGGAAAAGACATAGGCTGTGCTCTCACTCAGCTCAAGATAGAACACTGAGTGGAAGGACATTGGTGGGGGAGAGTCCAAACGGTTAAGATGATGATTTTGCCTGTGGTTTGCTACCAAATGGGTATGTTGCCAGTTTATTTTCAGAGGGCCTTTTACAAGAAGTTGAATAGCATCCTTACCAAATTTATTTGGCTAGGTCAGGGGTCTGCAACCTTTAAGACATAAAGAGCCACTTGGACCCGTTTTCGAAAAGAAAAAAAAAACTTGGAGCCGCAAAACCATTATAAAACAAATCTAACACTGCATATATTGTTTCTTATCTTAATGCTATATACAGGATCACTAAATTGAAAATAAAATCATTTTTCCTACCTTTGCTATTTGGTGATTTCATGAGTCTCTGGTTGCACTTTCTTCTTCTGACTGTGCATCCAATCTTTCTTCCTTTCTTTCAGCCTCCTGTATGTTTCCTCTCCTCCAGACCTCATTCTCTCCCCCAACTTTTTCTTTCTGTCTCCCTGTTCCCCCTTCTTTCTGTCTCCGTGCCGTCCCCCAAGCCACTCGGTTTGCTGCCACCGCAATCGGGGAACAGCCCCCAAGCCACCGCCATCCCAAGCTTTCCCTGCAGAAGTGTTGCGCTGACCAGCATTCCGCTCCCTGACGTCAATTCTGACGTAGGAGAGGAAGTTCCGGACCAACAAGGCATTTCTCCTCATTCCATCCAGCCTGAGCCCCATCTCTCCTTGATCCAGCATTTCCCTTCTGTGTCTGTCAGAATTACCATTCCACCTATTTTCCAGCA
Organism: Geotrypetes seraphini; assembly: GCF_902459505.1. NCBI lineage: Eukaryota > Metazoa > Chordata > Amphibia > Gymnophiona > Dermophiidae > Geotrypetes > Geotrypetes seraphini. The sequence goes on along the minus strand of NC_047094.1, from coordinate 91,485,470 downwards.
TCACCCTTCTTTGTGTCCATCTCACCTATATCCCTATCTCACCACTTTTTCAGAATCTTCATTTGTCTCTATCCTTGTCTTTACCCCATGTTCACCATTTGCCCTTTCAATGTCTTTATCCCCCCCCCCCACTTTTTCAGCATTACTTCTATGTCTCTATTTCACCTTCTCTTCATGTCCCCTCTCTATCTCTATCCTTATTCAGTAGGTCCTGCTTACCCTTTCTCTTCTTTGTGTCACTATCTCCATTTTCAGCTTTCCCCCCTTTTCCTTTGTTACTGCACCCTGTAGCTAGAATCTTTCCACCCTCCCTCCACTCCGGCCCAGCCCAGTATGAAAGATTTCCTTTTGTTTCCCTCCCCTCTCTCTTTCTCTCTCTCTTCTCCTCCCTCACCCACGAGTCCTGCATCTGGCCCTCTCCCTTCTACCTGCACCTGGCAACACCCCCCTGCTCCGCGGCTCTCTTCAGCAATTCGTCAGCAGCGGTGATCAAGACAAGCTGCCGACATCGAGGCCTTCCCTCAACGAGTCCCGCCTTTGTGGAAAAAGGAAGTTGAAACAAGCGGGACTCGCAGAGGGTAGGCCCCGACGTCAGAAGCTGCTGCTGAGTTGCCGAAGAGAGCCGCGGAGCAGGGGATGTGGCCGGAAGCAGGTAGAAGGGAGAGGGAGATAGGAAGGCTGTAGATCTCCGGAGCATGACACCGACCCCGGCCAGGATGATTTCTTTTTCAGGCACCTTACAAGTCCAGTGTCGCGGGGGAAATAGCCATGCTGAGCAGTGAGCTCAGCACTACACAGATGAAAGCCTTGCTTGCTGATTGGTCCGGCGGGGCGGGGCCGCCGGACCAATCAGCAAGCAAGGCTTTCATCTGTGTATGTGCTGAGCTCACTGCTCAGCATGGCTATTTCCCGCCGCGACGCCGGACTTAAGCTGCATGCCTGCGTGACACACTACCGGAGCCGCAGCAAAGGTGGAAAAGAGCCGCATGCGGCTCTGGAGCCACAGGTTGCCGACCCCCGGGCTAGGTAAAACTGCTAGAATTGCTTTAGTATCTTTACAAAAACCAATTATGGCGGGTGGGGTAAATTTCCCAAACTTTTATAGGCCTATATACTGCTTCAGGGTATGTATTGGGTCCTTCCTGAGCTCATGGAACAACTTCCTGATTGGCTCACTTAGAGTGGCAAATTATGTCCCCATTATGTCTGTCTCATGTGCTGAGTATCAAGTTACCTAGTTACGTTAAGGACAATAGTATTACATTTGACACCTGGAAAACCTCGAAATTTATTAACAATTTAATAGAAATTCCAGTAGAGAAATCCATGTGTCAATCCGGTGACGGGACAAAAGCGCGTGAGACTTCAACGCGCCGACATTGCAGTGCCGACAATTCGGCACAAGACACCAGTGCACCGCCTAAAAAGTGACTTTTAAAGAGCTCCGACGGGGCTTGTGAGAGGGGAACCCCCACTTTACTTCAGACTGTTCGCACTGCCGTTTGGGGTGTGTGGGGGTGCAACCACCCACATTATAGAGAAAACTTAACTTTTTCCTAAAAAATTGGGAAAAAATTAAGTTTACAATATAATGGAGGGTTCCAACCCCCCAACCCCCCCAACGGCAGCGCGAAGAGTATGAAGTAAACTGGGTGGGTTCCCCACTCACATCCCGCATCGGAGCTCTTTAAAAGTCACTTTTTAGGTAGCGCGCTGGTGTCTTGCGCCAAATTGTCGGCACTGCAATGTCAGCGCACTGAAGTCTCGCGCGCGAATGACTATAAACCGTCAATCCTTATGGCTAAACTCCAAGATTCAAATTGGCAAGTTTATGATCACCTGGAAGAACTGGATGTAGGCAGGCATATGTACATTAGATGATAATAATAATAATAATTTTATTCTTATATACCGCCATTCCGAAAAAGTTCTAGGCGGTTCGCAACAAGATGAGCTAATACATGGAATACAGATAAAATACAAATTAGAATAATGGACTTAAAAACAGATAAAGACAGAAAGCATGATGTTATATCAAATAGGAAAATGCTTGATTTTTCACAACTGCAACAATCTTTTGGCATTTCAAAGTCTCAAATTTATAAGTGGTTGCAGTTGAAACAAGCCATTCAGAAGGGTTCTCTGAATGGCGAAATTAAAAAAATTATTATAGCTTGCAGGTTCTATGCTTCCAGACAGATTTGCTAGGACATCAGGCTGCCCGGTGGTATAAATTAACATCTGAATCCTTGAATAAAAAGTCAAAAACTTGTCTTAGAGACATTCGGAGCATTGAGATTAAGCAGCAAATTTCTACATCTCAATGGCCATGAATTTGGACTTGGAGGATGAGATGTACAGCATCAGCATCTATGAGACAAACATGCTTTTTTTGTTACTTAGAAGTTTCTGGACCCCTGTTTGTTTACAAAAATTAGACAGTTCTAAATCTAATAGATGCTGGCACTGTCATCTTGATGTAGGGACACTGGATCATCTGCTGTTCTATTGACCTTTGATACTTAACTTTTGGAAGTCAATATAGGGACAGATTAATACCATACTGGAGGCATCAATTCCATTGACGTATGAGGTAGTCATATGTGGAACATTATTGCATATTAAGCACCCCCAGGACTGCTATAAATGCCGGCTTTTCCTAATTATGACCGGGATAGCCATGCAAATGATTACTCGCAATTGGAAGAATTGGGATCGCCTTAGTTTTCCTTTCTGGTGGGCGAGCTTATGCTTAACTTATAAGTATGAGAAAATGAATGCTGACTTGCTGGGGCATAATAAGATATTCAAATTGGTTTTGGGTCCATTGACGTCTTTTGTAGATTTGTTATAGTTGCCCTTTATCTTTATTTTCCATTGTTTTGCACCCACACATCCAGGGAGATGAATGGGAACGGGAGGGGGTATATCTTTTGTATTGGTATTATTCCTAATGGTAAGGTTGGATAGGGGAGGGAATTTTATTTTTTGTATAGATTCTGATTGTTTATAAGTGCTTATTTGATTATTGTTATTTGTATGTAAATTGTATTGCCCTTTTTGTTGGTTTAAAAAAAATGTGACCACAGTAATGTAAATCATAAGATATCTCAAACATTCTGTCTCTGCATATTATTACTCCCATTTGGAAGTAGATGGAGCACATGGACATTTCAAGGGCAGAAAGAGCCAATAGAGGTGCACAGCAAATGAAGACTTCATTGCTATTGGTGCGTGAGTATCTGGCATCAGGTCTGCATGTGAATCTTCAGTAAATCTGAAGAGGCAGGAAAGTATTTCCCAGGAAGTATCCTGCCAGGTAAAATATAAAGCTCAGAGAGACTCCTAACCATACCACACAATATAAATCCAAACTACTTAGAAAATGAAGCACTGAATGATATTTCTTTATCACAGGCATAGCTGGGCACAATATATTGTAGTAGATTTTGGTCATTCTCTAGAATCTGAGAAAGTATAGTGTCACCTACTATCAGACTAAGCTTGTTTCTGACTGTGTGTCTTTGTGTTTGTGTGTGTGTATCCAACAGCAACTTTCTCAACAATTGCATTAAATTCTGATGAAAGAGGCAGTATATGCAAATCAAGTTTATGCATATTCATTGTGGATATCCTGAAAACCTGACTGGTATTTTATAAATTTATGTGTATACCTGGGAGACATGAACCATACTCCACTCACATGTATATTCCCCTTGCAGTTGGTGCTATTGCACTTAGGCACTACCTTATAGAACAGTACCATGCATGTAGGCATCTACATGTCTATTAATAGTACCGGAGAAGTGAGAAAGAGGTCTAGGAGGAGCCGGTAGAATTCTAGCTTGTACCTCTCCCAAATGACTTCCAGCACCCAGCAATCTGAAGAGATCTGTGCCCAAGCCTGCCCCCCCCCCCTCCAATAGTCACTGTCCTGGCATCATTGCTGTTTCTTGGAAGCCACAAAGGAACGGAATCTGGATGCTTGGGGACACTTGGTGCTTCTGAACCTTTGTCTCTGGCCATGGAATGTCCTCTGACTGGAGGACGCTCCCAAAAATTGGTGGAACCGCTGGAATCCATGAAAATTTCCCCTGCCAGACCCCCTCACATTCTGGGATCTGCTATCTGGCTTATGATCCGCCACACTAGCCAAAAGTTCATCTAGGCCCTTGTCAAAGAGCAACTGACCTTGAAAGGGAAGTTTGCTTAGGGTCGCCTTGGAAGCTGAGTCTCTCGCCCACTGTTTAGTTCAGAGCATTCTGAAGGTGCAGATGGCTTAAGCTGAGACCTTGCTCAGGACCCTGAAAAGGTCATAGAGAGCATCCACAACATACCGTATATACTCAAATATAACCAGAATTTTTGGGCCAAAAAAAGGCCCAAGAATGGGGGGTCTCAGTTTATATTCAGGTCAGCACTGACCCACCTCCCTCCTGAACCTGTTTGCAGGCCTCTGCTGGGCCTGCCATGAGACCTGGTGGTCCAGCGTTGGCCAATACAGGAGGGATCCCTCCTGCCTCCTGTCCCACCCCGATTCTAATTATTTTAATTTATAACAATTTTTATTGAAAGAATCAAGTAAGAAATACAATGAGATAATACAGAAATATATTAATTACAATAAGAATCACAATAATAATATTTCATACATATTTATATCATTCCTCCAAATTAAATTTCCATATGAACTAAACCATTCTTTTATATACCCCCCCCCCCTTAATTCCATCCCTTACCCCCTACCTTCCCCACCAAATGAAATCCCCCACCCCGGATGAAAGCTGACAAAAATAAAAAAGTAAAATAAATATCTGGAAAGTAATTAGATAACCTAAACTTCATCTTAAATCATTAATAACCAAACTTCTTGTTCATGGTGAAAGATTCTGATTATAAGGATCCCAAACCCCCATAAAAAGATGAGTTTTTCTAGGCGAACATCGAACTTCCAAACTCTCAAATACAAATAAATGATGTAATTGATTCCTCCAATGCTAGAAACTTGGAGGTTCTTTTTGTAGCTAAAATTGCATAATACATTTATGTCCAATCATACATGCTTTTTGAAATAAAAGCCATTTCCTTTGGCCAAAAACCCCACAAGCTGCTGGTTTACCAAAAATTATTCCCTTAGAACAACGCACTACCTGATTACCCCATAATGAACCTAAAAATAATAGGATGGCAGACCAAAACGATTTGATTAAAGGGCATAACCAAAAAGCATGAGATAATGTGCCAGGATCATTATCACATTTAATACAAATTGGAGTATTAATTAAATCCGCATGAAAAGCTTGAATTTGGGAAAAATAAGCCCTATGTAAAACTATATAAGTACATTCTCTCTAAATAAACCCAGTTATAACTAATTATTTTTATCTCCTTCCCACCTCCCACACAAACCTTAAGTATCTCTTAAGTGTCTCTCAAAACTTACGGCAGTCAATTAGCTAGTGATTCTGCACGGATAGGAATGAAGGAAAGTCACTACTACTGCGATTCACTGCTGGACCACCAGGAATACATAAGGTATGTGGAGGAGGTGGGAGAGAGATAAAAATAATTAGAATCGTGCTGGGACAGAAGGCAGGAGAGATCCCTCCTGTCCCGGCTACTACTGGACCACCAGGGATACCTAAGGTGCACAGGGGAGGTGAGAGGGAGATGAAAATAATTAGAATCAGGTACAGGAGGTGGGAGAGATCCCTCCTGTCCCGGCCACCGCTGGACCATCAGGTCTCATGGCAGGCCCGGTGGAGGCCTGCAAGACATCAGGGGGAAGGGTATATAACCTGGCAGGGAGGGAAGGAGTGTGGGTGCATAGACTGGCAGGGCAGGGGAGGGAGTGAGTGAGGGGGATGGATGATGCAGAACCTGGCAGAGCAGCAAGGGAGGGGGAACAGGGTACAGAGCCTGGCAGGACAGGGTAAGGCAAGGCACTGCATGTGAATATTAAACAGCCCCCCTTCCCCCCTAATTATATTCAGATCAACCTTTTTTCTTCCTTTTAGGGGGGGAAAAAGGTTACATCGGTTTATATTTGGGTCGGTTTATATTCATGTGTATTTGGTATTCAACCCCTCCAAGAAGAAATGGGGGTTAGTGTTGTTTGCCCAGATTCATAGCCCAGCTTAGCTGAGTGGCATGCCCGGGCAATATAAGATGCCACCGCTGCCGCTTTCAGTCCCAGTGCAACAGCTTTGAATTGTCTTTTGAGAACAAAGTCTATCCTGTTACCCTGTGTGTCCTTGAGGACCACTCCCCCTTCACTAGGGAGTAAAGTTGGCTTCGTAACCTGCGCCACCAGCGAATTCACTTTAGGCTTAGCAAACCATCGTTGGAAATCAGCATAAAACAGGCAGAGCATAGTCATTGACTTAGCTACCCCTAAGGGCCCCTTGGGAATATCCCAATGATCTTTTAACATCTTAGTAATCTCTGGATGCGATGGAAAACAGGTATTCTGTTCTTTAGTGCTGCTCATAAGTGAGCACTGAGCTGTGGAGGGATGAGGCATCTCCAACTTTAATTTCTGGAGTGCTTCCGCAATCAAACTTTGTAGGCTTGAGGGTCTGAACAACCTTCGCACCCTCTAGTCATCTACAAGTTTCAGGGCAGCCACTTGATCGTGGTCAGGCCCCCCCTACTTTGGCATCTCAGGCAGCTCTTCGAACATTACTGCTCACAACCCTTTCTTACAGACATTTTAGAAGACAATTGAAGACTTAACCACTCCATCTCCAACCTGTTGACGGCAACGGGCGACTTCAAAACTTTTTGAAAAGAAATCAAAACCCTACTTTTCAAAAAATTTATTCAGATATCTTAACCCAGCCCTTCCCCCTCCTCCTAGATAAATTCTCCCCCAAAACCTCCACTTAAATAATCTCTTCCTCCCCAAAACACCAACCAAGTATTCAGATCCCTGAAATTAACGTAATCTTATTTGTACTCTAACTGCAATCTATTTGTTATATCACACAGTAACGTACAGTCAATTTAATATCCAATTTGCAAGTTCTTCCGGAATTACCGCTCCTCCTTTATAACAAAAAAAAACCCAACCAAAAAAACCCAACCAAAACTGTTGTAACTTCACTGGAAATGTCGTTAGCTCTTTTGTAATCCGCCTTGAACTGCAAGGTATAGGCGGAATAGAAGTCCCTAATGTAATGTAATGTAATGTAACTTGACTGACTAACTAACCATTTTATTTTATGTAATATGCTTACTTTTATAACTTCTGGTTTCGCGGTTAATAAGCCCAATATTATGTTATATTATCTCCCCCCCCCCCCCCCCCACAAAGCTGGGATGCTGAATCTCCAAGAGTTGAGGATCCTGAATAAGAAATTTAAGGCACAGACTCTGAACCTTCGTCCTCTGAGTCCACCAGAACTTGGGTCCCTGTGACATATGCATGGCTCCTTGGGGTAGACAATGTGCCTTTTGCTAAAAACACTGGCGCTAGGTTTTTACCTGGGTGAGGAATAGCTGGGTCCGGACTATATGAACACAAGCCTGGACTCCACTTGTTTCCATTGTTCTATTTGCTGGTTGTTTTGTATTTGCTATATATTGGAAAATGCTGTATCTGCTCTTTTGTGTGTATTTTGTCTTTTGAATAAACAGTTAATTAAAAAAAAAAACCACTGGCGCTACCTCCGCTGAGGCCCCTGTGGGGTTAGGTCAGTTTTTGAAACTTAAAAAGGCTTCATACCTCATGTGTATGAATTCAGGAGCGAACCACTGCCTAGGTTGCCCAGAGGGTCCTGGCGGGGTCTCCCACATTGGCTTCTGGTTTTTGTCCACTGGTACACAGCTGTGCTTCACGAGGGATGCCAAGTCTGCGTCCTGCCAGAATTTCTGGCCCAGAAAACACTCTAGCTGAGCATCTATGCCACCAGAAGCATAAGGGGAGGCGAAGTCTGAAACTCCCTCCCCCCCCACGTGCCACACGGTACACGAAGAACGACCCCCTTCATGTAGGCATTTACCGCAAATCTGTCCTCTCCCCCTTTCCATGAGTGTGACATTCCTCCTTCCCTCCTTTCTGCTCGCCTCATCCAACATCTCTTCCTCTCTCTCTCTCCGAGTCCAACATTTTCTGCCTCTTGTACGCTTTCTCTCTCTCTCCTCACTCTTTCCCTCAAGTGCGACATCACTCCTTTCCACTCCCCAGTCCATCTCTCCCCAACCCTACTCACAATTAACATGCTCTCTTCACATGCACCATTTCTAAGTTTCAAGTTTATTTGTAATTTGATATATCAATCACCACAAGTATCTGGTCGGTTTACAATAATAAAAATTAAAATATTTAAAATAGCTTTAAAAAAATGAATTCAAATAAAAAATAAGGGGAATTGAGGCCAGGAAAAGGACAAAATTAAGACAGGTTAGAGACGAAAGGCGCAGGGGGAGGATAGAGATTTTAATTACATTGTGTAAATAAAACTAAAAAGGAAGGGAAGAGGGGGGCGGATAAAATGAGAAGAAAAAGGGGATGTCGGTTCTTGAAAGCGTTTCTCTATTTGTTAGTTTTTATTTTCCCTTTATCGGGTTCTTAATTGCAATTTTGATATGCGTCTTTGAATAGAAATGTTTTAAGGTTTGCTTTAAACTTGTTAGAATTTTCACTGCAGAGGTGGGGTGGCATTGCATTCCAAAGTGAAGGTGCGATTGCTGAAAAAATGGTGTTTCTAGTATAATATAGGTCTTTGATTGAGGGGACTGTCAGTAGATTCTGATTAGTGGATCTAAAGGCCCTAGCAGGGGTATGTGGAATGAGATATTTGTTTAAGAAGGCAGGCAGGTGGGAGGTCTTAATATTGAAGACTAGAAAGAGGATCTTATAAGTTGTTCTGGTAGCCAAAGTGACTTCTACAACAATTTTCCTTCCTTCCTTCCAATCCCACTCACAACATGCTCTCTCCCAATGTATCATCTCTCTCTCCCCTCCACCATTACTACCATTTACTCTTTCTATAGCGCTGAAAGGTGTACGCAGCACTGTACATTCTAACACACAATAGACAGTCCCTGCTCAGAAGAGCAAACCGGAAATGAAATCATTGTAAGAGAAGTTCAAGGGAGCAGTTCTTCTACTGCATAACAGCTAGCATTAGTGGGTTCTCTGAAGAAGCCACTGGCGAAATGCATCAGGACCCACCAGAATATGCTACACTGAGACTACTCCGGCTATATCTGAGTTAAGTTAAAGCTTTTTTTGCACATTTTGGAAATGAAGATATATTTATATTTGAACAATTGAATATTTTACACATTTTTGATTTTATAAACACCTTTTCCTGACAGAAAAAGATGGTGCAATGATAGACTCTGGAAAGCGCATTTAGGGGTTTGTGATTTTCTTATTACCTTTGTTGGTTCTGAGTGTCTTGCTTTTGTTTTGTTTGGTATTCAATTCTTTTTGGACACATTTTGTTTGAATACTCTATACCCAGTAGTGTGATTTACAATCTGATTTAGATAGGACATTTCAGGGTTGGGGAGTTTATAGTGGGTATAGGTAACTGACAGCAGTGAGTGGGAGTTAAGAGTTGAAAGCAGTTTCAAAAAAGTGGGCCTTTAGCTTAGATTTGAACACTGCCAGGGACGGAGCATGACGTATTGATTCAGGCAGTCTGTTCCAGGCATATGGCGCCGCAAGAAAGAAGGGATGGAGTCTGGAGATGGCAGTAGAAGAGAAAGGTACAGATAAGAGAGGCTTGCCCGAGTGGAGATCACACCATGTCGATTTCTCCCTCTCTCTCTACTCTCATCCCTCCTGCAACATTTTTCTTTCTTTTCCTCCTTCCCCCAACCCCAGTTCAACTCACAACTAACATGCTCCCTCTTGCTTCAATGGGTTAGCAGCAGTGATTTCTAAATTCTGCCTGCCGCTAACCCGGAAGCCTCTCTTCTGTCGCATCCCACCCAGACAGAAACAGGAAGTTCTGACAGAGGGCCGGATCTGGCAGAGAAGAAGCTTCCGGGTTAGCAGCAGGCCACATGTAGGAATTGCTGCCACGAACCCGTTGAAACAACAGAGTAGCACAGACCAAGACTGCAAAATTAATTGCAGGGACGGTGGTGGCAGAGACAAAAGTGGCTCCACCAGGGGGGTTGAGGAGGAAGGAAGGCAGGAGATCCATTCCACATAGTGCCGCGTACCCTCCACCAGCAGTTCGCGTACCTCTAGGTATACGTAAACCATGTGTTGAGAACTTCTGAACTAGAGTTATAAATTAAGGTAACACGAGCTCCCAGAAATGAACAGTGCCCCTGGCATTCTTCTCTGTGTTGGAATAACTCCTGCTCTAGTCTTGCGTTCACAAATATTTCTGTCAGGCAAAGACAGCCGATTAAGAGCAACATCTTCCAGGGAATCAATTTTAATAAAATATTAAATGTATGATGGGAAGTTTGTGCAGGAAGCAGCAGTTTCTTACTTATACATCAGTCAGCGGTCTTCTCCCACAGGTGCCCTACTACTGGCATATGTGACTGATTCTTTTTCCTGAAACCATGGCTTTTTTTCTCTTTAGGTAACTGTGAACTCGTTCATGCTAGATCAGAGCAGTTTATATTTCTAGTAACCTCTCAAACAAGACCTCTAAGGATAATGTTTAGGCAGAATCTTAAAAGAATTCTGTTATAGACAAAAGATTGCTCTTTACTTTTAAGAGCACAACCAAGGAGGGGAAGACACTCCTGTGTGATTTGGACCCCAGGGATGGTTAAGTGGGAGTGGGCAGAATGGAGGCTAAGCAAAATACAGGTTTGGCAGGGGAAGGGCTGGTGGACAGGTTTACTGTGCACTGCCACTAGCATGCACAGAGAAAAAAGATTAAATGAATTTAAAAAAAAAAGCTTCTTTAATGGAACAAAAATAAAAATGAACACCCCTATGACCCGCACACTGCTTGTAAGCAAACATTTTCCAGTTTTGGTGCATTCACGCATTCCTATTCTTGTTTATGCTTGAAGTGCCAGGAAGGGAAGATATAGACTGTTCACAGGATATTTTCAGTGTTCCCTGGATTTACAGCAGCTCATGTTCCAGTTTTTTGAAATCCGACAAACCTTTTCCTGGCTTGAGTTTGTTCTCACTCTTATTCATAGACCTCCTATGTACAGTATTTGTCCTAATTTGTGTTTTTCTATTATCACTGAACTATGAAAACACTTTCACTAAGAAAAATGCACAATGTCAAATGGTATATTAATAACACAGTTGAGGCTTAATGACAATTAATAAACGGAGGAAAAAGCTTCAGACAAGGGCCCTCCCACCTCCACAAAAGGTGGTTAGGCATTCACCTCATTGCCAAAAAAATCTCCTTTACATGAAAAAAGCTCTGTGCTGTGCTATGCTGTACTTAAAGAAGATATTAAAAGATAGAAGAAAATACTTTTCAACTTATCTTCTGTTGATCGGTACACCAACGGTGGCCAGCGTTTCACAAATCTGCTGCCTCAGAGTGTAACACGTCCGATCAAGCTTTAAATGGGATGCCAAACGCATCTCCTGCATTTTTCTTAGTGAAAGTGTTTTCATAATACTATTGACTATACTATTGACTATACTATTGACTATTGACTATACTGAGTCTTTTTGAGGGTTTCTATTTTTGGTTTTCTGTGGGCTCCTTTTATGAAGCTACGTTAGCGGTTTAATGCACGTAATAGCATGCGCTAATTTGCTGGCCGCGCTAGCCGGTACCGCCTCCTCTTGAGCAGGCGGTAGTTTTTCGGCTAGCGCGGATGTTAGCACGCTACAAATGTGCATGCGATAAAGCCGCTAATGCGGCTTTGTAAAAGGAGCCCTGTGACATCCATCAATATATCTAGGGCAGGGTTTCCCAAAGTTGTCTTCAGGACAATAGTCAGGATACGTGTGAGGTAAATTTGTATGTATAAAAGGGGATGGGGCTTGATATAATGCTTTTTCTGTGTATGGTTACAATCCAAAGCAGCTTACATATTTTAGACAGGTGCTTATTTTGTACCAGGAGCAATGAAATGTTAAGTGACTTGCCCAGGGTCACAAGGATCTGTAGTGGGAATTGAACTCACAACCTCAGGGGGCTGAGGCAGCTGCTCTAACCACTAGACTCCTCCTCTACTCCAGTGCATGCAAATATCTCATGCATATTCATGATGGAAATAACAAATCAAGTTTTATTTAAAATTTGATGAATCGCTTAATCTTAATACAAAGCGATGAATAAATGTAAAAAATAATACATCACCAAAGGCGGAGAGTCGTTACAAATAACATAGACAAATCACATAACATAAACAGGACCAAAAGGGAAGTGAGGATAGAAATACAATGTATGATAGTAAATGAGACGAGTAAGAGATATAACAATAGGGAGGGATTAAAAAAATCAAAAGCTGGAATTAAAAAGTGTTACCTAACTATAAAAAACTAGCAGTCAAAAGCATCTTTAAAAAGAAAGTTATCCAATTCTGTTTATCTTACTGAGATCTCACTAGTATGGAGTTTACTTTTCACATTTTAATTTCAGTTTCTTTAGGCCTCACTGCACTTCACCTTCTCCTTCCTTTTAGCCTTGTGTCTTTTCCCGCCTGTCTCCATCTACCTGGAGCACCATCCCCGTCCCTCCCTGACTGCCTTTCTCCTTCAAGTACATTTTAAATTGTAAGTGGGTTAACAGAGGCAAGACCCAACCCTAGAGGGCTCTTTTTATATTTTCTTATTTCTGAATTTTTCTTTTTAATATTAGGGCACCCTCAGTGTGAACCGCCCTATTGCTCTGAACATAACCATAGGCTAAATCTCCATAGAGAAGCCACACACAGGGCCGGATTTAGATGAAAAGAGGCCCTAGGCTATTCCACTTGTGAGGCCCTTTCACCTCCCATTTTTAAGTTTGTAAATTACATGAGAGATAATAAAATACATCATTACTGTGATATATATCAATATGTTAAATGAAACATGTTGTTATTGGTACTACCTTTATAAAAAATGTGACACGGATAATAAATAAAAAAAAGTCGAGAACACTTATTTGGACATTTATTCTCAGCACCATATATAGTACTTGTAACAATAACTAATCAAACATAACACACAACATTGCCCCTTCCTATGTCCATAGTGCCCCCAGTGCGTCCTTCCTCACCTCACCCCCCCCTCCGATGCCCGCCTGCCTCCCATCCCCCTTCCATTGAACACCCCCCTATGCCATCCTGCCTGCCTGCCTTCCATTAAACCCCCCCACCTCCCCTCCGATGCCAGCCTGCCTGCCTCCCATCCCCCTTCCACTGAAACCCCTCCCCCCCCCCCCCGATGCCAGTCTGGGCTGCCCTGTCCTGACGGATCCACGTTTTGCCTCTCTCCTCGCGGGGCTGGGCTTTGCCCAGCTGTTTCCGAACTGACGTCTTTCCCTCCCCGATCCTCCTCCCAGGGCGAGAAAAAGAAAGGGAGAAGCCGAGTCAGCGCCCCGTTGCGGCCGGAGCTGGTTCCGATCCCGAAGCATAGAATTTCTCCTTATTTTCGGTTCAGTGTTTTAGTGTTTTGTTTTTAGACTAGTGTAATTTTAATTTTGCTAACAATTTGAATGTAGGCCCCTCTTGATCTTGAGGCCCTAGGCTGAAGCCTAGTTAGCCTATAGGAAAATCCGGCCCTGGCTACACACCATCATCGGGTAACTCCAACACGTGTGTGCATATACAGTGAAAACAGTGAAAATGGTGCAATATAATATGATACAATTCAATCTCAAATATTCAATTGTTAATTATTAGCCCAAGTGCAAAGAGAAGCCCCCATTTTCTTAGCCAGAACAAACAAGATAAACAGTGTGTAGTTTTTAAATTCACTAGTAATACACTTAGCTGGAATCATTCAGTCCGATGAAAAAGATTAAACTTCTAAGTCAAAGGCGAAGTCCACTCTCATATGTTATCAAAATTCAAAAGAGGGTCAGACCAAGCTCAGTTTCAAGGCTGGAGCCCTTACCTCAGGGGCCCAGTCAGCTTGAAGCACAATTGCCTAGAGTAACAAAAATTGCACATCTGTGCATGTGCGAAGTCCCTCCAGATGGGCCCTGAGCCACCAGTAGGGGGTGCTGGCAGGGAAGATGTGCGTAGAGAAGGAGAGTCACTGGTGCCAGCTGATTGCCTTCAGGATGTGCCTCTCGCCGTGAGAGGCATGTCCTGTAGGCAGTCAGCCGGCACTGGCATCTCTCCTCCTCCCCAGCGTCTCGTGGCACACCTGAAATTCAGAAAAACCTACAGTGGCTGCTTTTTAAAAAGTTTTGGCTGCTCTGGGTTTAATATTGGCCTCTTAGACTTTAAGCTCTCTGGGGACAGAATAATACTTATTGTACCTGAATAGAACTTGCCCTGAACTACAAAGAAAGGTAGGAGCTAAAATCCCTAAATCCTTACTATTACTGCAAATGGGACGGTTGAACCAATTTCTCAAGGAAACGTAAGAATTCTAAAGGACTTAGGCAATCCAAAATGAATACTGTTTTGATGGATAGCGGTGCTTAATATACATAAAATTTTAAATGCTGGTGTTTTAAAAATCCGCTGACTGCAAGGTTTAACTATTGACCCATGGATGCTAAGATTTGCTTCATTCCTCTCTGAATTTCTTAAAAACGATGCAGTTCTGATTCAGAAAATTGGGGCCTTTATGCAGCAGAATGCAGGACATGCTAGAAGACACCTGAAAACTTGGCTATTTTCTAAAATGTAAATTTCCGCTTCCCCCTACCACCAACTCCCAATATACTTCCCTTTCAATTTTTGTAAACCGTGTCGAGCTCTATATTTATAGAGAAGAGGCGGTATATAAGCTAAATTAAGGTTTAGTTTAGATACATTTTCTACGACTGTTTATTATTTTCTTATGTGATGAAAAATATCTGTTTCAGATTTTTTATATAAATCTTAAATATATATAAATATAAAATTTATATAAATCTTAAATATAAATCTGTGTCTGTATATGGCCGTTTGGTGGAGGATGGGCTGGGGAGGGCTTTAATGGCTGGGAAGGTGTAGATGGGCTGGAGTAAGTCTTGAAACCCAAGCACAGTACCGGGTAAAGCTTTGGATTCTTGCCCAGAAATAGCTAAGAAGAAAAAATTAAAAAATTTAAATTGAATCAGATTGGACAGACTGGATGGACCATTTGGGTCTTTATCAGCCGTCATCTACTATGTTACTATGTCAATGTATAAAGAAAACAGTCCTGCCACTATTCGAGTTCTTTGTAAAGAAATGGAACTTCAAAAAATAATGCAGTCAGGTAGAAGTTTTTTAAAAAAAAATAAAAAATTCTGAATATTGAATGGCACATGAAAGCCTCAACATTACATATGCACCTCCGAAGATTACACTGTGTCACTTACAATAATCATATCCATAAAGCTATAAATCACTTTTTTGATATGCGTATGCTCATGAAAACGCTGTGTTCAGAAACTCAATTTACATAAATAATTTATAAGTATGGTGCACACAACTACAAATATATTTAGTTTGTATTTTTTTTTTATTTTTATTTAGCGGAGGCCTTTTCAACTGAAGCTAAAGGCAAGTTATGCTTAGGTATACTAGGTATTTCTTTGTTTCTGGAGGGCTTACAATCGAAGGGGTCCTTTTTCTAAGCTGTGATAAGCCCTAGTGTGTTCTTACTGTAGATTAAAAAGGCAGTACCACAGGACATGCTCAGGTATCTCACAGTCATTTTGGGATCAGCACACACTTCCAAGCGCTAAAAAATAGATTTTATTTTTTAGTATGGGGGGTGTGTTTGGTGGCAGTCAGAGCTCACGTCCTAATGGCCACATGTTAATTTCAGAATTAGCGCGTGGCCATTAATAGGAAAAAGCAAATTGCCACCATTTTAGAGCCATGCTATAAAGTGACCTCAGCGGCTGAGATAAACTCATGCACTAAAAAGAGTGTAGGCCACTTTTGACCACAGTTTAGTAGCAGGGCCCCCAAGACTGCATTTAGGTAACGAAGGATGTGAAGAGCAATTCTGCAATAAGGCGCCCACATTTACATGCCACTTGAGTGCATAAGGGTACAGAATACTGTCACTTTTGTTCAAGTAGGCTGGAGACTTGAACATCGGGGCCAAAAGAATTGCCAGAATGGATTCTCTTTCCCACATGATTGGGCTAGAGACTCTGTTCTGTGAATTCAAATAACAGACGAGGAAAAGCCATGTAAAAATGAATGTTTATTGACAAAGCTCCCATAGCCTGGGAAGAGCAGGCCCTCAGAATTTCAGTGCTCTTCAAAGAGAGAAAACAAGGCAAACAGATTTATACCCTATGTGACATCATTTGTAGTAATTATCATGCTTTAGAATACAATGGCACAGTTGATCACATGACTTCCTTTCAAAAAATGCCTTACGTCAATGTTAATATTAAAAGTCCATTCTTTTAAGTTTTTTAAACCCAGCAGGTGGCAGTGTTTCACTTTTCTTCCTAAATCACCCTTGATCTTTGACCTCTCCGTATTATCTTCCTGAAGATACATCTTAACTTCTGTATGACCTTCAAATTAGCATTGTAGTTTCTAATCTATAAGAAACGATTTTCTGTAAAATAACCAAATTTCCTGTTCCTCTGAGAACCTTATCCCCATGGATCCATGTGAAGAATAGTACATAAATCTATGTCTCTTAAGAGTCACAAAATCAACCTTCTGAACTTCCTAGCATTAGCTGAAATGTAGAATCAGCAATTTAGACAGGGAATGCCAATCTATGAGCTAGCTAAATCTATTTATTACAAGGCCTCAAGGCTGAGTTTCCAATGCAATATGCAGAAAATGTATTTTAATTTATTCACGTAATTTTGATTCATTCACAATCTCAGTTTTCATATCATCGGTGACAACTGTCACACCTGTAAATTCCAGAAATCGTTAACACTTTCATGGGTAAGTGTATACCTAAGGTTACCAGATTTTGCATCTGAAAAAAGAGGACGTATGGTCCCACTCCATTCCACTTCTGGGCCCACAGCACTACCCCATTCCTCACCCACCCCATTCTGCCCCCCCCCCCCCCAACTCCAATCCCAGGCAAACCTCGTCTCTTCAGACTGAGTCTAGAGTGCATCTGGCAATACACAGATGCAACATGACGATGTTGCACGCATGCGCATATGCATGTGATGTCACCATGTCGCATCCACGCATGCGCAGATGAGATGCACTCCAGACTTGGCCCCAATCTCAACAGCTTTTAAAAACCCGGACAAAGTGCCGGGTTTTAAAAAAACATCTGGACGCCTGGTCAGTCCTCGAAAAAGAGGACATGTTTGGGTAAATCCGGATGTCTGGTAACCCTATGTATGCCTACAATAGGCATACATATAATAATTAACGCTCATTTCCCTGACAAAGCGTTTTGTAAAACAGGGGGCCCTGTTGGAAATCGTGGTGAACAGTGTGCAAGTGGTGGAAACTGAGTGGCTGCTGTGCACTTAGCTCGTGCATTACGAAGATTACCTTTTCAGACAAATGTGATAATGTTTTGATGTTTATATTTATGCAACTGCTATTTAATGAAGAAAAATTTTTTCCACTTATCTTTGGAGTTTTTCAGAATGAGGATGTGTCTTCCTGCCTCAGTGATTGTATATTGAGGTAGGTTTGTTTATGTGGGAGTTGTATTTTGAAGATACCCCTATTGGACACTGAGGTCTTTTCTCCAATTTTGAGTTTGATTGGGATTTGATGGTATTGGATGTGTATTTTTGAAGATATTGTATTGGCATCCTTTCTTGTTTTTTGTGTTTTTTTGCCTATAGTACATGCCAGGTGGCAGGAGGGAGATTAAGTGCTATTTTGTAAAGGAGTCTTGTCTGCTATTTTGTAAAGGAGACTCCTATCATCTGCAACATCTTTCCATCTTGTGCCCAGCTGCTCAAGAATCTTACTGTTACTGCAACAGTAACTCCATTGTTTCTGGCATCAAGAAACATTTTCTACATTTATAGACACTTATTTTCCTATTCATCCACTACACAGTTTAAATTCTCTTTACACTCAATCCAATTAATTTCCTAGATGATGTAAAAACATAGGCAATTGAATTTTTGGGAAGATTGTACCAAAACCAGATCAAAATGAAAGGCTCTATTTGTGATTTATAAACAGTTGTGCAGAATATTGCACCTTTATATATTATAAAAAACAGATTTAAATATAAAATCATATGTATCCGAGGCTTGTGAAAATGAGGACAGAGTCCATGGGGGTGGGATGGGAACAGAGCTCATGGGGATGGGAAAGAGAAAAAGACAGAGCCAGCAGGGATGTAGCTTCTCATGAGGGTGAACTTTATTTCCTGAGTGGGCACTGTTAAGAATATCCCGCATGCTCTTGCACCCTCTCTGTTCTACTGTATTTGATTCCCAGATTCTCTCCTCTCATTTCAGATACTCTCCATCCTTACCCCATTCTCTGGATCTCCCAGACACCTCCTTCTCTATCCACTCATTCAATGATTCAATTTTCTATACTGTTCTCCCAGGGAAGCTCAGAACGGTTTGCATGAATTTTTTCAGGTATTCAATCATTTTTTTCTGTCTGTCCCGGCGGGCTCACAATCTATCTAATGTACCTGGGGCAATGGGGCAACTCCTACTCACTCATCTCTTCCCCATATCTACTTGATCTTCTCCCACTATATCTCTCACCCACATGCTCTCTCCCTACCCTCTCTCATCCCTCACTCTTGCCCCATGTTCTCTTTCCATTCCCTTTTGCCCCCTACTCATCCACTAGGCTATCTCCTCCCCACTCATCCACTCCCAGGATCTTGTACCTTCTTGCTCACTTCTTCACGTTTTCTCTCCCATTAGGTTATCTTCTGGAGACTGGCCACAATGAGAGGCCAATAAGGGCCACATAGCAAAGGAAGCTAGCCTAGGGATTCCCACTACTACTTTTCTTTCATTTTCATGGCTCCATCAGAGTTTTCAGGCATCCAGCCTTGGGTATGGTTGAAAGCAAATAAGAGAAAGTGACAAACTAGACAACACACCGGGTCAAGATCTGAGGGAAAGAAATACTAGTCTCAAATGAGGCATTAGAAATAGTTGAAAAATCAGATAGTCCTGTCCAAACCTAGGTAACTTGGATATTACCTTTGGTGTCAGGGAAAGCAATTCTCAGAGTCCATGATCCTACATTCTGGAGAGGGACTCTATAGGTTGCAGGAGGAATTTCTCTGCCGCCTGAGGGCTTGCAATCTATAATTCGTTTTACTAACCTTTTTTTTCCCATAAACGTAGAATGGGAAAATTATTTTTATTTTTATTTTGAAATTTCAAATAATGTTTACAAAGTAACATAACAGAATATGGGAACATAAATTATTTTACATAATTATCATTACAAAATCAGAAATTCCATCTAGCCCTCATTAAAAGAAGAGGTGCACTATTTAATAACAGAAATCTATTTCAAAGGAAAATTAAAGGAAGAAAGAAAACATCTTCCTTCTATATTAGCATCTTTTTCAAATCAGGCTCCTCAATTTGAAAATAGCTATCTCAACCAACAAAATATATAATCCCCCATTATTTTTGATCAAGAAATTGTATCAGCTGAGCTGGATCCCAAAAACTATAATCTATACTTTGAAAAGTCACCAAACACTTGCAAGGAAACTTCAGAAAAAATGTGGCACCCAGTTCCACAACTCAAGGTTTCAAGGCCAAAAAGCCCTTCCTTCTGATTTGGGTTGATCTTGCCACATCAGGAAACATCTGAACCTTAGCTCCACAAAATAAAGCATTTTTGTTTTTAAAATAAAGTTTCATTGTCAATGCCTTATTGCTCTCACTCAAAAAAGTTACAAGTAAGGTAGCTCTCATCTGTATTACATCTTGGGAGTCTTCCAAAAAATCTGTCAGATCTATATCAATAGATTCTAACTGATCTGTTCCTTGCTGCCTTGATACTCTTTGTTTAACTGGTATATAATAGAGAGTACAGATAGGCACTGTCTCAGAATTCTGCATACCCAAAATCTCACCAAGACACTTCCGAAAAAGGATCTCAGGTGAGATTAAATGAGTTTTAGGAAAATTTATAATTCTTAGGTTTTTTTGACCTAGCAGCATTCTCCATTGCTTCCAGCTTTAGGTGAATAGTATGTGAATCTTTCAATGCAGACATGGAGAATGATTGTAGGGAACTTTTGGAAAAAGAACCTAAGGACGCAATGCAGGGGACCCGGGCCAAAGATATTGAGCAAGGACACTGTAAAAGAGGGCTCAGGTCTGAGTGGGAACTTTTTGAAAAAGGACCTAAGGGAGAATTGCAGGGGTCTTGTGCACAAATAAAACTGGCAAGCAGCACTAATAGAGAACAACGGAATCCAGAGGGACAACCAAAAACAGGGGAACAGGCTGAGGACGAAACAGACACACCACAGGAGGAGGATGACCGAGACGAGGCTTGGGGTCTGGCAACTCACGAGGGGGCCAGGAGCGCCAAACCACGAGGAAAAACAGCAAGAAAGACGAACAAACGGGACTTACTTTGCCTATACACTAATGCTAGGAGCCTAAGGGCTAAAATGGGAGAGCTGGAAATCCTAGCCAGCAAAAAGGGCCTAGACATAATTGGAGTCACAGAAACGTGGTGGACTGATGACAATGAATGGGATGTGGCTTTACCAGGATTCAAACTCTACAGGAGAGATAGGTCACACAAAAAGGGTGGAGGAATAGCGCTATATATAAAAGATTCCATACCTTCAACCAGAATGGAAACAACAGTAAGGGCGGACGACTTGGAATCACTATGGGTTAAGCTACCAGGAGGAACTGGAGCAGACATAAAATTGGGTCTGTACTATCGCCCACCTGGACAAACGGAAGAAATCGACCAGGATCTGGAGGCTGAACTGAGGCAGGTATGCAAAAGCGGAAGTGTGGTGGTGATGGGAGACTTCAACTACCCGGGAATAAACTGGAGTATTGGGCACTCAAACTGCATGAGGGAGACCAAATTCCTGGAGGTCACGAGGGATTGTTTCATGGAACAGCTGGTCACGGAACCAACACGGGGTGATGCCACTTTGACCTAATCCTCAACGGACTAGGGAGACCCGCTAAGGAGGTGGCGGTACTAGCCCCACTAGGAAACAGCGATCACAACACGATCCAGTACAGGCTAGAAATTGGATCATCAAAGGTGAAAAGAACTACAACGACTGCACTTAACTTCAAAAAAGGGAATTATGATGCCATGAGGAAAATGGTGGGAAAGAAACTCAACGACAGTGCAAGGAAGATGGAGTCTGTAGAAAATGCCTGGACCATACTCAAGGGCACAGTGCACGAAGCACAGAACCTGTGCATCCCCAAGTACAGGAAAGGGTGCAAAAAAATAGAACAAAAAACCCAGTGTGGATAACAAATGCAGTGAAAAAGGCGATAAGTGACAAGAAAGCATCATTCAAAAAATGGAAAAAGGACAAAACAGAGGAGAACCAAAAGGAACACAAAAAACACCAAAAGGAGTGTCATCGAGTGGTTAGGAAAGCAAAAAAAGAATATGAAGAGAGACTGGCAGGGGAAGCAACAAACTTCAAATCATTCTTCAGGTACGTTAAGGGGAAGCAACCAGCAATGGAGGAAGTGGGACCCTTGGATGATGGAGACAGAAAGGGAGTGGTAAAAGAGGAAAAGGAGATAGCTGACAGGCTAAATAAGTTCTTCACGTCAGTTTTCACAAGGGAGGACACAACCAACATTCCGGAGCCCGAGGAGATCTTAAAAGGAGAGCAGGATGAAAATTTGGTCCAGCTAGAGGTGAGCAAGGTGGATGTCCTCAGGCAGATAGACAGGCTAAAGAGCGACAAATCGCCAGGTCCGGATGGCATTCACCCAAGGGTACTCAAGGAACTAAGGAACGAAATAGCTGAGCCACTTCGACAAATATGCAACCTATCCCTAAAAACTGGAGAGATTCCGGAAGACTGGAAAATAGCAAATGTCACGCCCATCTTCAAGAAAGGCTCAAGGGGAGACCCAGGAAACTACAGGCCGGTGAGCTTGACCTCGGTCCCGGGAAAGATGATGGAAGCACTGATTAAAGACAGCATCTGGGAACACATCAACAACTATGGGCAGCTAAAGTCGAGCCAGCATGGCTTCTGCAAGGGCAGGTCATGCCTCACAAACTTATTATACTTCTTTGAGGGGGTAACCAGCCAGGTGGATAAAGGGGAATCCATAGATATCATTTACCTTGACTTCCAAAAAGCCTTCGACAAGGTGCCACACGAAAGACTACTAAGGAAGCTATGAAACCATGGGGTGCAAGGGGAGGTCCACCGATGGATCAAAAACTGGCTGGCGGACAGGAAACAGAGGGTTGGAGTAAAGGGACATTACTCAGACTGGCAATGGGTCACGAGTGGAGTTCCACAGGGGTCGGTGCTGGGACCGCTCCTATTCAATATATTCATTAATGACCTGGAAGCAGGAACAAAATGTGAGGTTATTAAATTTGCAGATGACACCAAACTATATCGCAAGGTCAATAACATGGAGGACTGCGAAGATCTCCAAAAAGATCTGACAACACTGGAAAAATGGGCCAAAAAGTGGCAAATGAGTTTCAACATAGGGAAATGCAAGGTCATGCATATAGGGAAAAAAAAACCGATGTTCACTTACAAAATGGGGGGATCAGCGCTAGGGGTGAGTGACCTTGAAAGAGACCTGGGAGTGATGGTAGACACAACATTGAAGGCGTCGGTGCAGTGTGCCACAGCCTCAAGGAAAGCAAACAGAATGTTGGGTATCATTAAGAAGGGTATCACGACCAGGACAAAGGAAGTCATCCTGCCACTGTATTGTGCTATGGTGCGCCCGCACCTGGAGTACTGTGTTCAGTTCTGGTTGCCGTACCTCAAGAAGGACATGGAGGTACTTGAGAGGGTCCAGAGAAGAGCAACTAAGCTAATAAAGGGAATGGAGGACCTCTCATATACTGACAGACTGAAAAAGCTAGGGCTTTTCTCCCTGGAAAAGCGGAGACTTAGAGGAGACATGATAGAAACCTTCAAGATCGTGAAGGGCATAGAAAAAATAGACAGGGACAGATTTTTCAAGTTAAGGGGATCAATAAGTACAAGGGGGCACTCAGAGAAATTGAAAGGGGAGAGGTTTAGAACAAACGCCAGGAAGTTCTTTTTCACACAGAGGATGGTGGATACATGGAACGTGCTACCAGAGGATGTGATAAACAGGAGCACGCTACAGGGGTTCAAAGAAGCTTTGGATAGGTACTTGAAAGACAAAGGGATTGAGGGGTACAGATAAGAGTAAAGGTAGATTATAGGGATGGGATTAGAGGTAAGTTATAAAATTAATCAGGGACCACTGTTCAGGCACTAGGCCTGATGGGCCTCCGCGGGAGCGGACCGCTGAGCAAGATGGACCTCTGGTCTGACTCAGCGGGGGCAACTTCTTATGTTCTTAACAACCTTTTTTTCCATAATTGTCATAGTAGAGTCTAAAACCTTAATATTGGAATCTACATTCTCCAGTTTTTCTACAACTTCTCTAGAAAATTATTGTGATTGAGATACAACCGTTTTCAATAATCTCTCCATCCTCGTGTTAAGCATCCAAATATCTTTCAAGGAAACCTCTTCCAGAGTTTCATCTGAGCCTAACAGCCCCTCAGTTGAGGTAGTGAAACTTTTTGGCATTTTTGAAAAAACTATATCTATTTTGGCTGAAGGATCAATGGCTTCAGCAGAAGCTCCAGGATCAACTTCGGATCCTGTTTCCTCAGAGGGTTTAGGGGGGGGAGGAGGAGTTCGTTCGGGAGAACTAAGAGAAATTCCTGAAACCTGTTCTAATCTTTCTGCTGCTTGTGGGGGTTCTAATATTGAACTAATAAGATGACTGTCTATGGGACCTATCATTACAGGTGTAGAAATTATTTTCCCTTTTCTTTTCCCCATAGTTAACCTAGCTAAGGAACCAAATTATTAAAAAAAAAAAAGGAGAGGAGAATAACACCCATAAATGATAGTTACCAAAACCAGTAGACTCTACTCTTCACTATTCTCCATGTGTCGTCAAAGGGGCTCTCAAGGGGCAAATCATGCCCCTTAAGATGAGCCCCTTTGGACACGCCCCTGTTGCTGCACGCCACTGGTTCTTCGATGTTTTCAGCCTGTTGGAGAGGACCCCGAATGATGTTAGAAGGTGTCCTCAGCAGTGCCTTCCCGATTCTGGCACTGAAAGCAAGTTAGAAAAACACAGCAGGAAATAAAGTTCAGCAAAAGGGAGTCTACAGGCAATTCTTTCCTCCCTTAGCAGATGCCCAGGTGTCAGCACACCTCCCAAAATACCACCAGTTCTCTAGCATTTTTCAGCCTGTTGGAGAGGACCCCAAATGATGTTAGAAGGTGTCCTCAACAGTGCCTGCCTGATTCTGGCACTGAAAGCAGGTTAGAAAAACATTGCAGGAAATAAAGTTCAGCTCGGAAAATTATTTTATAGTAAATTCACCTCTAGATTTGTATCTTAGGGAATGGAGAGTTAAGAGATTCATCCAAAATTACAAGGCATATTAATAGGATTTTAATGCTGGCTCTTCTGGTTCTGTTATTTCTGGCCAAGGAGAATGAAACCCTTACTTCCCCATTATGCATTTCTTCAATCCCAATTCTGCTTGTTCCAACTATTAAGCTTTTAGGTGTGATCCTGGATAATAAACTCTCCTTCGAAGCACAAATTAATTTAGTAATCCAAAAATGCTTTTTCAAACTTAAGATGATACACTCTCTCTCGTCAATCCTTGAATCAGAATCTCTTAATATACTTATTCATTATTTGGTTATTTCCACTTTAGACTATTGGAATCAGGAAAGGCTGCAAGAACATAGTAACATAGTAACATAGTAGATGACGGCAGATAAAGACCCGAATGGTCCATCCAGTCTGCCCAACCTGATTCAATTTAAAAATTTTTTTTTTTTTTTTTTTTTTTTCTTCTTAGCTATTTCTGGGCGAGAATCCAAAGCTTTACCCGGTACTGTGCTTGGGTTCCAACTGCCGAAATCTCTGTTAAGACTTACTCCAGCCCATCTACACCCTCCCAGCCATTGAAGCCCTCCCCTGCCCATCCTCCTCCAAACGGCCATACACAGACACAGACCGTACAAGTCTGCCCAGTAACTGGCCTAGTTCAATCTTTAATATTATTTTCTGATTCTAAATCTTCTGTGTTCATCCCACGCTTCTTTGAACTCAGTCACAGTTTTACTCTCCACCACCTCTCCCGGGAGCGCATTCCAGGCATCCACCACCCTCTCCGTAAAGTAGAATTTCCTAACATTGCCCCTGAATCTACCACCCCTCAACCTCAAATTATGTCCTCTGGTTTTACCATTTTCCTTTCTCTGGAAAAGATTTTGTTCTACGTTAATACCCTTTAAGTATTTGAACGTCTGAATCATATCTCCCCTGTCTCTCCTTTCCTCTAGGGTATACATATTCAGGGCTTCCAGTCTCTCCTCATATGTCTTCTGGTGCAAGCCTCCTATCATTTTCGTCGCCCTCCTCTGGACCGCCTCAAGTCTTCTTACGTCTTTCGCCAGATACGGTCTCCAAAACTGAACACAATACTCCAAGTGGGGCCTCACCAATGACCTGTACAGGGGCATCAACACCTTCTTTCTTCTACTGACTACGCCTCTCTTTATACAGCCCAGAATCCTTCTGGCAGCAGCCACTGCCTTGTCACACTGTTTTTTTCGCCTTTAGATCTTCGGACACTATCACCCCGAGGTCCCTCTCCCCGTCCGTGCATATCAGCTTCTCTCCTCCCAGCATATACGGTTCCTTCCTATTATTAATCCCCAAATGCATTACTCTGCATTTCTTTGCATTGAATTTTAGTTGCCAGGCATTAGACCATTCCTCTAACTTTTGCAGATCCTTTTTCATATTTTCCACTCCCTCTTCGGTGTCTACTCTGTTACAAATCTTGGTATCATCTGCAAAAAGGCACACTTTTCCTTCTAACCCTTCAGCAATGTCACTTACATACATATTGAACAGGATTGGCCCCAGCACCGAACCCTGAGGGACTCCACTAGTCACCTTTCCTTCCTTCGAGCGACTTCCATTAACCACCACCCGATTTGGATCTCAGCAGAAGTAAAGAGGGCAATAAACGACAAAAAAGTATCCTTCCGGAGATGGAAAAAGGATCCAACGGAGGAAAATCACCAGGCGCACAGGAAATGCCAAAAAGAATGCCACCGAGAGGTTAGAAAAGCAAAAGGGAAATACGAAGAGGGGCTGTCCAGGGAGGCGAAAAACTTCAAGGCATTCTTCAGTTACGTAAAGGGGAAACGACCAGCGAGAGAGGAGGTGGGGCCGTTGGACGATGGGGATAGGAGGGGAGTGATTAAAGAGGATAAAGAGGTAGCTGAGAGGCTGAACACGTTCTTCTCGTCGGTTTTCACGAGAGAAGACACATCTAATATACCGGACTCAGAGGAGCTCATGAGTGGGGAACAGGCTGAGAAATTGGAGCACATAGAGGTAAGTAAGGAGGATGTCCTCAAACAGATAGACAGGTTAAAATGCGGCAAATCACCGGGTCCGGACGGGATCCACCCGAGGGTTCTGAAGGAGCTAAGACAAGAAATAGCGGGCACAATCCAGCATGTTTGTAACCTATCCTTGAAAACTGGAGAGGTACCAGAGGACTGGAAATTGGCGAATGTCACACCTATCTTCAAAAAGGGATCGAGGGGTGACCCCGGGAACTACAGGCCGGTGAGCCTGACTTCAATTATAGGGAAGATGGTGGAAGCTATGATAAAGGACGGCATTTGCGAGCACATTGAGAGAAATGGCCTACTGAGAACAAGCCAGCACGGATTCTGTAAGGGAAGGTCATGCTTAACGAACCTTCTGTACTTCTTTGAGGGAATAAGCAGTCGGGTGGACAATGGGGAACCCATCGACATCATTTACCTCGATTTTCAAAAGGCTTTCGACAAGGTGCCACATGAAAGGCTGCTTAGGAAGCTGTGGAACCACGGGGTGGGAGGGGATGTGCACCGATGGATAGAGCACTGGTTGTCGGGTAGACTGCAGAGGGTCGGAGTAAAGGGCCAATATTCTGACTGGCGGGGAGTCACGAGCGGTGTGCCGCAGGGATCGGTGCTGGGGCCGTTACTCTTCAACATATTTATCAATGACCTGGAAAAGGAGGCAAAGTGCGAGGTTATAAAATTTGCAGACGATACCAAACTGTGCGGCAGAGTTAGCTCCAGGGAGGAGTGTGAGGACCTGCAAAGGGACCTAGACAAGCTGGAAGACTGGGCGAACAAATGGCAAATGCGCTTTAACGTGGAAAAAATGCAAGGTCATGCATATAGGGAAAAAAAAACCCGTTGTTCAACTACAAATTGGGGGGGGCATTGTTGGGAGAAAGCAGTCTTGAGAGAGACTTGGGAGTGCTGGTGGATGCATCACTGAAGCCATCTGCACGGTGCGCAGCGGCCTCAAAAAAAGCCAACAGGATGCTGGGCATCATAAAAAGGGGCATAACAACCAGGACGAGGGAAGTCATCTTGCCACTGTATCGAGCGATGGTGCGTCCGCATCTGGAATATTGCGTTCAATATTGGTCGCCGTACCTCAAGAAGGACATGGCGGTACTCGAGAGAGTCCAAAGGAGAGCAACGAAACTGGTAAGAGGGCTGGAACACTGCCCATATGCCGAGAGGTTGGATAGGCTGGGGCTCTTCTCTCTGGAAAAAAGGAGGCTCAGGGGTGATATGATAGAGACCTTCAAGATCATGAGGGGCATAGAGAGGGTGGATAGGGACAGATTCTTCAGGCTGAAGGGGACAACAGGTACGAGGGGGCATTCGGAGAAACTGAAGGGAGATAGGTTCAAAACGAATGCAAGGAAGTTTTTTTTCACCCAAAGGGTCGTGGACACTTGGAATGCGCTACCGGAGGACGTGATTGGGCAGAGTACGGTACAAGGATTCAAACAGAGACTGGACGGATTCCTGAGGGATAAAGGGATCGTGGGATACTGAGAAAGCTAAACAGAAAATAAGTATAGAAACCCGACCAGGTCGTGCATGTGCAAGACCGGAGGGCTAGGACTTTGATGGGAAGATAGGACTCAATAGGAAACCAAGGTGGCATGGGGGCCCCTTCTGGTGATTTGGACAGGTCGTGACCTGTTTGGGCCGCCGCAGGAGCGGACTGCTGGGCAGGATGGACCTATGGTCTGACCCGGCGGAGGCACTGCTTATGTTCTTATGTTCTTAAAAAGAGATCAGGAGATTGCAAATTATTCAAATTACTGCTGTAAAAATTATCTTTAAGGCTAAGAAGTTTGACCATGTAACCCCCTCTGTTAAAAAAAAGACCCATTGGTTGCCCATCTCCCATAGAATTATATACAAAATTATTTTTCTCGCTTTCAATGTTCACATCAATCACTCCCCCCTGTTTATTGACAAACTTTTGATCCCATACGAAACTTCACGGTCACTTAGATTACCTCAACAACATCTTCGTACAGTTCCATCCGTTCGACAATTATTTTATGACTCAACACGTAAAGCCATTTATTCTGTAGTCACACCCACATTATGGAATTCTATCCCAATAACTCTAAGACAGAAGACTAATTCTAATCATTTCAAATCTAACCTTAAAACCTTTCTCTTTAGGGATGCGTTCAAGATTTAGATAAAAGGGTTCGTTTGAGTCTTTTCCTTTACCATATTTGTTCTGTCCATTAACTCCTCATTTTATTTTGAGAATTGTAACCCGTCCCATTTCCCCTGTGTTCCATGTCTTGTGAATTGAATTTTTGTATCTATATGTCCTTTCCCCTGTTTTTAATTATTTCTTTTTTGGTTTTAAAATTTTGTACGATGTAAATCGTTTTGATATTTATATCAAGATCTAATAAACTTGAAACTTATTCTACTGCTCTAACCATTAGGCTACTCCTCCACTCTCATATTCACTTCCTTTGCTCTACATGTCATGAGCATCTCTTTGTACAACAGCTGTTGTTTGGCAACTCAAAAATATTTCTATCGTGTTCTGCTGCTCTAATCCTGGAACACAGCACTTGCTTGGATAGACTTCGGCAGGGTTTATTTATAACTTCTTCAAATAAGTACACCTGACAGATTAATAACAGCAGCTTGGCAAGAGGACTAAATCTCAAATAGTGTTACTCAAAGTATTTCCTGCCCTAATATTCATAGAGCTTACCTTGGAGAGTCATCATTTTTCAGTCTTAAAGACCATTTATTATAATATCAGTCTCTAAGTAAGAAGCAGGTTAGTTAGCATTAACTGGTCTCCTTGAAAATTTCCCAAGTGTAGAGATGTGCAAATCTTTAAGAAATAAGTTTGATGGAAACTCTGAGGCGTTCCTGTCAAATTAAGAAAATGTAGAGATTTTTAATTTTTTTAAAAAAATTAGCTTTGTAGGTCTGAACTTGCCCATGAGATAGATTAGGGCTGTCTGTAGACTTTAGGTTGCTTTGGAAATTTGCTTTCAATGCTCAGAAAATCTGTAGTCAATTTCCTCAGATCATCATGTTCAAAAGTGTTCTGATCTACTTTGTGTTTTGGTAAATCTTCCAAGAAAAATCTGGCAGAATTGCCCAAGGAATCTAGAAGGAGTATTAGATTTCCCTGATGACTAAAAAGGGCTGAAATCTGCACAGCTGAAATCTGCACAGCTGAAATTGTTTGTACCTCCCTAGTGCAGTGCTTTGGTAGCTGCAGTGGTCCTAAAGATGCTTTGTAGGGTATGCTAACATATAGTTTCTGTGTAGGAATCTGTTACAGACTAGCTTCTTAAGATCAGATTTAGTCTGCACACTTTTATTTTTAATGCATTGTCCCTTAATGTATATTCTATATTTAGTGTCCATAAACAGATGTACACTGTGATAGATCAAGGCGAGAGGAAGACCTGGAACCCCTTTGCAGTCATGCCCCTAAGATCCCCATTCGAAGCAGGCAATATGAGGTGTCTACCCAGGGAGAGGGGAGGATCCCAGAGGGAAGCTGAAACCCCATTGAGATAGGGGATCTCGAGGGGGTGGAGGAGAGTTCCTTAGAACTGGAGGTCATGGATTGGGCATGCCCAGGAATCTCCAAAGTGATCCAAGGTGTGGATCATTATTGAAAAGAGGACTCTCAAACTTCCTCTTTGCCTTAGGGTGGTGGTGTTAAACCCTGGGAGTAAAAGATTTGCTCTAGAGCAATGGTCTCAAACTCGCGGGCCATGGGCCGCATGTGGTCCCCAGATGGTATTTGGTGGCCCGCAGTCTAGTACACGATCTCGCACTCTGGGCACGAACAGAGGCTCCGGCACCAGCTGATTTGCAACTTCCTGCTGCTGTCACGTATGCCAAGACTCCTGCCTTCACATATCCAGCAGATACACAAAGGCCGGAGTCCCGGCATATGCGATGGCAGCAGGAACTTGCAAGTCAGTTGACGCTGGTGTGATCTCACACACTGGGCAGAAAGAGATCTGACTTGCAACTTCCTACTGCCGTTGCGAATGCCGGGACTCCTGTCTTTGCGTATCCTGCTGGACAGGGGGGAAGGAGAAGGAGTACTGCTGGAAAGGGGGGGGGGGCAGATATAAAGAAGGGAGAAGAGGTGCTGCTGAACCTGGCAGAAAGGGAGGGAAAGGAAAGGTGCTACACACTGGAGGAGAGGGTATGATGCTGCATGGGGAAAGAGCATGTTGAGTGGGAAGGAGTGTTGCCACTGAGGGAAGAGGCAAGGAGAGAGAGAGAAAGCATACAGGAGACAAAAAGTGTTGGATGGGGAGGACAGAAAGGAGATAAGAAAAAATGTTAATCTGGGGAAGGGGAGAGTGGAGAGAGTGAAAAGTTGGACTCATGGAGGGAGTGAAAGAGATGTTGTTTGGTGGAGAGAAGGAGGGCCAGAGGAGAAGCATGCAGGAGGAAGAGAGAAAAAAATGTTGGACTGGTGGAAAGGTGAGAGAAATGTTGGACTGGGAGGGGGCCAGAAAGGAGGAAGGGAAGGGAGATGGACTGCAGGGGGCAGAAAAGAAGAAGGGAAAGAGAAATGTTACACTGGGAGGGAAGAAGAGAGATGTCAGACCATGGAAATAGAGAGGGAAGGAGAGAGAGATAGGAAGGGAAGGGAAGACATGAAAAAGTAGATTTTGAGAAGAAAGCAGAAAAATTGAAAAATTGAATGTTAGGTACTTAGAGAGCCGCAGAAAAAATAGTTAATGTCTTATTAAAGAATAACAATTTTGCATGAGGTAAAACGCTTTATATTTTATAAATCCTTCCTTTAACTGTTAAAGGAAAGATTTATAAACGATAAAGAGTTTTACCTCATGCAAAATTGTCATTTCTTTAATAAGTCATTAACTATTTTTTCTGCGGCTTTCCAAGTACCTTCAAATCCGAAATATGGCCCTGCAAAGGGTTTGAATTTGAGACCACTGTTCTAGAGAGTGGTGCTGCCTGTTGCCCTAAGGCTCACTGCTTCAAGGATGTGCCTCTTGCAGTGAGAGGCTGTAGTCAGCCAGCCGGTGCCTGAGCCTCTCCTCCTTACTGGTAATAGGAGGCTCAGGGCACGTGCATGATGATGTCATGTATGCGCATTTCTGGATGCCCTCCAGCCACAGCCCCGAGATTAGTGTGCTACAGCTTAAAAAGTTTGCAACACACTGATATATAGCATTATCCCTTTTCCAAGCTCATGTGATGCTACATGGTCCAGGTTGGATATAGTGGAGTACTCCATCATTTCTGATAACCCTATCTTGAAGATAAGGGGGCCTATTATTAAGGTATGTTAGTTTAATGTAGCTTTAAACTCAATATATTAACCCAGTCCTACAAAAAAAGAAAAAAAAAAATGCAACACATTGAAAGCCTTTAACACCTAAATCAGAAATTACAATTAGAGTGAAGTGAGCAGATTTTACTGTTAATGTGGCAGTAACTAGATGCATTACATGATATCTGCCATATGATTAGTGTGTGGTAGTGATCACTGACCTGCATTAATTGCATGACTGCTTTCCCCCGAATGCTGGGAACACCCTTAATAGTTTCCACAGAGGTTTTGGCGCTAATACATTTGACTATTAATGCATGTTAGGTGCAAACTCTGAGTACAAGCTAATCAACTGGATCCCAAAATGGCAGTGCACGTGCTTCAGATTCAGTCCCGAAAGCCTCAGGGTCTCAGTTGTTTTGTACCTCATGCAGTTTGCAAGTGCAGAGGTCATACAGACTCTGCCTGTTAAAAAACAGTCTGACAGTGATCTTTATTGCCTCTACCACTAGGAGGTGTATGAAAGCTCTCGCAGTTTCTCAAAACAGGGCTGACCCTCTTGTCTGAGTTACAGGAGGAGGAGAAGACACCCTGAAGAAAAACTATAAATACTAAGTCTAGAGAAGTGGCCTTGATTTTGGTTCTTGCTCCCTGGCCACTACACTGATAATGTAAGGAGAACTTGTGACTGACTAACACAGGCAGTGCACGGGGGAGGGAAAAAGCACAAGAACCTACCAAGTTGTTGCATTTATTCAGTTTTCTATACTGTTCTCACAGGGGAGCTCAGAATGGTTTACGCAAATTTATTCAGGTACTCAAGCATTTTTCCCTGTCTGTCCTGGTGGGCTCACAATCTATTTAATGCACCTGGGCATGGGGGAGGGGGGATTAAGTGACTTGTCAAGGGTCATAGGGTGCAGCATGGGTTTGAACCCACAACCTCAGGGTGCGGAGGCTGTAGCCATTGTGCCACACTCTCCCCTGATTTCAGATTGATTTGGAATGGAGGCAGAACCACTATCACATTCTTCACAGGAGACATAAAGGAAGGAGTAGTGGATGGCATATATCTAGGACAGAGATCCTCAGTAATGAGGTCCCATCAAGGAAGATTCAAAGTACCTGGAGACTCAAGATCCTGAGAACCATTTACCAGGTAGATACTACCTGATAGCAGCCCTTCTCTGGAATTTCAAGTCTAGGAAGGATGTTCAGCTGCAAAGGACTTTCTACAAAGAGAGGATTCAGCAGGCTATCTAATCAGAGACAGTAAGGGCCGGATTTTATAAATGGCGCCTAATGGCACTTGCATTGTAGGAGCTGCTCAGCATAGTTGTCAATCACTTGGTGCCATTTATAGATTCCCGCCTAGCAGCACCTAGGCATTTCTAATCATCCTGGAGGTAGGTGCCAGTATATTAGACCAGGTTTTATATGGCCTAATTTACCGGTGTCTAACTTGGGTGTCAAGTAACACCTAAGTCAACCACGTTTATTCTCTGCCCCTAACCATACCTACTTTTCAGATAGGCATCAGAAGGCACCTCGACTAAGGCATTGCTAAGTGCCACACGGAATTCCGTGCCTAACTTTTCATTTTAATTTTTAAAATTAATTATTCAATTAACTTCAATGGCGCTGTCAATTACCACGCCATTTAATCTAATTGAACTGATTTATGCAGGTGCAAATTTTAGTTAGGTGTCACTAGGCGGCGTTTATAGAATCTGGCCATAAATGCTGCTGGAAATTACTTTTATTCGACTTAAGAATTGTAACTGAATAATTTACTCCCCCCTCCCTTTACAAAACCAGAGCGTGGTTTCAAGTGCTGGTCATGACGATAACAGCTCCAACGCGCATAGAATTCCTATGAGCATCAGAGCTGTTACCACCACACCCGGCACTAAAAACCACGCTACGGTTTTGTAAAAGGGAGGGTAAGAGAAGTTGTCCCTTATGTCTCATCCTAGTTAATAAAACCCTTGGCTAAAACCTTCTGGATTGATTGGATTTATTCATTTTATATACTGCATACATAATACTTTAGGGTCAAAGCAGTGTGCAATCAACAATTTCAAAACAGAATATTAGAAACATACAGTACCATAATAACAGAATCTCCAACACCTCGATTTTAAATACTGTTGAAACAACCAAGTTTTTTAAAATTTACGAAAAACAAGATGAGACTGACTTATTGGGTGAGAGGAGTGTGCTGAATGAGTGGATTTAAGATGCCTTTGGCCTCCTAGCTTGCTGGTTCTGTTTCTGACCTAGCAAATAGTCCAATAAAATATTCATAGGAAGCCACCTTGATGCTTACCGGGCAAAAAGAGGTTACATAAGTTACAGAAAAAATTAGATAGGACCAAATATGTTGGCACATAGGCCAGTGCTCTTTGGTTGCAGGATTTTGCATATATGGTGTATCTCAGCACAAGTCTAGAGAATCACATAGATGCCTGTCACATTGGCACAGACATTAACATGGCTCTCATACTGTCTACAAATACCAGTCGTTACCCTTGCAACAATAATTTAGGAGAACCACTTTCTTTATGATTAGACAGGACTTCATGCCTTCAGAAACTAATATGGTACTTTAAATATGATGCATGAAAAGACAGCGGTATCATAAAATAGTAAAATCTGAATAGCTAATCTTCATCATGGAGAGTCATTTCCTCAGTACAAAATAATAAATCAGTTTAATACCAATATATCTATTCAAGCTGTCAGTCTTCAGTGCGGTGTATACCTTCTAACACAATTCAAATATTGATTTCATATGCATAGGCATTGATTTATAATCATTCTGTATCATATTATATGAAAAATGGAAAACGTAAACATCATTTGATGACTCCACAAACACAAATTTCAAAGACAAGGGGTTTATTTAGTGGAGATCACACAAAAGAACATTCTAACTTGCTTTTTACAATATATCATGCGATGAAGCTACTAAGTAGTAGATTTAAAACAAACCAGAGAAAATATTTCTTCACTCAACATGTAATTAAACTCTGGAATTCATTGACAGAGAATGTGTTGAAAGCAGTTAGCTTAGCAGGGTTTAAAAAAGGTTTGAATAGGAAATCCATTGCTTATTCCTAGGATAAGCAGCACAAAATCTGTTTTACTTCTTGGGATCTTGTCAGGTACTTGTGATCTGGGTTGGCTACTGTTGGAAAACAGGATACTGGGTTTAATGGACTTTGGACTGTCCCAGTACGAGGGGGGGTGCTCAAAACCTCTCAACCCAACCAAGAAGGGAATGACATGAAAGATGGAGGAAGATATCTTCTTCCTTACAGGGCCCATGGCAACCAGAGGGCATCCGCTCAAACTCAAGGGTGGGAGATTTCATGGTGACATCAGGAAATACTTCTTCACCGAAAGAGTGGTTGATCGATGGAATGGTCTTCCACGTCTTGTAGTTGAGGCCAGTAACACACTCGATTTCAAGGGACGATGGGATAAACATGTAGGTTCACTCCAGGGAAATGCTTAAAAAGAGGGTTCTTGTTGAGGAAGTGTTCTTGGAGTGGGTTCGCTCTGTGAAATTCTTAGAGGGAGGGTTCTTGTTGAGGGAGGGTTCTTCGAGTGGGCAGACTTGTTGGGCCGACAGCCCTTTTCTGCCGTCATACTCTATGTTTCTATGGAACCATGAAACTTACAAGTTATTTCACATATTTACCCCTAAGTTCAACACACTTGGCACATCATATCTGAGGTTTCTGTAACTCTTCCAAAAAATACTCTGATGTCTGGTCACTGAAATAATTCTCTGCTGCTGCAATCACCTCCGAATCACTTTTTAATGTTTGGAAACAGAAAATAGTCAGATGGAGCAAGATTGGGTAAGTAGGGTAGATGGTCTGTGCACTTAAACTCCAACTGTGTCAAAACATCCATCATTTTTAGCCTTGTGAGCAGGTGCATTGGCTTACAAAAAAGAAGTCCCTCTCCTTTTTTCTTTCAATGCCTCCTTTAATCGGCACAGCAAGTTACAGCAGTATTTTGCATTAACTGTTTGGACCCTTGGAAGATAGTAGGTCATTACAACACCTTTCTGATCCCAAAACACTGTGGCCATGACCTTTCCTGCTGACTTTTGGGTCTTGAATTTCCTTAGCCTTGGAGTACCTGAGTGCCGTCATGGCATGGACTGTTTTGTCTCAGGATCATAGTAGTGTAGCTATGTTTCATCAACAGTAACTAGCCGTTCCAGCTCATTGGAAATGCTGCAAAATCAATTTGGAAGTGCCCACTCAATGTCATTTTTCATCAGCATTCAAACATTTGGGCATCCACTTGGCTGACAGCTTCTGCATGCCTAGCTGCTCATGGATTATACACCCAACATGTTCTCTGGATATCTGTAGTGTCTTAGCAATTGATTTAGCTGATATTTGCTAATTTGCCAAAATCAGGTTCTGGACATGGTGAACAATTTCAGGAGTTGGCACAGTTTGAGGCCTCCCAGACTTTGCTGCATCTTCGGTCTCAAAATCTCCATGCTGAAAGTTTGCACACCACTTCTTCACTCAATGTTTGCATCATACATTCATGGATTTCCTTTGGAGTTTTCTTCTGCAGGAATAGGGACTTCAAGACAGCAGGGCAGGATTAAAGGGTAGGCCAAGTAGGTATGTGCCTCAGGCCCAAAGAGTTCGGGGGAGCCTGGAATGCTGCCTGCTCCGATGATGTCGGTGTATCTGCCTCCAGACCCAGCTCCAGATGTCCAAGTACTGCCTATCCTGCCTTATTCATTATTCAGTACAGCCAAACTCACAGTCTTCAAAAGACCAAGGGCAGTGGTTTCTAAATGCTGCCCACAGCTGACCCAAAAACCTTTCCTCAGACACTGGGATTTTACATCAGAGGGAAGACTTCCGAGTTAGCTGTGGGCAGCATGTGGGAATCACTTCCCGTAGCCTTTTGAAGACTGGGAGTTCAGCTGTACTGAATCATGAAGAAGAAAGGAAGAGGTGCTGCTTCTGGAGTTGGGCCCGGAGATACGCTCTCTCAGGAGGGGGGAGGAGCAGACTTGGATAGGAGGCAGGGACGGGGCCAGGGGAGTGCCTAGGGCTCACCAAAGAATTAATCCTGCCCTGCATGGTGACTCAGAGTTCCACACTTGAATATTCCTCACTTTTCATTGACTTGGTTCAATCAATGATCTGAAATAATGTCAAAACATAGCATTCTGATTCTGCAAATTACTGTTAAGCACTTCATAACTTATTAAAAGAATTTATCTGTTTTTAAACCTGTTTTTAACCATTTTAAAGAAAATATCTATTGAATACATTCAATAAATTTGTTTGTGCACCTTGCATCTAGTCTTGTTACTCATTATCATGTTTATAACCTTTGTATATTTTATCTGATTTTCAAAACATTTACCCCCTCCTCTATGAAACCGCACTAGCGGCTTTTAGCGCAGAGCCACGCTGAATGGCCCACACTGCTCTCGACGCTCATAGGAACTGAATGAGCATCAGGAGCAGTGCGGGCAATTCAGTGCGGCTCTCTGCACTAAAAATCGTTAGTGCAGTTTCGTAGAAGGGGGGAGGGGTTAGTCCACAAATTAACAATGGCTAATGTTAACTTTTCTCCTGATTTTCTTCTTTTTCTGGCCAGGTGTTAAGCTGAGCCGCTTGGACACCACGACTACAGTTTAGGATCCTCAGCGCTTTGGCTCAGAAAAGGAGTTAGAGATTATAATAAGACTAGTCATTAAGCCCGTTACATTAACCGGTGCTAGAATATATGTCTGTCTGTCTTTCTGTTTCTCTCCCTCCCACTGTCTCTCTATCTCCCTGGCCCCCTTTCTCTGTCTGTCTTTCTGTCCCTATCCCTGCCCCTGTGTCTTTCTTCCTTTCTTTCTGTCTCTCTCCCTCCCGCTGTCTGTCTGTCATTCTTTCCCTCCTTTTCCCTGTGCAGCAGCATTAACACCCCACTTCCCTGTGCAGCAGCAACAGCATTTCCCTCCTTCCCCCCCCATTCCTGTGCAGCAGGAGCAGCAGCGGCATTTCCCTTCCCCTCCAGGTCCCTGTGCAACAGTAGCAGCATTTTCCCCCACCTCCCCTTCCCTTCTCTTTCCGTGATCTGGCCTGCTCCCTTTGGCCCCTCCCCCTTCTTTTATTATGTTCTGTCCTGCTTCGATCTGGCCTGCTCCGTTCGGCCCCTCCCCCTTCCCTTCCCGCGGTCTAGCCTGCTCCATGTCCCTCCCTTCCCTTATTGCGTTCCTGTAGTTGGAGTCCTCTTCTTAGTCGACCCCCCCTTCCCTTCCCGCAGGCTAGCCTGATGCAGCCGAAGGTTTTTTTTTAAGTTTAAAAATGCCCGCCGCTGCTCCTCTCATGATCTCAGCCAGCATCAGAAGCCTTCTCCGACGCTGGTGCGGCTCGTGAGAGGAGCCGACACCTCAGCTTTTAATTTTTGCTTGAGGAGGTGGAGAGCAGGGAGTCCAGCGCTGCCGGCCAG
This sequence comes from Geotrypetes seraphini, assembly GCF_902459505.1. Classification (NCBI taxonomy): domain Eukaryota; kingdom Metazoa; phylum Chordata; class Amphibia; order Gymnophiona; family Dermophiidae; genus Geotrypetes; species Geotrypetes seraphini. Next base: position 91,447,062 of record NC_047094.1, on the reverse strand, counting down.
TCCTGGCGGCCACGGAGAGAGGGAGCGATGTATGCGCGTATGCGCACTCCTGCCGCCACAGACCTACTGATCACAGATCAGAGATCACGGAACACGCAGGTAAGAGTGCGCATGCGCGACTAGGGTTTTATTATAGTAGATGTGTAACTGGGCCTTTTTATGTGAAGTTCACTGCAGTGCCCCATGCTCTGCTGAAATGTCTGTGAGGCAACAAAGCCTCACGCTGCAAGGAATTGAACAGCATCGCAGGCTTTATCCTATCTTTCTCAAGAAAACATTGAGGGCTCCTTTTACTAAGGTGCGCTAGCGTTTTTAGCACGCACTAACCCCCACTCTATGCATAAAAACTAACGTCTAGCGCATGCGGCAATTTAGCACACACTAAAACCGCTAGCGCAGCTTAGTAAAAGGAGCCCTGAATGCTTCAGTGTTTGGAACGCCATTGGTAGACGACTACACCAAAGTGTATGTGTTTAGCTATTAGCGAAGTATGTTAAATTTCTGTTATTTTCCACAATAAAGTGCGGATATTGAAGGTTCATTTAATAAAATACCGCTAGATGTTTTGCATAAACTGTTAGATGTTTTGCTATGGCTATTTTGTGGTATGTTCATTGAGCTGATCCTTTTGGGATAGGAGGATTGTCTGGTGATGTTAATGCTGTTATGTCAGTTTGTCATGTAATTTGGTGTTGTCAATTTTAATTTTTGAAGATGATTGAAATGTCATTTGTGTATATTTATGAATGTGTTGATGTATTTCGCCTTGTAAAAGGCAGATTATAAGTAAACCAAACCAATCCAATCCAATAAAATGTCTTTTAATCAATATATCATTACTGAGTGTGAAAACATAAAAGTTATAACTATAATACCAAGAAATTTGCTCCATTAAGCAAAAATAATAGCCCAGAAATAGCTAAGAAAAAAATTAAAAAATTAAAATTGAATCAGGTTGGGCAGACTGGATGGACCATTCGGGTCTTTATCTGCTGTCATCTACTATGTTACTACCGTGTTTCCCCGATGGTAAGACACTGTCTTATTTTTTTTGGAAGGCCAAAATATGCTCTAGGGCTTATTTTCGGGGGGATGCCTTATTTACCCTTTCAATGTCTTTCCACCCTCCCTCCACTCCGGCCCAGCCCAGTATGAAATATTTCCTTTTGTTTCCCTCCCCTCTCTCTTCTCCTCCCTCACCCACGAGTCCTGCATCTGGCCCTCTCCCTTCTACCTGCACCTGGCAACACCCCCCTGCTCCGCGGCTTTCTTCAGCAACTCGTCAGCAGCAGTGATCAAGACAAGCTGCCGACATCGAGGCCTTCCCTCTACGAGTCCCACCTTTGTGGAAAAAGGAAGTTGAAACAAGCGGGACTCGCAGAGGGTAGGCCCCGACGTCAGAAGCTTGTGTCGATCGCTGCTGCTGAGTTGCCGAAGAGAGCCGCGGAGCAGGGGATGTGGCCGGAAGCAGGTAGAAGGGAGAGGGAGATAGGAAGGCTGTAGATCTCCGGAGCATGACACCGACCCCGGCCAGGATGATTTCTTTTTCAGGCATGCAACTTACAAGTCCGTCGCGGCGGGAAATAGCCATGCTGAGCAGTGAGCTCAGCACTACACAGATGAAAGCCTTGCTTGCTGATTGGTCCGGCGGCATGGCCGCCGGACCAATCAGCAAGCAAGGCTTTCATCTGTGTACGTGCTGAGCTCACTGCTCAGCATGGCTATTTCCCGCCGCAACGCCGGACTTGTAAGTTGCATTCCTGCGTGACACGGCAAAGGTGGAAAAGAGCCACATGCGGCTCTGGAGCCGTGGGTTGCCGACCCCCGCGGTAGACGGAGGGACCACACGGAGTCACCCACCGTACCACCCGATTCGGTTAAGCACAGGTATCGGTGGGTGGCTTATTTGCGGGGGGGGTGCCTTATTTTACAATTTTTTCTAAAAAGGGGGGGCTGTCTTATTTGATGGCCCTGCCTTATCATCGGGGAAACACGGTATGTATTTTAAGAAAAAATGGAGCTTTACGTAATCAGTGGCTTTGAGCAGCCCCAGGATAGGCTTTAAAAAATTATTTTCTGATCAAGCACAATCAAATTCATGGGAAAAACTTCAATTCACACAATTTTTCCAAGTTTTGTTTTTTCTGGACAATCCTAGAGGACAGGTAAGTAAAAAAAAAAAAAAATGGTGTAACAGTGCTACACATTAATGAATCCTCATGTATGAAAAAATGCCACACTTTTAAGTAATTTCTCAGGAGCATGAAGTGCATATATCAATATCTGCCACTACGTTGCAAGTCACAATACTTCTTATCTATAATTATCTAGCTATAATAAGCAATCTATACAGCTTGTATTTTAGCAGTTGCTAACATTATTACCATTAACATTAGAGTCAAGCATTGTGATCTTTTATGGAAACTACTGACATAGAAACAGACACAGATAATGACAGCTGAGGTCCTTAAGGCCCATCCAGTCTGCCCCATTTAATTTCCAATACATAGTAAATGACGGAAGATAAAGACCTAAACGGTCCATCCAGTCTGCCCATTAGTTATACCCATTAATTACATGATTAATTTAACTTGCTCTTCCTTGATATTTCTAGTTCATAGACTGTAAAGTCTACCTGGTATTGTCCTAGGTTCCAAATGCTGAAGTTGCTGTCCAAGCTCCCTCCAGCCTATCCAACCATCCTGTTTGCAGGATATCTACCATAAAGTCTGGCTAGTAACATTCTCATGTTCCAGGTTAGTGGAGTTCCCATTGATGCCTACCCCAGTTCAATCCTACACCAGATCATCACATATGGAACACAGTCCGTGCAAGTCTGTCCAGTACCAGCCTTAGCTCTTTAATTTACATTCTTCATTTTCTAATTAGAGATTCTCTATGTTTATCCCACGCTTTTTTGAATTCCATCACCGTTTTCTTCTCCACCACTTCCCTTGGGAGAGCATTCTAGGCATCTACCACCCTCTCCATGAAAAATAATTTCCTAACATTGCTTTTGAGTTTTCCTCCCCGCAACCTCAAATTTGCCCTCTAGTTTTACTATTTTCTCTTCTCTAGAAAAGATTTGGTTCTAGTGTTTAAATGTCTGTATCATATCTCCCCTGTCCCTCCTCTCCTCCAGAGTATACAAACCCCTTACTATTTTTGTCACCTTCCTCTGGACCACTTCAAGTCTTTTTATATCCTTCACCAACTTCCAAAACTGAACACAATAGTCCAAGTGTGGCCTCACAAATGACCTATACAGGGGCATCAACATCTCCCTTCTTTTGCTGGTTATTCCTCTTTCTATTGTGACCAGCCAGGTATTCTCCCTGCCAAGGTCCCAGTTAGGGCAGGGGAAAAAGTAAAAATGAAATCCCGGGGTGGAATCAGGAAGGTACATGTGGTTCCTGAGACTGACAATATCCCCTGTGACCACCAGAGGAAGCTTGAATTGTTTGAGGAAGAATTAGCTTTGATTTATGGTTCCTGTCTAAAGTCCAGTCCTGCAGGGTGACTCCATTTTGGGTCACATGCTGGTGTGCTATTTTGAGGTAACCACTTGGAGCGCTGTAGAGCCCTGGTCTGAGCTACAGTGTGGGTTACATAACTTGGTGTCAGAAGTGGGATATTGCACCTCCTGCAGGACACCCAAGGAACTGCAATTTTGAAAAAAAAAAAAAGTTTTTTTTGGGACTCTTTATCCTTTTTGGCTGTGTTTGGAAATGCATTGCTGAACTGTTCTGGATGGAGATTAATTGTTTGTTGGTTTCTGAGAACCTGCGCAACTGATCCTGTGACCTATCCGTGGGAGGAGTCTGTGTGACCAGAACCGGAAGGAGGACAGTTCAACAAGGAGCAGCATTCCTGTTCCAGTGGAGGTTCGAGTAGGAGCTGTGTTCCAGTCCCGAGGGAGGACTGAGTGGAAGCCAGTTCCAGGACGGGAGCAGAGTTCCAGGAGGACCCAAGACCCAGAGGGACCAGTGGATCCAGGCCGAACCCAGTTCCAGACCGGTGACAGCATGGGCGGTGCACCCAATCAGCACAAAGGCGCAGACTCATCAGTGCCTCCGGTAAGGGTACCCGGGGTAGCTGGTGAGGATTAGGTAGTGCTGGTTGGGGAGGACTGGAGGCTGGGGGAGGTTAGTAAGAGGGGAACTCTCTCAATACAGCCACACTTGGGTTCCTTCTCTTGTTTGTTTGCTTTCTAGGTCCGTGCTATGGAGCAGGCCCAGATTTTGGCAGTAATGGCCGAGGAGGACCAGAGACAGGCCAATGAACTGGAGGAAATTTTAAGGACCAATGAGGCTCGTTGGCAAACCCGCCAGGACGCTATGATACAGCAGTATGGAGTATTAATGTCATCCGTGCAGGAACAGGCCAGAGTGTTTGCACAGCTACTCCGGCGGAACACTACAATACCAACTTGTCAAGTGCCTCCAAGGGAAACTTCTCCAGCTCCAGTAGGACTTAATATATCGACACATTTAAAATGGTCTGAGACTATGCCCAGAGATGACCCTGAGGTTTTTCGCAGTCCTGAGACGCTAGGACGGGGCTTGGAAGTTATGGACACCTTTCTTAGCACCCAGGAACTCTCAGGGGTAGGCCCTAGTTTAAGTGCGGTGCAAGCACACACACCTAGGCAGAACCCCGGGGGTTTAGATGTAATGAGGAATAGGAAACCCCCTGTTAAAGTTGCCTCTGTCCCTTTATCTCGGCCTAGCGCTCCGAGAAGTAAAAGGAAATGTTATAGGTGTGGTCGGTTAGGACATACACAAGAGTTTTGTAGAGTGGTAAACATATCCAGCCGGAAGGTCAGGGGTGATACTAGGGGGAACAAAATAAGTATCCCTGAGCAAGGGCTGAAAAATGCGTGCACTATGCCAGTATCCATAGGCGGACACGAAATGATAGCACTAATCGACACCGGGGCCGATCAGTCGATGATGTCAGTACGCTTCTGGGAAAAGGTGTTCCCTGGGGAGAAAGAAACCTCCAATGGGGAAAGAGTGGTTATCAAATGCATACATGGAGACAGCGTACACTATGCACTTAGGCCAACCAGATCCTACACCAAGATAGGGTTTTTCAAGTATCCGTAGCTCTGGTACCCGGTGCTCCGTATGACCTGATTCTGGGTCAGGACTGGCCAGGGTTGAGGGAGTGTCTGGGTACTAAACAGGGGCTTGTCAATACTCGGTCTCAGGGTTTACCCACTGTAGGGCCTGAGGCAGAACTGGGGAAGGTGTTCCCTTTTCAAGAGGGAGTTGTGGAAAGACCTTCTCAAAAACAGGCAAGAGCCTCAAGGGCTCAGAAGAGAAGGCAGCAGCAACAACGCACTCAGGCCTTGCAAAAGGTTGGTCAGACGCAAGAGTTCCCAGGGCTGCCACAAGAAATAGTGGATACCTTTCCCACATTTCTTAGGGAACAACGTGCTGACCCGTCTTTACAAGATCTGTGGCAACAGGCTACAGGGCCACAATCGGGAAAAGCTGGATTCAGGATTAGAAGGGGTCTTCTTTATAAGGTAGAATCTTGCCCAGAACGATCAGGGGAAAAGAATGAACAATTGGTGGTCCCGAAGGGGTTTAGGAAGATTATTCTGCAATTGGCACATGATTCCCCATTAGCCGGACACAAGGGGGTACTAGCGACCCAGACCCAGATTTTGGGCAGGTTCTTCTGGCCGAGATTGAAACAGGAGGTAGAGGAGTTTTGTAAGACTTGTCCCATCTGTCAACAGCTGACCATGGATAGGCCACCTCGAGCACCCCTAATTCCAATTCCCGTGGTAGATGAACCCCTCAAGAGATTAGCCATGGACATAGTAGGTCCCTTGGAAAGAACTGTAAGGGGGTATAATTTTATCTTTGTGGTGATGGATGTGGCCACAAGATTTCCCTGGGCTTTCCCTCTTCGGAAAACAACTTCTAAAGCACTAATGAAAGAGTTAATGGGATTATTTTGTAGCATTGGTTTCCCCAGGGAGGTACTGTCTGATCGTGGGAGTAACTTTCTATCTAGGGAGATGGAAGGATTTTGGAGAGAGCTGGGAATAAGACATATTAAAACCTCTGCTTATCACCCGCAGGCAAATGGCCTAGTAGAGCGTTTTAACCAGACTCTCAAACATATGTTGAAGAAGGGTCTAAAAGGGAATATGAGGGACTGGGACTTGTTTATTCCCTATGTTTTATTCGCTGCCAGCGAAAGAGTCCAGGATTCTTTGGGGGTCAGTCCCTTCGAAATGTTGTATGGACGCGCTCCCAGAGGGCTTCTTGATATAGTAAAGGAGGGTTGGGACCCACCGAATGAGACTGAATTGGATGTGTTATCCCATTTGACCCAACTCAAACAGAGGCTAGCTCAAGTTGCTGGACTGGGGTGGGAAAATTTAGAGTTTGCGCAAAGAAAACAGAAGACCTATTATGACAGGAAGGCTAAAGATCGCCAGTTTGAAGTCGGTGATCGGGTACTAATACTGGTACCATCTGACCCGCATAAGTTCCTGGCTCACTGGAAAGGGCCAGCCACTGTGGTAGAGAAAGTAGGCCCTGTAAATTATAGGGTGAAAGATGAGAAGAAACACGTTCAGACTTATCACATTAATCTGCTTAAGCCCTGGAAGGATAGGGAAACCTTGGCTTTAGTTGCGCAAAGGTACCAGGAGGATGATCTGGGACCTCAGGTTGCAGACTTGGGACAAACTGAAAAAGTAAATATAAGGGAAGAACTGTCAGCGTCACAGGTCCAGCAAGTACAGGCTCTTATTAAGAGGTTCGCTGACGTATTTTCATCCATCCCAGGACACACTAAAGGGGTTGCCCATGACATAATTACAAGTCCTGGTAAGGTAGTCAGGATTCGGCCATATCGTCTTTCGGAGGAGAAGAAAATGTTAGTCAATAAGCTAGTGCAGGAAATGTTGTCACTGGGGGTTATCAAGCCCTCACAAAGTCCTTGGTGCAGCCCGATAGTTATAGTTCCGAAGGCTGATGGCTTTCCTCGGTTCTGCATTGACTTCCGGCAAGTTAATGAAGTATCGCAATTCGATGCCTTTCCTATGCCTCGGGTGGACGAGCTGCTGGATCGTTTAGGTCAGGCCCAGTACCTTACGACCATTGACCTTACTAAGGGCTACTGGCAAATCCCTTTGACCACTAGTGTTAAGCCTAAGACTGCCTTTAGCACTCCCTATGGGTTGTACCAGTTTACCCTCATGCCATTCGGACTGCATGGGGCAGCTACTACATGTTAAAAGGCAGTAAACAAGGTTTTGAGGGGACATCACGCCTACGCAGAGGCCTACCTTGATGACATGATATCTTTCTTCTCAAGGGACCCTCGACCACAAGAGGACATCCACTCAAACTCAAGGGAGGGAAGTTTCGTGGAGACGCCAGGAAGTACTTCTTCACGGAGAGAGTGATTGAGCATTGGAACAAGCTTCCAGTGCAGGTGGTCGAGGCACGCAGCATCCTAGACTTCAAGAACAAATGGGATACCTATGTGGGATCCCTACGAGGTCATGCTAAGGGATAGGGTCACTAGGACTTGAATGAGCGGGTCAGTAGAGTGACAGTATAATTACAATTATATTTTAGGGGGTCAGTAGACTTAAGAGGGTGGGTAAATAGTGTGGGCAGACTTGATGGGCTATAGCCCTTATCTGCCGTCATCTTTCTATGTTTCTATGTTTCTATCTACTCCCCCTCCTGGCATCAACATCTCAAGCATGTCACTTCCGTATTGGAGGCACTAAGGAGTGCAGGGTTTACAGTGAACCCCAATGTTTTCTGGGTCAGAGGGAGGTAAAGTACTTAGAGTACATAGTGGGTAGAGGCCAGGTCAAATTCTTAGTGGATAAGGTGCGGTGCATTCAGGATTATCCTCAGCCTAACACAAAAAAACAAATGCGAGGGTTTTTAGGCTTGCTAGGGTATTACAGAAGATTTATACCTAACTTTGCCACCAGGGCCACCCCGCTTACGAATATGCTAAAGAAGGATGTCCCAGATACCTTACAATGGGGAACCGATGGGGTAAAAGCTTTTCATGATCTGAAGGACAGCTTGTGTAAACAGCCGGTTCTTACCACCATTGATTACAACAAACCCTTGATCCTTCAGACAGATGCGTCTGGTTGTGGATTGGGTGCCATACTTAGCCAGGAGAGTCACGGCATAGAGCATCCAATCTTGTATTTAAGTAGGAAATTGCATCCCAATGAGAGAAGTTATGCTGTGGTGGAATTAGAGTGTTTGGCCGCGAAGTGGGCAATGCAGACACTGGACCATTATTTAGGGGAGCGGCCATTCACGTTAGTTATGGACCACGCTGCCCTTAAATGGTTAGTACCATGCGAAATAACAATGCTCGCCTTACCAGGTGGTACCTAGCCTTACAAACTTTCAGATTTACCGTGGTACACCGCCCAGGACGGCTGAACACTAATGTTGACATACTTTCCCGATCCCTGAAAAGGCTACTCCTACTGGTGCTTATAGGGATAAGCAGTGTTTAAGGGTGGGGGTATGTGACCAGCCAGGTATTCTCCCTGCCAAGGTCCTAGTTAGGGCAGGGGGAAAAGTAAAAATGAAATCCCGGGGTGGAATCAGGAAGGTACATGTGATTCCTGAGACTGACAATATCCCCTGTGACCACCAGAGGGAGCCTGAATTGTTTGAAGAAGAATTAGGTGATCTATCCCCAAGTCACCACCGGGGGAGCCCAAGAGGCCCCTGGAACACTGCTGACTCAACTAGAGTAGGGCGTTGCCCCAGAGTCCTTAAACCAGCAGTGGAGAGCAGACAGAGAGGCCAGCTAGGGAGAAGGTTTAAACCTTTTTTTCCCTAGGGAGTCCCCTGGGCCAAGCAGGAGCAACAAACCTATTCCCATGGAGCTGTTAGAAGCTGGACAAGCTGAGGAGCTGCTGATTCCAAAGGAGGAACAACCCATGGAGTGTGAAGAAAGTCTTACAGAGTGTGCTCCTGGCTTTCCTGAGGCCATGCAGGTGGACTGGGCCTCAACCTGCAAACAGTGAGTTTTGATTTTTCACTTGACTGTTTGGACTATTTTTGTTTTTGTAAGCTAGGAGTGTGAATTGTGGGGAGAGGTTTTGCTACCACCCAGGGAGGGAATTTTGAAAGCCTGTCTTGAGGCCTTTCTTTGCAAAACCTGTTACACTCTCCTTGCCTGGCAGTGGCCTGAATCTGCCAGAGGCTTTATTGGAACTTTGGGCACTGTGGTTTGATGAACAAGTGCCAGGAACTGTAGTTTTGTTTATTGAAACTACCTGCTTGGGAGCAGACTGGGCTAGCTCTGAGGAGAGCTGAATCCTCAGGTGCAGCTGGGACTAAATTAATACTGGGAACAAGTTTGAACTTTATTTTGTGCTGTTTATTTTCTTGCTTCTTTTGGTATTTTTGTTGTGCTGCTGTTTGGAGTTCTGACAATTTTTCAGCTGCATTGATGAACTACTTACCTTTGTGAAGGAGGGAATAAAATTGAATTATTCTCCTATGAACTACAATTGTTGTAGCTTTGATTTATGGTACCTGTCTAAAGTCCAGTCCTGCAGGGTGACTCCATTTTGGGTCACACGCTGGTGTGCTATTTTGAGGTAACCACTTGGAGCGCTGTAGAGCCCTGGTCTGAGCTACAGTGTGGGTTACATAACACAGCCTAGCAACTGTGCAACTGTGAGTGTGGATGTTTCTGTGTCACATGTCGCAGTCTACCTGACCCTACTGTGATCCATTTATTCCTTGATTGCATTACTCTTTGAGGCAGTGGTATAACTCGCACAGTGATTGAAGCTGTTTTGATTGCATTCAATTCCTACTTAGGATTACGGAGTTCCTCTTTAATAGTAGAAATCTGTAGACAGTTGATATGATTCTGTGTAGTGATGGAAGCTGCTTTGATTGCATCCAACCCCGCTGCATTGTAATAAATCTCTCCATTTTATAAACATGACCAGTGTTCCCTCTAAGCGGGCGGGTGTTGTGAGCAAACTTTTTTCACCGTGAGCCAAAAATATCGGGCGCCAGCAAGTTATGAGCCAACTCGCCCGATTCTCCTCTCGCCGCCCTGCCATCTGCCGTACGCCTCTTCCGATCGTGCGCTGTGACGAGAAACGTGTGCGCTGCGATGTAATATTTTGTGCGCCAGCGCACGCCAGCGCAGCTTAGCGGGAACACTGGTTCAAATGGTTTTATTTATTTCCCCAAATTTATTTTTGTTATACGCATTGAAAATATTTGATATTGCGTTTAAATCAAAATCTCAATAAACTTGAAACGAGTGCCCGTGAGATTGTGGGAGGGTTAAATACTCAAAACTTAGAAGTTTTTGCTACGCCAGCTTTCTGGTATCTTTACATACAGTGGCGTACCTAGCATATGTAACATCCGGGGCCCATCATTTTTTGGCACCCCCCCCCCCCCATCTGTAAGAAAAACATGATTTTTAGTAACAAACCACACGTCACACATGAGTACCTAGGAAAAGGCAGCATCTTACATATTGCAGTGAGCAGTACATCAATACACCCATTGTAAAACTAAACAAGCCAGACCAGCACAGATCAATCCTACACCGTCAATCCTAACAGAAAACCATGTCTTTCGAACACACAGAACACAGAAAACACCTTCGCCTAGTAAGGAATATGTAATCACAAACTAACCCCTCCCTCTTTTACAAAACTGTAGTGTGGATTTTAGCTACGGAGGTAACAGCTCTGATGCTCATAAAATTCTGAGCATCAGAGCTGCTACCACCAAGGCTGGTGCTAAAAACGCTTCACAGTTTTGTAAAAGGGGGGATAAAATAAAAATACATAGACAAAGGTTAAATTGAACCAGCAAGAATCTGGACTCTGCATACAATGCTTCACAGAAACAGTGACACATGTCTCCTAAAGCAATAAATAAATAGAAATTTTTTTCTACCTTTGTCTTCTGTGGTTTCTCCTTTCCTCATCTTCTTGTAACTCTCTTCCTTCCATCCACTGTCTGCCGTCTCTCTTCCCCTATATGGCATCTTCTCTCCTTCTATGCCCCTTCCAGAAACTGTATGCCTCCCCCTTCCATCTCTCCTTTCACCCCATTGGTCTGGCATCTCTCTCCTCGCCTTCCCTCTCCCACACCTCTCCTCATAGTCTGGTATCTCCCCTTCCCTGATTCTCTGGCATCTCTCTCCTTTCCTTTTCTTCCATCTTTCGCTCCCCCTCCATGCTCTCACATCTCCCCCTTCCTTTTCCCTTAGACTGGCATACCTTCCTCCTATGCTCCAAGCCCTGGCATCTCCTTTAATTCCCTCCCTCATCTTCCTTCTCCCTCCAGCTGGGTACCGCAACACTCTTCCCTGCAGCTCTGCACTTCCCCACAATTGCCATGCTTCGGTTCCTCTTCTTCCTTCCTTCCTCCCCCCCCCCCCCGCGGGACCCTGCGGCACCATCAACTCTTACTCCCTCTAATGTCGGCCCTGCAGCTCCAGACTTCCTCGCACCTTCTCCCCTCCCCCTTTGGATCGCTATTATTTTAAATGTTATAGCCGCGGAGCTGTATCCATCAGTGGAGATGTCTAACCTCGGCCTGCCCCGGAACTCTTACTGCAACAGTGACTTCCTGTTCCTGCCTAGACGGGCGGCTGCTGCAGTAAGAGTTCCGGGGCAGGCCGAGGTTAGACATCTCCACTGATGGATACAGCTCCGCGGCTATAACATTTAAAATAATAGCGATCCAAAGGGGGAGGGGAGAAGGTGCGAGGAAGTCTGGAGCTGCAGGGCCGACATTAGAGGGAGTAAGAGTTGATGGTGCCGCAGGGTCCCGCGGGGGGGGGGGGGGAGGAAGGAAGGAAGAAGAGGAACCGAAGCATGGCAATTGTGGGGAAGTGCAATCCCCCCAATGCGTCCCCTTACCTTACCGACGCGTGTGTGCGCTGTGAAGAGAAACTTTGCGCTGCGATGTAATATTTTGTGCGTGAGCGCAGGCCAACGCAGCTTAGCGGGAACACTTTACATGACATAAAGAATTCCACCAAAAATTATAATTTAATCTACTCCAATCTTTCCAATTATGCGTAATTTGTTGAATGGCAACACCAGTCATTATGAGTAATAATTTGTTATTTTTTGTAGAAATCTGACTTTTTGCTCTCATTGCCATACCAATTAGCACAGTATCATATGATAATGCCACTGGGTTATCTAATAAACAATTAATTTGGTCCCAAATTGATTTCCAGAAATTCATAATAAATGGACAATAGAATAATAAATGATCTAAAGTCCCTGCTTCTAGATGACAGTGCCAACATTTATTAGATTAGAGCTATCCAATTTTTGTAACCGAATAGGGGTCCATAACGCTCTATGTAACAGAAAAAACCAAGTTTGTCTCATAGATGCTGACACTCATCCTCCAAGACCAAATTCGTGGCCATTGAGATGCAGTAATTTGATGCTTAATCTCAATGCTCCAAATGTCTCTTAAACCAGTGTTTAACTTCTTTTTAATAAACCCATTTAATAATTTATACCACTGGGCGGCCTGGTGACCCAAGAAATCTGCCTGAAAACACAGGAACTCCATACTATATTATTAAGATTTTTCCAGTCAGGGAACCCCGCCTGAATGGCATGCTTCAGTTGCAACCATCTAAAACTTTCTGATTTATTAAGATTATATTTATGTTGCAACTGTGAAAATTCAAGCATTTTACCATTTGAAATAATGTCATTAATATACGTATTCCTGCTATCATCCAATGCTTCCAGACAATCCTTTCTCCACCAATTTGAATCTTGGAGTTCACCCAAATAGATTGATTCGTAGATTTGTAAGTTGGAATAGTTGTTAAATTACTTACATATCGCAATGTTTTCCATGTATCAGCTAATATTTTATTATCTTTACTGTAACTAGGCAATTTGATACTGAGCACATGGCAAAGGCATAATGGAGACTAAGTCAAAAATAATAGGAAGTTAGGAAAATGCTCTCAAAAATATGCAAAGGTGAGAGGTCAAAATCAATGACGAAAATATAACTGGGAACAAGACTTCTCAATATATAAATCAATTAGTAAGGCTTAAATACAGATGTTGAAAATATAAAGTAATACAATTTTTCACATACACTCAGATTTGTGTAATCCGACCAAGAGCCATAGCTCCTATAGTCGAACCCACCGTCCCATCACTGTGTATGACTTTGATGTGAGAGATAGTAAGTGAGGCTATGTGCTCTAATGATTAATAACATTAATCACGTAGCCTCACTTACTATCTCTCACATCAAAGTCATACACAGTGATGGGACGGTGGGTTTGACTATAGGAGCTATGGCTCTTGGTCGGATTACACAAATCTGAGTGTATGTGAAAAATTGTATTACTTTATATTTTCAACATCTATATTTAAGCCTTACTAATTGATTTATATATTGAGAAGTCTTGTTCCCAGTTATATAAAGGCATAATGGAGACATGAGTTGCCATTCCAACCACAACCAATCTGGGAGTTTTTCCATGAGCTCTGGGAGGACCCAATACATACCCTGGCGCAAAATATAGGCTTGATGATACCTATAAAACTTGGGAAAATTTACCCCTCCCTCTGAAATTGATCTTTGTAAAGATGCCAAGGCCACTCTAGGAGTTTTACCCAGCCAAATAAATTTTAAAAGAATGCTGTTTAATTTTTTATAAAAGGACCCTTGAAAATAAACCGGCAACATACCCATCTGATAACAAATCACAGGCAAAATCATCATCTTAATAGTTTGGACTCTCCCCCACCATGAAATATGTAAAGGATTCCATTGCTCACACATTTCTGTAATCTTCTGTAATAACTTTTTTTCATTTATTGTCATTGTTTCTTCCAGCGTATTTTTAATCCAAATACCTAAATACTTTATTCCATCCTCCCTCTAAAGAAAGGGAAATGAATCAAACAAACCTTTTGTACAGTGAACATTGAGTGGAAGAATTTCTGATTTACTCCAATTTATCTTGTAACCTGAAAATTTTCCAAAATTCTCAATCATTTCAAGTAAGAAAGGAATGATTGTCTCAGGATTTCTCAAATAGAGCAATATATCATCCACATAAGCCGAGACCTTATATTCCCAATCTTTATGAGGAATACCCTGAATCTCCTCCGCTTGCTGAATGGCTAATAACAAGGGTTCCAATACAATGTCAAAAAGCAGAGGAGATAAGGGACAACCTTGTCTAACCCCCCTCTGCAACTTAAAACCTTCTGAAAAATTATTATTAATATACAGTTTAGCAACAGGGGAGCTATACAACGTTTGAACCATTTGTATAAATCCTGAACCAATATCAAACCACTCCAACACTTGATACATAAAGGTCCATTCAACATGATCAATGGCCTTCTCTGCATCAAGGGATACAGAAAAATCTGGATCATTTAAGGCTTTAGTCAAATTCAACATATGCAAGGCAAGCCTAGTGTTGTTAGAAGAATGTCTTTGAGCAACGAATCCTGTTTGATGTATTCCAATAATAAAAGGGAGAGCTTTAGCCAAACATATAGCCAAAATTTTAGCTAAAAGTTTTCCATCAACATTAATTAAAGAAATTGGCCTGTAATTTGAAACTAGTGTGGGATCTTTATTTGGCTTTGGTAAGACTATAGTTAATGATTCAGCCATGATACCCTTAATATAACCTTTAGTCAGTTGAGTCTGATATAAATTTAATAAATATGGTAATTTGAAATGATTTATAGAACTCTACTGTAAAAAACCATCTCCACCTGGAGCATATCCAACTCTAAGGGACTTCAATGCTGCTTGGAATTCTTTTATTAATAGTGGCTTTTCTAAACTTTCTTTTATATGCTCAGAAATTTTCGGTCCCTTAATTAAATTTAAAAATTCCAATCCATCCTTTTCTTTATCTAAATAAGGCTCAGAAGAATATAGGTTTTTGTAAAAGTTTAAAAATTGTTTTAAAATCGGTCCAATTTGAGAATAAATATTCCCCTTTTCATCTTTAATTGCCACTATTTTTGTTTTCCATTTTTTTGCTTTTAGATAATTTGCCAATATTCTTTCCACCTTATTTGAATTTCCATAATACATTGCCTGTTGAGAAAATAAATCTTTCTTTATTAATTTAGAAGAAACCTCATTATATTTCCCTTTGGCTTTCAAGAGATCCTGTAATGTAGAATATTCCCACTTGTCTATCAATTTTGATTCCAATAACTTTATGTCTTGTTCCAATTTGGAAAATTGTTTTTTAATTTGCTTCTTAATGTATGCCCTCATAGTTGCTTTAAATGCATCCCAAAGAGTTTCCATAGAGATATCTTCCGTGTTATTAATTTGAAAATAATCATTTATTTTTACCTGAAATTCCTCCATAAAATTTGGTTCTGCCAGCAATGCATTATCAAATCTCCATATAGGTCTATCATTTTAATCACTTATTTTCATTTTAATCCACACACCACCATGATCAGACAAAATAATTGGATCTATGGAAGCTTGTGTTACTTGTTGAGCTAAATTATTTGAAACAAATATATAATCTATTCTTGAAAAAGATTTATGAACATGGGTACAAAAAGAAAATTCCCAATCATTAAAATGAAATATTCACCATATATCTGTCAAATCACAATTATGTATCAAGTTTTCTAATCCTAGTGACTTCACAATTCTACTAGGTTTTTTATCCATTAAAGGATCTATAACAGCATTAAAATCCCCTGCCACAGCTAAATTAGAAGCAGCCAGTGTTAATAACAATTGTTGTAGAGATTTAAAAAATTCACTTTGGTTCAGATTAGGTGCGTATATATTAAAAAGCGCCAGCGTAGTATTTCCCAGTTTCATGTCTACGTGTAACCACCTTCCTAAAGGATCAGCATTAATCATATTAAATATGGCATTGCATTTTTAATTTATTAAAATTGCCACACCTGCTTTCTTCCCCTGGGCTGCGGCATAAAAACAATGCTTTACCCAACCTCCTTTTAATTTTTGGGATTCCAGCGCTGATAGGTGTGTCTCTTGGATATAGCATATATCTACATTCTATTGTTTTAAAATAATAGTGTTCTCTTCCTTTTTATTGGATGGTTAAGACCATTAACATTTAGGGAAAAAAATTTAAGCTCCATTAATATATTTATTTACTGAACATTTGAACCACATCAAATACCTTATCTTATTATAATTGTAATGATCCCGTATGAATTCATTTCCCCTCAATTCACTAAGAGCAATATCTTGATATTTCTTTATTCTATTAACTGATACATTACTTATAAACCCCAATCCCTTCCCTATACCCACCCATAAACCCTCCCATTCTATATTGCAAAAACTTGAAGATATAAAATCAAACTGGCCTCCATAACTCCCCCTAAACATCTTACTTCATTATATTTTATATACTATATAATTAAATAATCATCTTTATAATTAGAAAATATACACTGTCCTTTTTTTAAATAAACCTATCTGTTAACAATTTACAGAAATATCTATATCAATTCATTTCCACAAACAAGTATGTAAGTACCGTATTTGCCGGCGTATAAGACGACTTTTTAGTACCTTAAAATCCTCCCCAAAGTCGGGGGTCGTCTTATACGCCGGGTACAGTTTACATGCCCTTACTTGCGGGGCTGGATGTACTCAGTCGCGCGGCTCTTCTTCTCCCTACCTTCTCTGCTTGCAGCACAGAGCCGAACGGAAGTCTTCCCGACGTCAGCGCTGATGTCGGAGGGGAGGGAGGGCTTAAACAAAGCCCTCCCTCCCTCCGACGTCAGCGCTGACGTCGGGAAGACTTCCGTTCGGCTCTGTGCTGTAGGCATGGCAGGTAAGGAGGAGAGTAGCCTCGCGGTACCAAGAGAGAGGGGCGGCCGCCCCGCCCCGGTTGCAGCACAGCCGGCCAGGTCCCCTTACTTTTGTGGCACTTCCCCGACCGACCGATAACAGCCCGGGTCCGACAATCCTCCCTGCCCTGTAGCCGCAAATCTAAATTACCTTCTTACAGCAGCTGTAAGAAGGTAATTTAGATTCGCGGTTAAGGGCAGGGAAGTTTGTCGGACCCGGGCTGTTGTCGGTCGGTCGGGGAAGTGCCACAAAAGTAAGGGGACCTGGCTGGCTGTGCTGCACCCGGGGCGGTAGAGAAGGAGGGGGGGGAGAAGGACGCTGAAATACCATGGTGAAGACAGGAGGGGGGGAAGGACTCTGAAAGCACTTGAAGACAGAGGAGGGAGAAGAACGCTGAAAGCACATGGGGGAATACAAAGGGGTGGAGAAGGAAGAAGGGGTCGTCTTATACGGCGAGTATAACACAAAACTCTATTTTTTAACTAAAAGTTGGGGGGTCGTCTTATACGCCCAGTCGTCCTATACGCCGGCAAATACGGTACATGCTACATAATATTATATCCGTAGACTAATTATATTCATTAAATTCATCAAGAATTTCCTTTATCATTAACCATGACATTTAAAATAATGCAAAACATACATTCATAGTAATATTTCTTTCAGATAAATACAGATGAACAAACTTAAATTTAGATAAATTAAAGATTTCATATACCAAAAACCCAATTACCTCTTATTCTTCGATTAAAAGTAATAGTACATATATATATTATACCAATTAATCCATAAAATTATACCTTTTCAACCAAGAAATATAAATATAATGAAACATAATAATCACTTATAATTATTAAAAAAAAACCATTCAGTTAATATAAATTATAAATATAAATGAACCCATCGTTAAGAAAAGACTACATATCCCAACTTGTAATAAACTTATACATCAGTACTGTACAATCCAGTAATGTATTCTGCTAATACATTCCCAAGTGTTATATCCATAGCAAGGCATGACCCATGCAAACCTCTTGTATCACACCTTTATATGTGTAGATAATTAAAGATACAAGTTTCGTCACTCTTATGTATTTAAATAGATGTTATTCCGCTTTTTTGTTTTTGTTTTATGTTGTTCTTTTCATTTTTGTTTTATTTTTTATTTTTTTTGAATTGCCCCTTATCCACTCTGGCCTCCTATTATATATAACGCACTGAATCATTCAGGCCACGTATCTGAACCAGAGAGGAGGCAGCCCATGGAATCTATTATAAAAGAGTGCTCAGCGGCCCAGAAGCTCCGTATTACAGCAAAACAAGAAGACTGTGTTCTCTGACCACACCTCCCGCCTACCTCAAATCAGTCAGAGGAAAACAAACATCATTCAGAGTTTGCCTAGAGCGAAACCACAGACACCATGCTGTCCCATCCAACGCAGCGTGCTGAGATTCCTCAAACGAGACATCCCACTTCATAGAGATGCTACCACATCTCCGTGAAAGTTCCGTTCCATCCGACGTCTATCAGAGGCCAAGTCAACATCACAGCAACAGCCAAGGAAAGCGGGAACGCTGGCAGCCTGTTGTCCCTTCCGCCCAGCGTGCCATCAACACCTCAACATGACGTCCAACGTCAGAATGTAGTAAAACGTTCCTCCCTTTAAGCTCTCATTAACTTTTAAAAGAGGCGCACTCTGCCAAGCGAGTGTTCACACTATTCTCTTCCCCTTCTCCTCTTTAGCTTCTCTTGACACCAAGAACTTTGAATATATTAAATACCTGATGTAGGCAGCTGTCCAGGCCTACCTTGGTAATGAGACCTCGAACGCTATATACTGGTTTCAATGAGTATATATTTATTTATCCAATCAATAACAGCTTACAGGAATAAATCATTTTAGCATATAGCGTAACAGAAGGTGATCTCTAGGCCTAGAGGTCCTCTGATGTCTGTTCTGACCTCTCCCTTCTAAAGGCCTGGTTTTTATACATTTCTTAGTGGCCAACACCACGTTGGTCTATATCACATGATACATCCTTATTGGTTATTTACCTATGCACTACTGCCTAGCTACATTCATTTATTGGCTATTCTCACCTACGTCATATTATATGTTCACTCTGTTTTCCGTAAAACCTACCTTTTTCCCCGAAATGCCTGTTTCCCCACCATATTAGTATTTCCGAGCACAAGCCCCCCTCCCAACTTTAAACATCTCTGATACTTTCTATTAGATGATATTTCTTATGAATTCTTTCTTCTGAGAATTCTGTCTTCTGACCATGGTCTGTTTATCTCTTTATGGTATCTGGCTGGGTGGGCCTTGGTGTAAAACCACAGCTAGCCCACAGCCTCAGGACCTGTTGCTTTTTCTCTAGTTTTACTTCTACAGTAGCTAATTGAACTCATAAAACAGCGTATTTCTCCATCTTTGCATGCTCTTCAGTTAATGGTGAAATATCTTTCCATAGTTAATCTACTGTTTCTATCATCTGCAGAGATAGATAAGGTAGATGTCAGTTGCAGGGGGTGAGGGCAGTTTTTCTGTAAAGAGAAAAGTGATCTTTGTCTTTATCCCATCCCCCTTCACCTGGCTTGCTAATGTCAGGACTTACAGGGATGTATCCCACTTCACCTGGCTTGCTAATGTCAGGACTTACAGGGATGTATCCAGAGCTTCCATGCTTTATCCTCTCTCATCCCCTCTTCAAAGCCCCGCCAGGTGGCTTTGACCCCTGTTCATTCGGTGAGGAGTTAGATTGTGTCAGAAACTGTACATTATGGGCCCAGGGCTATGTGCTAGGAATCACCCATTGTAAAGGAAAGAGACAAGTACCCACCCTTGCTACGCTACCGAGGACAGAGCAGTATAACATGTCGCAGTGTACTTATTGCTTATAATACTAGGCTAAGCAGTCAATAATTCAGATATTTGTGCAAAGCAGAAATCATGTAAGCAGTTGAGTGCTGCATTAAAACTTATACCTGCCGGGCTGTGATAGAAACATCAGCATAAATTACTGATGTAGTGGGGATAGGTGGTGACTCGTGGGAGGGGAAATCAGCTGCTGGTGTTTCATAGGGAGGTACATTAAAAATCAGCCAAGTCAAGACTATCAAAAATGTTGTGTAATGGGTCTGTGTAGGGGTCTCTATTTCAACATTTGGGATAGTTCGGGCAACCAGGCATCTGCAGGGGTTCATAATTTAACCTGATACATTTTAATATATTCTCTCTTTATGGCTTCATCCTGTTATGAGCATACTACATCCAAAAGGGATGGCGGGATAAATTAACAAGTTAGATTATTTCCATGCTCTTCCAAAACAGCTGGGATCGGTGCAGACTCGGCTGGGTCCAGACGCCAGGGGTGAAAGTCCAGGTAACCACATCAAATCTTACATCATCATCCTTCAGCTGGGCTCATCACTTCTTCTTCACTGCAGTTCTCCTCAGCTTAGCAGCAAGAAAGGGAATGGAAAGAATCCAACTGGAGGGGAAAATAACTAGGGAGCTATTGTGGGAGTCAAAACAGGATGAAAATGCATAAAGTCACAATCAAGAATAACACATGAACTTGCAATAGGGCTGTTAGAAATAATTATCAACACATGAAAATATATATATGTACTAATACTGCATGAGTTCATAAAAGAGTGAACGTGCAAATTAATAAGTCCATAATTAAAGCTGTAAAAGTTCAAGGTCATAAAGGTCATCCTGTCTTTGGTAGCAACAGTCAGGAAGTCTTTGCTGGTAAGTCTAGGCACTTATCCAGTTTCTTCTCCGGTAGCAAGATCCTTCCGTTGGGGCTCATCCGTCATCGGGGTTTCCTACGGCCGAACATCTTTCTTCCAGCGATGATATTTCAAATAGCATTAGTCCATAATTATGCAAATAAGTCCTTAATAGACATTAAAAGGATGTAAACACGGATTCTCATGTAGCATACAGCTTCCTCTGATAGGCAATTGTCTTTGTGAAGTGATCCATAATTAATAAGGCAAAAATATCTGTACTGTATATATCATCTAACTTGTTTCCAACAATACCTGAGCAATATTACTAACAGGATAAGTACAGCGTTAAAAGATGACATACAAAAGAAAACAAAAACTTATCTGCTTTAATTCAGATAGGCTAAGGTCTAATATATGTATTGACTGAATTATATTTGTCAGCCTAAGGGAGTTATAGTTACAATGGCATATGATGTTCAAAGGACAGAAGTAATATGCTAAACATAAATATGAATTAGCAAAGAGTCAAACCCAAGCAAAAGGATGGCTAAGCTATAACCTTAAACATATTAACACATAGGTTATATTGAAACATACTAAAATAAAGAGGATAAACCCTAAAAATTACAATAAAATAGGATTTATGGGAGAAATGTCCTTCCCATGGGATTCTATCAAATCATGGGTTCAATTTTGTTTCTTTCACTAATATTCTGAATGTCAATCAGCAAAAAGACCTAAACTACAATATTTTGAATTCCAATCAATAGGACTGGACATTTCCTTCACCAACTTATTAGAAAAGTTCTTAAACAGTTAGAACCATTTAAAAAAAAAAATAAAGCCAAACGCTAATTGCATTGTGTTAAACCAAAAAGTATTTCTGCATGTATCAGAGAATATGTAAGAAAAAGAAAAAGAAGAAGTAACATTTCTTTTACAAGTTCCAAGAAAAGGCAGAGAGAGAAAGACTGCTAGAAGTTTGTTTTTTTTCCCCGAAACTGTTATGATAAGTAAAGGAACAATAGTTTCCCTTTTATATTGCTACTTATATTGAGTACTCGTAAATGGAAATCTAGCAAAGTCATAGTTATTTAGCTCATAATATATTACATTAAGGGAAAAAAACCAAACAGAACAATACACATTGCTTAAAGCTAGACAAATAATTTTCCTAACAAGAAGTGAACAACCTTTAATGGGTTAACATGTTGAAACACTCAAAAACTTGGCTTAGGACTTAAGAAATAAAACGCAGAAGTTATCCTCACTTCGGTATGTTAGCACAACATTAATTAATATTACCATTTGGGATAGAAGCGGATCATAAGAACCCTATGCAATATGTTCCAGTTATTGTAGAGACATGAATAATGAAAAAACAAAAAGAAAATAGCAGCTAATAATTTCAAGTTAAAGAAATAGAGCACTACATTTCCCAGTGTCCTTAAACATAGACACATCAACCAGGAAGTAGCTCGGTATGTTTGTGTAACGGAAAAAGAGGAAGAAGAAGCATAACTCATTTCTTAAACTTTGATCACAGACAAAGAATAAAGTTTGAAATCGTTGTGGTGAGTAGTGAAAAAATAAATCTTCTTTCATTATATTGGTAATTATAGTGAGCGCTCATAAATGGAAATCCACTCATATTTCCATAAACACTGAAGTTGACACAGGGCACAATACAACAGATAATGACTCATAGTAACATAAAAGACTGTAACGCTGAAAAATAGACAGACATTAATTGCTAGCAAATATCAAGGTAGTGCCCCTCTTGTATAATTTTTTATAAAAGCGAGTTGTCAGTTATACTTAATGCCTGTCAGTTATTTGGTTAGACATAATCACTTGTCACAAATCCTTCCTATCTACGTACACTATCTTTATATATTCCCTTCATTGCCAATCTGAAATAACACTTTCTATTGACTTTCGATATTTGTCTCTTATCCCTTCTTTCCAATACTGTTTGTATTTATATATAAAAACAATAGTGATCCAAATCATTTCTGTAATTTCGTTCTTCTCTTTCTCAAAAACAATTCTTTATAATCCAGCAAACTTATATGAAATAAATAATTGTTTAATGAAAGATTATGGTAACATTGAAACGCAGTTAAAATATATACTTCCTCTTTCAGTCTCATTCACTCTCATCCCCCTCACCCCCCCCAATTTTTTTTTTTTTTTTTTTCTCTCTGATTCGTGACCTCAAAAGAACAGGAAACAAAAACTCACGAGAGCAATGCTTTCGCTGTCTCACAAAGTGCCATATGTTACACAGGTGAATACACAAGCGACAGCTAGCATAAACGGAAGAATAAAGGAAGCCTGTAGACAGCATGACAAGCTGAAAATATTACAGTAAAAGACAGACTCAGAGCTATGCCAAGGCTAGAAGACCCCTCTTGTTGGTAGCAAAGAAATAAACCCATAAAAACAGAACTAATAAGCCAAAACCATACAAAATAGTGGCCACACATGATAATACTACATCATAAGGGGCTAGGTAACACAAAGCACAATGCAGAGAAGAGGTGTATACTTTCGGCTCAACAATGGTAGGAAATAGGGCAAAAGGAGGAACAGGATTGTCTAAGCAACAGCGTAACAGCTTAACAGAAGATCAAGAGGGAACAGACAAGAGAAAGAGAAGCTAGGGCTAGGGGCACAAGACAAATAACTCTGGCTAGCACTGGCAGCCAGAGAAGTATAAGACAAGGGGATTCCTAAGGTCAGCAAGAGCAGGGGGAGAAATCAGACATAGCGGGCTCCGAGACAAAAACACTACTTAAGCACAGTTTCCTGGAAAGTGGGGGAAGGTGGGGAACGGGGTGCATTGCTGTTGAATAGTTTCACAGATATCATCTAATGCCTGAGAGATAGTGGCCCACGGGACAGGGGAGTAACGACCAGTATGTGTTGTAAGAGTGCGATCTGTCTGCCATTGCACTTGGTGTGCAAAGGGAGGTAGAGAGACAGGGTAAGGGTTAGGAGTATATGCTGGGGAGAGAAAAGGGGCAGTTGCCAGTGGCAGAGAGTGATACAAACGGGAGGACTGAGACGCTAGCAGCAAAAGCAGAGAAGCAGGAGAAGAAGGGGGAGGGAGACTGCAGGAGCAGGCAACATGGGAGAAATAAACAATATATCCAACTACAAAGTGTACAAACTAATGAGTCTAAAAATAAAACTAATAAGAATACTTACAAAATGATGCAATGTGATCACAGAAGAGCAGGTACCTGTGTAGCAATAACTCAGGTGTAGCCTGAGACCACAGAAACAGCATAACCACCGGTCAAAGCTGGTTCAACAGTCACACCATAACAGTGATAGTTTGATCTAGCAGAGGAAACGTCAGGCGTGGCTCAAGACCACAAGAAAGAAAGGAAAGAATTTAACCAGCAAACGAATCAGTGTCTGTACCAAAAAAGAAAATTTTAAGGAGAGTAAAAAGAAGGCATATAACGGAAGTGTTAGTGGGTGACAATACAGCTGCGCTGAACTACATAGAAGCTATTAATTACCTATGTATATATACACCAACTACGCCCTGAACTAGAGGCTGACTACACAACCTGCCAACCGTAATGTATTCTGACTCCTATCCTAACCTATGGACTGACTACCACCCACCAGTCATAAACATATATACATATATCCTAATTCCTAAGCTATTGACTACCTAAGCTATCTGCGGACTACTCGACCCGTCCGCGAGCAAATATATACTAAAACCTAAGCTATTGACTACCTAAGCTATCGGCGGACTACTCGACCCGTCCGCAAGCAAATATATATCATCTTATGAACTATGGACTGCCTACCACAGGTCAGTCCGACTAACTACCCAACGCGCTAGTCTATACAGGACCCGTAGGACAGCTAAGGATGGTAGCCCGGTCCTGGGCAAATTGACGTGAACTCCTGCTCCAGGGTCCGGGATCGTCCAAAGTTGACGCCACAGGGCCTGTGTAACGACAAACAAACATGATTAGTAAGAAAAGAGAAAGCAGTGTTTAAGGCAGACCACATTCCATTGCTGGCTTTAAACTAGAAAAAGAAAGAAAAAACCGCATAAAAGGGGAAGTAAAATAACACAGCAAATCTGCAAGAAAATAAGGAAGTTTAGGTAGAGACACTGCATAAGTACAAGCAGGCAACCCAGAAACACACTTTTGGCCAAAAGTAATGGAGAGGCAATCTGACAAGCAGAGTATAGGCCTTCAATCCAGTGAGGTCTCTAAAAGGGGCATGTTCCCTCTTTCAATGTCGGGGTTCACCACTGATGTAGGCAGCTGTCCAGGCCTACCTTGGTAATGAGACCTCGAACGCTATATACTGGTTTCAATGAGTATATATTTATTTATCCAATCAATAACAGCTTACAGGAATAAATCATTTTAGCATATAGCGTAACAGAAGGTGATCTCTAGGCCTAGAGGTCCTCTGATGTCTGTTCTGACCTCTCCCTTCTAAAGGCCTGGTTTTTATACATTTCTTAGTGGCCAACACCACGTTGGTCTATATCACATGATACATCCTTATTGGTTATTTACCTATGCACTACTGCCTAGCTACATTCATTTATTGGCTATTCTCACCTACGTCATATTATATGTTCACTCTGTTTTCCGTAAAACCTACCTTTTTCCCTGAAATGCCTGTTTCCCCACCATATTAGTATTTCCGAGCACAAGCCCCCCTCCCAACTTTAAACATCTCTGATACTTTCTATTAGATGATATTTCTTATGAATTCTTTCTTCTGAGAATTCTGTCTTCTGACCATGGTCTGTTTATCTCTTTATGGTATCTGGCTGGGTGGGCCTTGGTGTAAAACCACAGCTAGCCCACAGCCTCAGGACCTGTTGCTTTTTCTCTAGTTTTACTTCTACAGTAGCTAATTGAACTCATAAAACAGCGTATTTCTCCATCTTTGCATGCTCTTCAGTTAATGGTGAAATATCTTTCCATAGTTAATCTACTGTTTCTATCATCTGCAGAGATAGATAAGGTAGATGTCAGTTGCAGGGGGTGAGGGCAGTTTTTCTGTAAAGAGAAAAGTGATCTTTGTCTTTATCCCATCCCCCTTCACCTGGCTTGCTAATGTCAGGACTTACAGGGATGTATCCCACTTCACCTGGCTTGCTAATGTCAGGACTTACAGGGATGTATCCAGAGCTTCCATGCTTTATCCTCTCTCATACCTCATCAGACATTCCTGTCGATCCATTGCAGAATCTTCATCCATTTAAAATTGTAACTATTCCAATAGTTCTTTTTCAGTTTGAAATCTGTTACAGCAACCATATTTAATAACAAATAAAGTGAATAATTTAATTAATCAAGGATTTTTGTATTTATCATTTTTAAGATCCTCTTAAAAAAAAAATCCAGAAGAAAATTATCATCAATATTAATAATCTTTAAATCATAGGTACTTCTTGCTTCTCCAGGAACACCTTAAGTTTTTGTGGATCATCATATTGATGAACTTTAACTTTATATGTGATTCTTATCAACACAGGATACTATAGTCCATGTTTGGCTCCTAAATCTCTTAAAGGCTGTCTTAGTTGTAAAAATTGTTTCCTTATCTGTACAGTCTCTCTTTAGCAAGATCTGGGACAAAAAATCAATTTAGAATCCTTGTAAGCTGGATTTTTAATTTCTTTTGCTGCTTTTAAAATTTCCAGCGTCTGCTGGAATCTAAGTAATCTAATTATTACAGGTCTAGGACTTTCTTGATTTTGAACTTTTTTCCCTCCAATTCCGTGCGCCTTCTCTATTTCTAATGGCATGTTTAATTTTATAGGTAAGATTTTTGGTATTGTCTCCTCCAAAAAGGCTAGCATGTTTTTCCCCTCAGCTCCTTCTTTTAAACCAAAAATTCTTAAATTCTGTCTCCTAGATCTATTCTCCAGATCTATCATTTTATCCTTCATTTCTTTTAATATAGTGTGATCCTCTTTATGTTCCTGATGCACTTTTTCAATCTTTTCCATTCTATTTTCAATTTTGTCCATTCTATTGCTTACTAATTCTAATTTATTATTCATTATATTCATCTCCTTCCTCATTTCCATAATGTTTAAATTGATATTTCTAATTCCTTCCAATACCTCTAAGATATCCAAGGCATCCAGTGGCAGAGAAATCTCACTTGAAGTCTGTGGATCTTCTTTCATCCTTTTAACTTTTCCTGTAGCTTTTGCAGATATTTCTGTGTTCTTCTGTTTACTAGAAGCCATTATCCAAGATTTGTCTTTATATTTGTGAAAAAATTAAAACTTTAGATTCTAAAATGATGTTTAAAGAAGGGAGCTTAACTGTCAACCAGCCATCCACCAGGTCTTCAAGTTCCGGAATCTGTATAACCTTATTTTTAAAGTCTTTGTATATCACTTAGAAGTTTGATAAGGGATTTAATCAAATTGTAAAGAAAACTTGAAACTTATTAGCTCTGTGATTATTATTTTCGGACACATCATTTTAGGACACCACTGTCATGATAATCTTGAGAAAAACTAGACTGATTATAAAACAAACCTGGTCTGGAATTCTTCATAGTGAACAGTGGTGATGGTAAAACCAGGACGGGAGAGCAAGAAAGAAATCTCTCCCCTGGAACAGGGCCAAAATCCACAGCCAACTGCAATGTTTCCAACTTGTGTTCACTTACCCACATTGAACAATGTTCAAGTCATTGTGAAAACAATGAGCACAAAGATGCCCAGGGGGTGTTGAAAGAAATCCACTGGGTGGATTGTTGACCTTGGAGCTGCAGGAGCTGGGACTGTGGCCAAGAAAGCACTATCTTACACTAACGGAAATAACCAAGCTCATTTTTTTAAGTGAAGCATTGCTTCATTGGTGTCTTTATTCAGCTCTTTGGCTAGGCTGCCTACCATGACTGTCATTTCAGGATGTATCACTATTTCATACTCCAGAATTCTAGTTCCTTCCTTAGCTGCTGTCTCATACCGCAAGTCAGAAATTCATATTGGACTGTATACTTAAATCCATGATCCAAGAAAGATAAGTTAGTCTTTAACACTTTATGGTGTGAAATGCAATTCTTAGGATTGGGGGGGAGGGATTTTGGATTTAGCACATGCCTTTTTCAGTAGTAGCTCAAGGAGCGACACATCCAGGAGCTAAAGCTCACTACTACTAATTATTATTTCTAAGGCGTTAAAAGGCATATGCAGCACTATACATTTTAACATACAATAGACAGTCCCTGCTCAGAAGAGCTTACAATCTTATTTAAACAGGACATTTCAGGGTTGGGGAGATTATGGTAGAGGAAATGATACAGTGGGTATAGGTATCTGACAGCAGTGAGTGGGAGTTAAGAGTTGAAAGCAGTTTCAAAAAAGTTGGCCTTTAGCTTGGATTTGAACACTGCCAGGAATGGAGCGTGACGTATTGATTCAGGCAGCCTATTCCAGGCATACGGTGCTGCAAAAAAGAAGGAATGGAGTCTGGAGTTGGTAGTGAAAGAGAAGGGTAATGGGCTTGCTCAATGAAGCAAGAGGGGCTTGCTCAATGAACAGAGATCATGGGGGGGAGCATAGGGAGAGATAAGTGAGGAGAGATATCAGGTGGCTTCAGAGCGAATACACTTGTAAGTCAGCAAGAGGAGTTTATACTGTATTCGTAAATGGACGGGGAGCAAATGAAGTGACTTGAGGAGAGGGGTAACGTGAGAATAGCGGCTCTCACGGAATATGAAGGAATTTGAACTGATTGAAGAGGTGAGAGATGGGTGCGCCAGTGGCGTACTAAGGGGGGGGGGAGGTCCGCCCCGGGTGTAAGCCCTGAGGGGGTGCTCTGGCGTCCGTTCCCCCCCCCCCCGACGTCTGGTTCTTCCCCTCTGGCCTCCCCGCACCATTAAGAGTACCGAAGCAGCCTGCAGCAAGATCGCAATGTCAGCGATCTTGCGCTGCTTCGTGCTGTCCTCCGCCGCGGTCCCGCCTCCTACACTGATGTCAGAGGAGGGGGGCGGGTCCGCGGCGGAGAACAGCACAAGCAGCACAAGATCGCTGACATCGCGATCTTGCTGTAGGCTGCTTCGGTACTCTAAATGGCGCGGGGAGGCCAGAGGGGAAGAACCGGACGTCGGGATGGGGGGGGGGGCGAGCGGTCCTTCAGGGTGGGGCGGGCAGGCAGGCCTTCAGGGGGAGATGCAGGCCTTAAAGGGGGGGGACAAGCCTTCATGGGGGGGAGACAGGCAGGCAGGCCTTCAAGGGGGGGACAGGCAGGCAAGCCTTTAAGGGGGGGACAGGCCTACAAGGGGGTGGGACAGGGCTTCAAAGGGGGTGCAGGCCTTCGGGGGGGAGTGCAGGCCTTCGGGGGGGGTGCAGGCCTTCAAGGGGGGAACAAGTTTTCAGGGGGAGATGCATGCCTTAAAGGGGGGGACAAGCCTTCATGGGGGGAGACTGGCTTTCAGGAGAGGGGGACAGGTAGGCCTTTAAGGGGGGCAGGCCTTCAGGGGGGGTGCAGGCCTTCGGGGGGGTGCAGTCATTCAAGGGGGGGTGCAGGCCTTCAAGGGGGAGTGGACAGGCTTTCAGAGGTGAGATGCAGACCTTTAAGAGGGGTACAGGCCTTGGGGGGGACCCTGTTGTAGAAGTACACGGAGGGAAGGGGGTGTTCAAAGAGACGTGCATATGCCAGACTTTTGGGGGGGGAAGAAATAATGGGTCTGAAAATAGAGGAGAGGGAGAGAGATGATGGACCATGGGATTTAGGGAGGGAAGGAACAGAAAGGGAGAGAAATTGGACACAAGGGATGGTGTGGAGGAGGGATAGAGTTACTGGATAGGAGGGTAATTGGGAAAAGAAAGGGAGAGATGGTGGGCCCTGGGGTGGTGGAGAAGGAGGGAGAGATGCCGGATGAAAGGGTAGTTAAGAAAAGGTGGATCTGTGGAGGGAGATGAAAAAAAGGAAAGATACCAGACTTCCTGGGGAAGGAAGGGAAATGGAAAGGGAGGACAGAGATGGCAGATGGATGGTTAGCATGAAGAAAGAAGGAGACCCTGGCAAGCAAGTTATCAGAAGACAACCAGAGCCAGGGACCAACAAGATTTGAAAAATAACCAGACAACAAAAGATAGAAAAATTAATTTTGTTTTCTGTTTTGTGATTACAATATGTCAGATTTGAAACGTGTATCCTGCCAAAGCTGGTGTTAGACCGCAAACGTGAGCTAGGATTTAACAGAGAGAGGAAAAGTCCTTTTTGTTTCTTTATTTTATTTACACAACAGCGCCAGTGTGGTTAGGAGAAGTCAAAGGGGGTGAAAAAGCTATAAAATCCACCTGGATTTTTGAAAAAAATCACCCAACTGGGCAGGAAAATCGAATCGAAAAACCAATTAAATAGGCTGAATCAAAATTTTTCTTCCTAAATCGGGCAGTTTGCGTTACTGTCTCAGACTTTAGGACCTGGGATTGGAGAGAGATGGCATCCTCAGTACTTTATAATGCAAGTGAAATGAGGATTTGGTCAGACTTTTGAAGGGTCTGCAGAAGAAAAATATTGTATAGGCCGGGGACATGAGACAGCAGGAAATGGGAACTTTTCTTCCTTCTATTTTTGTGAATGGAAAGGCTGAGGATATCAGAGAGTTCAGTTAAAATATGTGCTTTATAAAAAAATATAATAATGTGTTTTATAAAGTTTATAAGCATTGCTGGCCTACCAGGTGAGGTGTTCCTAGTGGTGGTTGTGGTGGTGGCAGTGTGTCAATGTGTTCTGGGTGGTCTGGGAAATTCTCCTGAGCAAACTCCGGGCCCATTTCCACCCCCCAGTTAGTCCACTCCACTCAACTGGTGCACATACTGAGTGGGTCTTTGGGTATTGTGCATAGGTAATTGTTTTGGGATGTCTTCCAGTGGTTTGTCAGTATCTCCTTGTGATCCAAGGAAGGAAACTTTGTTAACCTTAGCATTGACCTTTTGTAACAGTGCTGCTTGTGTGGCATTAGGCTATGTAGTGATCGAAAGAAAAAAACAGATCTTTGCACATTTTTGTACTATAGGTGGATGTATGAGGAGATTCACATTTCCTGCACAGCTAAGTCCGTGTGAAGTTCCCTTGTGCTGTATTTGACATCTAGCAAGGTCTCTGTTTGGAAGGAAAGATCTAAGCTTAAAAATGAAGTCGCCATAAGTTATGGTAAAATCAGATAGCTTAGCTGGTTTTAAGAAAGATTTGGACAAATTCCTGGAGGAAAAGTCCATAGTCTGTTATTAAGACATGGGGGAAGTGTCTGCTTGCCCTTGATCGGTGGCATGGAATGTTGCTACTCTTTGGGTTTTGACCAGGTACTAGTGACCTGGATTGGATACCATGAGAATGGGCTACTGGGCATGATGAACCATTGGTCTGACCCAGTTAGGCTATTCTTATGTTATGTTCTCATCTGTAGGGGCCTTTGTTTTCACTTCTTATTTTAATGTATTTTTTTTCTGGGAACCTATCAGTGTTTTTTTAGAATGGGAACAAAAATGGAAGAGAATTAATGTGTGTGGAATGGGGGGGGGGTAACTAATTTCTTCAGCTAAATAATTAAATCCATCTCAACCAGACATAGGAGAACTCGCACACCATTCACACACCCTCCAAGCAAAAACGTCAAAAGAAAAAACTGTTCAACAACCTCCTAGCCATTCGAGCTGCAACACTCGACCCCCAACTCTACAACCTATTGACCTCGACCACAGACTACAAAACCTTAAAAAAAGAAATAAAAACTCTTCTATTCAAAAAGCACATAAAACCAAACTAACACAATCAGAACTGTCCCAAGCATCACCTGCAACTACTCTATATGTACTTCTCATGTCATGACAATTCAGACATAATTTATGTTATGTTATGTTTGGATTAATGGTTACATATATGAGGTTCAATAAAATAATATTTTCACTCTTTGTTTCTATTCTGACCATTTATACCGTTTCATGGTTATTACAAAAAATATTTTTTACATGGGGGTGTCAAAAAATGATGGGCCCCGGGTGCCACATACCCTAGGTACACCACTGGGGTACGCAGGAGACCTGAGAGAAGTATGTTGCAGTAGTCTAAGCGCGAGGTGATGAGAGTGTGGAAAGAACCTAACACCAGCGTTAGAGCTAATTAGCACAGGACTAGTGTTGGCATTAATCCATGCAGGATGATCAGAGGGCTTTAGAATAAGAAACAACCTGCAAGCCAGAGAGGACTGCCTCCTAAAGAGATGTTCCTTATCTCCTTATTTATCGTTTCTCTTTTTCCCTACTACACCTCGAGCTAATTACTATGCCGGCCCTTCTCCTTTCTTACTACTTTGTCTACCCTAACACTAAAAGCACATCTCCTCCTATCCTTTACTATGATTCACCACAGGTCGACTTGACCACAAGGTTCTCTTACTCCATCTTCACCTTCTTTATTACCTCTGTCTGCAGTTCTCTGGCCCGAATCCTGCCCCTGATTCTTATCAAATATAACACCCCTTATAATAAATTCACTTGATCAGATCAGTGCATATCACTACAATTTCTTATTCTAATTCAAGAAAAGGCCTCAGAAAAGGAGCCTGATTCTTATCAGCCATATCTGCAGCTCACTTTAGGTCCTGGGAATAAATCTCCCTGTACTCTGAAGGCTATCTGCCAGACCCTGACCCCACCAATAACGGACAATTTTCTGCCTTCAGCTCCGCCTATGGCTCTAACTCAAGCCAATAAGAACTCAGCTTCTCTACTCCAGGTCCTTCCTCAGCTCCTTTCATCAGCCAATAACAGCGCAGCTTCTCAACCACCCGCGCTCTGACCCTGGCTCTCACACTTGCCCCCTGGCTCTCATACTCGTCAATAGCGGACAACTTCAAACCCAAAGCTCCGCCCTATTTATCATTCTTGACACCAGCCAATAACAGCATTGCTGTTCCTGACTTCTCCAGCTCCACCTCCGGCTCTCACACCTATCAACAAGTGTGACTTTTACAAGGTGGAAGGAGGGTTAGCAATTACCGGTACAGACAATCCTTCATGGACTGGCAGGAAATTTTTGCGGACTGGCACTGGTCCACGGACCGGCGGTTGAAGATCACTGCTTTAAAGTACCTGATTACTATTCAACATATTGTAAACCACTTTGGGCGAATCTCTTCATGAAAAACACAGTTAATAAATCCCAATAAATAAATAAACACCAAGTTAATTTCCCCCTTTCATTTGCTTTTAAAATGCACATAGAATTTGAATACCATTTCCTTTGAGCATTAGTGAGCTTGTTTTCTTTGCTCTGTTTCAGCAGTTTGCTATGGGCACTGTTGGCTTTCGTGTGAGAGTTCTGAACATAAGCCCCTCAGTTACGTTACTAAGAACATAAGAATTGCCGCTGCTGGGTCAGACCAGTGGTCTATCGTGCCCAGCAGTCCGCTCACGTGGCAGCCCCCAGGTCAAAGACCAGTACCCTAACTGAGACTAGCCCTACCAGTGCACTTCTTGGTCAGCAAGAACCTGTCCAACCCTGTCTTGAATCCCTGGGCCTAGATGTCTTATGAAGTCTATTCCTGAGGCAGTGGAGGACTAAGGGCCTCTTTTATGAGGCTGTGTTAGTGAAAGGTCACTTGGACACACAAAGTCAGAGGCGTGAAGAAAGTACAAGAGGTTTATTACAGCATGCCGGACTCTAGTGCAGTTAACAGCCTGCCTACTAGAGTGTTAGAATCAGGAAATGCATGGACTTTTATGCCCTTTTCACTAAACATATGCAAACTAATATATGCAAAAACTACAATTTTCATTTGTTACTTCTATAACTTTTCTACAATTATTATTGGTCCTAAGCTAGCACTTATGATAGGTTCAGGGATACAACTTATAGTCCTATAGGAAACTAGCTCATTTCTCTGCTTATCTAAATCTTACAGGTCTAAATGTTACATGTACAGAAGGGCAGGGTACATCATGGCTCAAACTCTTATCTATTTAGCTTACAATGTGGTAAGGTAGGGACATACATTTTAGGCAGATGAGGTCAGTAGATTGTACACTGTTTTCAGCTATGTAGGCCAGAGCAATATTTTAAACAACAGTTAACCATTTCATGACCCTACATTAGCAAATGCCATATGACAAAGGCACCGAAGCCCTTTAAATCCCTATGGGCTTCAGTGCATATACCGTGCTGGCCTGCGCTATTTGGCTTGATAAAAAAGTCCTAAGTGAACTGGCAGTAGGATCTGAATCCTGGCTTCCCCTGGTTCTCAGCCCAGTGCTATTCCTTGCTTGAATATCTGGAACTGCAGTGAGTGCTTAGCACAACCCGGGTAGAGTCCTAAGTTATCAAGATAGTTTTTCAGGTAGTAAACTGAATATTGCCAGTGCCACCATCTGGGTAACTTCCAGCTCTGTACCGTTCCCTCGGGTTTTTGCAGCCCAAATGCATGACCTTGCATTTCTTAGCATTAAATTTTAGCTGCCAAATTTAAGACCATTCTTCAAGCGTCGCCAGGTCTTTCTTCATATTATTCACACCATCCAGCATGTCTACTCTATTGCAGATTGGACATGAAATACACACTGGAGTTAGCACAGGGAACTTGTCATGCATCCATCGATCCCTTAGGATTATCCTTTCTAAAAGCCCATTTTAGATAGGACTTAGAAAATGGAATTGATACTTTCAGATCCTGATGTTTACAAAGATAAATTGTGACTAACGCTTCTAAATGTGGAGAGGCGTAATAAAAAAAACAACAAAAAACGTCTAAGTCCCCTTTTGGCCTAAGGCCCTAAACGCTAAAAGTAGCAGCAGGGAAAATGTCCATTCTCAAAAAAAAAACATCCAAAATGAGGGTTTTTTTTGAGAATGGCCTACCTCTACGTTCAGCAGTTTAAACGCCCAGACCACCACTAGATAACACATTATCAACCAAAAAATAGCCTCAGGGTTTCAAGGCTTTATTAAAAAAGGTTGAAGTCTGGTCGACTCATGTCTGGACTGTAGGGAGCATGAAGTAACATCTCCCAGCCATATTTGCGTAGTTTTTCAATGACGACATTCCCTATGTGCAGGCAAGCGTTGTCGTGAAGAATGAGTGGCCCAGCCAAGAGCCACTGAGGTCAGGTTTTGTGCATTTTTCTGCACATTTTTTGCAAAAATCATGATAATACACTGCTGTGACACTTCTTCTACGTGGAACTTTGTCTGTGATGATGATGATGCCTTCATGATCATAAGCAACAATCATCATTTGTTTGATTTTTTTTTATTTTTTATTTTTTTAATTTCTTTATTGATATTTTGAACTTGACAATGTGACTTTTGATTGAGCTCATCAAAATTTTTTTGGTCATGGGGAAGATGGAGCTCGCCACTCATTGAAAAACTACGCGAATACGGCTGGGAGGTATACCTCATGCTCTTTATAGTCCAGACATGAGTTCACCAGACTTTGACCTTTTTCCAAAGTTGAAACAACCTAAGCGTGGACATCATTTTGCATCTTTGGAAGAGCTTTCTTCCGCCGGTACCCGAGCCATTCGGCAACTGAACAAAAACGGTGTCTTGGATGGAATAATGAAGCTTCCCTGATGTTGGGACTTGGTCATTGCAAAGCAGGGAGACTATATTGAAGGATTGTAAAGAAACATTTGGAAAAAAAAATAAAACATGTAAATTAAAAAAAAAAAAATAGTGTGCATTATTTATGAAATGACCCTCATATGCATGCTGTCTACTGGTTGAGCAGTGGTAGTTTTCATCTTCTCCAAGGTGGTCAGTATTCACTATCCATCTGATATTCAAAGCAATTTAAGCTAACAGGAGAGGCTCCTGCCTGCTTAAATCAATCAGGGTCGACCAACCCGCAGTTCATGTTTATGTTGATTTAAAATTTGATATACCGTTCTTGCATTTTACTGACCTAAGCAGTTTACAATGTATCAAACTAAAATGAAATTAGGTACTTGAGAAAAACTACCCTATCTGACCCGAAGGCTCACAATCTAGCTAAAGTACCTGATAAACTAAAAATATGTAATAACAACATAGAATACATTTCCAAGATCAAAATAGATAGAAAATAGAAATAATGAAAGAAGATAAAAAATTAAAAATAAAATAAAACAAATTTAAGAGATAGAAAAGGCTCTGAAGTGGCCTGATAGCAAACAGTCATATTTTAGCTCAGGTCTTAATACAACTCCCAGCACAGCACACTTCACAGATCTGCCACTGGCAGAGCTTAAGAGCGTCAAAGAAATTAACATTTCTAAAACATATCCACTAAAACTGTTATATGAAATATCAGCTCTGACCAACCCCAAAAAACGTGGGCAGGTCAGGGGTTGTACTAGGGGCTGCATTAGGGAGGAGCTAACAAGAATGCGTGCCCAAATAGCTAAGTGGGTGAACCAAGACAGCTTAAAATCTGTCCTAAATGTGACCGCTTAGCTATGAGGGCTCTAGCATTAAAAATCATCCAGAACCTGCAAAAAGAGGTTGTGACAGTCATTTTCTTTAGGCTGCCATAAGGGGCAGGACCAAGTGGGCCTCACTCCTGCCTCCATCTCTCCTACTGAACCATCAGGAGCTAAGATAGGCCCCAGGGATCTGTTCTGGGGGAGGGATGCGCCTATCACAGGCTAGATGGGAGGGAGGAGGGGGAAAGAAGGATGTGGGCTATTTCAGGTGGGGGGGGTTTCAGAGAAAAGCAAAAAAATATTTGGGGTGATTCCTGGCCAATATTCAGCTGGAACTCCCTTAGCTGTCGTATGCGGACCCCAGCTGAAAATTGGCTAGGATCTGCATTAGCTCTGGTGGCCAGGACAACTCTAAGCCCTGGAAATTCAAATGACCCAGCACTGAATATCCAAGGTAAATTTAGCTGGCAACGGTCAGTGATGAAAAAAAGTTGACCATTGCCAACTGAATATCTGCCACAGTGTGTCTAAAAAGATTTGGTATATGTCAGCCTTAAGCCTGGTCTAGGGACTAAATGAAATCCTCTAAGAATAATATTTATGGTAACTTGATGTTATTGCGTCTGTCCTAGGAAATTACCAAACAGACTTAAGAAGCTTCTGTTCTCCACAAACTATCCCACCCGCCCGCCCCCCCCCCCCACACCTTATATTAAGCTGCACTACAGGTTTTTAATGCAGGCCGGCAAGGTAAGTGTTCCGATGCTCAAAGGAATTCCATGAGTGCTGGAGAATTTACCACGCTGGTCCACACTAAAAACCTCGAGTACAGCTTGATAAAGGGGTGTATGGGGGTGGGGTGGGGATAAGTGTTGACTTCAATCACTGAGCGCAGTATTTAAATTCACAGCCTGATGGTAAGCACCAGGTTGCACCTAGATGCTGCACTGAATATCCAGAAATAAGGCGACTGCCGGAAGTTATCTGGGTGTTGCCAATATTCAGTGTCAGAACCTGGATAGCTATTTTAATGCAGGAACAAACAAACCAAAACTGCAGAAATGTACAACGATATAGGCAAAATTTATTGTGACAACCAAAATATCTTTAAAAACCTTTTTACCAAGTCCCTTGTTTGGTAAAAAGATTTTTAAAGATATTTTGGTTGTCACAATAAATTTTGCCTATATCGTTGTACATTTCTGCAGTTTTGGTTTGTTTGTTCCTGGTTGGTTTTTTCACTGCAGACAAGGTTGGACCCCCTTTTTATCTCTTGGTTCTGTAGCTATTTTAATGCACCTGATGGTGTGTCATAGGATGTTATGCTCATTGTGAAAGACATTCCTCCCTTGTTTGTGAGTTCTGTACCCACACAGTTCTAATTAAGCAACAGAATGCATCTGAAATGAAATTCCAAAACTATCCATCTTTATTATTCACAATCCAGCCAGAGACACCCAATGAACAAGAAGGCAGACAGCAGGATTTCAGTGCATGCAACATCCAGAGACAATTGATTTTCAGGCACTTAGCAGGACAAACTCCTTTTTATGAGACAGCCCACAGTGCTCACTTTTTAGATACCATCAGATTGGAGAGCTCTGTAAAGTGATTGGCATTTGTGTATTTCTGCAAAAATGGGACGTGTTCCTCAGCTTTCCCTGCGAGAATTGGTGCAGAGTCCATGAATTGAAGTACTTGTGGACTTTGCAATTCTCCACATAGTTTTGGACATTTTAGTTCTGTGCTTCCAAGAAATCCAAAGATGAACACAGTACAGTTTGCCTGAATTGTATTCATTTATGAAGGGGCTGGAGATATTTGCAGAATGATTCTGCTGAAGGCAGTTTCTTAAGGTTATTAAACAAATTCTAGTTCCTCACACGGGCATGAATAAAAATATCAACTACATTTGAAAAAGAAAGCTATAACATTTACATTTTAATCTAACAGAATGCTCAGTCTTTGATGAACTGCTTTACTCTATGTGCAATAAAATGTTTAATTTTTCATGTAGGGGGTCTCAGAGACTAATAAAGACAAAAGTAGTCCAGCATGCTCTAGTCTAGAGAAGAATCTATATGTGCAGATGCAGCATGCACTTTTGTAACATTCATTGACTAAGATGCCGATATTCTAAGTTGTACTGGTTAAGAATTCTTTGGAGAAACAATGACTCCCAGAATTTAAGAGGGAAGGGGGAGACTGACGGGAAATATTTATGCATAAGAACTGCCTTTAGATCAGTGGTCTCAAACTCAAACCCTTTGCAGGGCCACATTTTGGATTTGTCAGTACTTGGAGGGCCTCAGAAAAAATAGTTAATGTCTTATTAAAGAAATGTCAATTTTGCATGAGGTCAAACTCTTTCTAGTTTATAAATCTTTCCTTTTGGCTAAGTCTTAATAATAATATTGTAATTTATAGCCAGTAGCGTACCAAGTGGGGGCGGGGGGGGGGCGGTCCGCCCCGGATGCAAGCCCTGACGGGGTGCTCCCAGCCTTGGCGTTCAGTCCCCCCCCCAAAGGACTGTTCGTCCCCCCTGGTCTCCCTGCACCTCCTACAAAGCAGCCCGCAGCGGGATCACGATGCCAGCGATCCCTGCACTGTTTCGGCGCTGCTTCCTCTGCCGCGGTCCCGCCCCTCCTCTGATGTCAGAGGAGGGACGGGACCGCGGCGGAGGAAGCAGCTCTGAAGCAGCGCAGAGATCGCAGGCATCGCGATCCCGCTGCGGGCTGCTTCGTAGGTGGTGCGGGGATGCCAGGGGGGCGAGCATTCCTTCGGGGTGGGTCGGGGCATCAGGCCTTCAGGGTGGGGTGGGCAGGCAGGCAGGCCTTCAAGGGGGAGGGGGAATGACAGGCAGGCCTTCAAGGGGGGGTGACAGGCAGGCAGGCCTTCAAGAGGGGGCAGGCAGGCCTTCAAGGGGGGAGACAGGCCTTCAAAGGGGAGACAAGCAGGCAGGCCTTCAAAGGGGAGACAGGCCTTCAAAGGGGGGGACAGGCAGGCAGGCTTTCAAGGGAGGGACAGGCCTTCAAGGGGGGGGGACAGGCAGGCAGGCTTTCAAGGGAGGGACAGGCTTTCAAGGGGGGGGGACAGGCAGGCCTTCAAGGGGGGGACAGATCTTCGGGGGGTGCAGGCCTTCAAGGGGGGGGATAGGCCTTCAAGGGGAACAGGCAGGCAGGCCTTCAAGTGGGGTGGGGACAGACAGGCAGGAAGGCCTTCAAGGGAGGGGGCAGGCCTTCAAGGGGGTACAGACCTTCGGGGGGGTGTAGGCCTTCAGGGGTGGGATGCAGACCTTTATGGGGGGGACAGGCCTTCAGGGAGGGGTCCCTGGTGTAGAAATACATGGAGGGAATGGGGGGGGGTTCAAAGAGTCGCGCATATGCCGGACTTTGGGTGGGAAGAAATAATTGGTCTGAAAATAGAGAAGAGGGAGAGAGATGATGGACCATGGTTTTTAGAGAGGGAAGGAACAGAAAGGGAGAGAAGTTGGACACAAGGGATGGTGTGGAGGGGGGATAGAGATACTGGATAGGAGAGTAGTTGGGAAAAGAAAGGGAGAGATGGTGGACCCTGGGGTGGTGGGGAAAGAGGGAGTGATGCTGCATGAAAGGGTAGTTAAGAAAAGATGAATCTGTAGAGGGAGACGAAAAAAGGAAAGATGCCAGACCTCCTGGGGAGGGAAGGGAAACGGGGAGGCCAGAGATGGCAGATGGATGGTTAGCATGCAGAAAGAAGGAAGAAGGAGACCCTGGCAAGCAAGTTATCAGAAGACAACCAGAGCCTGGGACCAACAAGATTTGAAAAATAACCAGACAACAAAAGATAGAAAAACTAATTATATTTTCTGTTTTGTGATTACAATATGTCAGATTTGAAATGTGTATCCTGCCAGAGCTGGTGTTAGACCGCAAACGTGAACTAGGATTTAACAGAGAGAGGAAAAGTCCTTTTTGTTTCTTTATTTTATTTACACCACAGCGCCAGTGTGGTTAGGAAAAGCCAAAGGGGGATGAAAAAGCTATAAAATAAACCCACCAGGATGTTTGAAAAAAATAAACCCCAAAAAAACCCCAATTGGGCAGGAAAGTTGAATCGAAATACCAATTCAATAGGCTGAATCGAATCAAAAATTTTTATTTTTTTTTCTTGAATCGGGCAGCACTAGTTTGCGCTACTGTCTTAGACTTTAGGACCTGGGATTGGGGAGAGATGGCTTCCTCAGTACTTTATAATGCAAGTGAAACGAGGATTTGGTCAGACTTTTGAAGGGTCTGCAGAAAAAAAATATTGTATAGGCCGGGGACATGAGACAGCAGGAAACAGGAACTTTTCTTCTTTCTATTTTTGTGAATGGCAAGGCTGAGGATGTCGGAGAGTTCAGTTAAAATATGTGCTTTATAAGAAAATATAATAATGTGTTTTATAAAGTTTATAAGCATTGCTGGCCTACCCGGTGAGGTGTTCCTAATGGTGGTGGTGGTGGCAGCGTGTCAATGTGTTGAGAGGAAGAGGTGGTCTGGGAAATTCTGCTGAGCAAACTCCGGGCCCATTTCCACCCCCCAGTTAGTCCACTCCACTCAACTGGTTCACACACTGAGTGGGTCTTTGGGTGTTGTGCCTGAGTAGTTGTTTTGGGATCTCTTCCAGTGGTTTGTCAGTATCTCCTTGTGGTCCAAGGAAGGAAACTTTGTTAACCTTAGCATTGATCTTCAGAATATGTTTGTAACAGCGCTGCTTGTGTGGCATTAGGCTATGTAGTGATCGAAAGAAAAAACCAGACCTTTGCACATTTTTGCACTATATGGTGGGTGTATGAGGAGATTCACATTTCCTGCACAGCTAAGTCCTTGTGAAGTTACCTTGTTCTTTCTGTATTTGACATCTAGCAAGGTCTCTGTTTGGAAGGAAAGAACTAAGCTTAAAAATGAAGTGGCCAGAAATTATGGTAAAAGCAGATAGCGTTGCTGATTTTAAGAAAGGTTTGGACAAATTCCTGCAGGAAAAGTCCATAGTCTGTTATTAAGACATGGGGAAGTGTCTGCTTGCCCTGGATCGGTAGCATGGAATGTTGCTACTCTTTGGGTTTTGACCAGGTACTAGTTACCTGGATTGGTTACCATGAGAATGGGCTACTGGGCATGATGGACCATTGGTCAGACCCAGTTAGGCTATTCTTATGTTATGTTCTCATATGTAGGGGCCTTTGTTTTCACTTCTTATTATAATGTATTTTTTTTCTGGGAACCTATCAGTGTTTTTTTAGAATGGGAACAAAAATGGAAGAGAATTAATGTGTGTGGAATGGGGGGGTGGGGTGGTTTACTAATTTCTTCAGCTAAATAATTTAATCCATCTCAACCAGACATAGGAGAACTTACGCACCATTCATACACCCTCCAACCAAAAACGTCAAAAGAAAAAAAAACTGTTCAACAACCTCCTAACACTCGACTCCCAACTCTACAACCTATTGACCTCGACCACAAACTACAAAACCTTCAAAAAAGAAATAAAAACCCTTCTATTCAAAAACACATAAAACCGAACTAACACAATCAGAACTGTCCCAAGCATCACCTGCAGCTACTCCATATGTACTTCTGATGTCATGAAAATTCAGACATAATTTATGTTATGTTTGGAATAATGGTTACATATATGAGGTTCAATAAAAGAAAATTTTCAGTGCCTGTTTCTATTATGACCATTTATTTTTCATGGTTATTACAAAAAATATTTTTTACATGGGGGGGTGTCAAAAAATGATGGGCCCCGGGTGCCACATACCCTAGGTACACCAATGTTTATATCTTAAGAGACATATGATCAAGAAACTGTTTTATTTTACTTTTGTGATTATGATATACATACCGAGGGCCTCAAAATAGTACCTGGCGGGCCGCAAATTTGAGACCACTGCTTTAGATCCATCAAGCCCAGTATCCTATTTCTAATAGTGGTGAATTCAGGTGAAAAGAACCCGGCAGGATCCTGAAAAGTAGAAAGATTCCATGCTGCTCAATCCTACAGATAAGCAGCGGCTTTACCCAGGTCTACTTTAATAATAGGAATTTGTCTAATCTTTAAGCCCATCTATGCTAACTGCATTTACTACATTTTCCAGCAGCCAGTTCCAAAGCTTAACTATGGACCCATTTTATAAAGCTGCGGTAGCGATTCCCACAGCAAATGTGATGAAACCCATAGAAATTGAATGGGCTTTGTTGTATTTGCTGCGCCAGGAATCACTACTATGGCTTTGTAAAAGAGGCCCTATGTTTTGAAAGAAAAATATATTTTCTCTGATTTATTTTCAATGTGCCACTATGTAACTTCACAGAGTATTTTTTTTAAAGAGTAAACAATCAATTTGTGTTTCAACTGCAGGCCCAAGTAACCAGTGGAGAAGCAATACAGCTATCATTGATTTTATTTTTCAGTCCCAGGTAAATTATTAATTTATTGCATTTTGTTGGTACTGCTGCTTTGAAAAAAAAAAACGATTGTAAAAGCAAAAACCCTTGGTCCTGCCAGTAAAAAATGTGACAAGTTGAAAATCAAGTGAATATGCAAATTAGACAAAGATCTCATTCTCAATATGTGCACTTTGGAAGAAAGGTGGGCGAGGGGAGATATGATAGAGACATTTAAATATCTACACAGCATAAATGCACAGGAGACACGTCTCTTTCAATTGAAAGAAAGCTCTGGAATGAGGAGTCACAGGCTGAAGGTGAAAGGGGAGAAATGTAGAAGTAACCTGAGGAAATACGTACTTCTTCATGGAAAGGGTGATGAATTCATGGAATGGCCTTCCGGTGGAGGTGGTAGAGACAAAACCAATATTTGAATAAAAAGAGATTGGGACAAGTACATAGGATATGTAAGGGAGTGAAAGGGAGAGCCGATGACATGGGTGGACAGACTGGTTAGGCCATAAAGTCTTTATCTGCCT
This sequence comes from Geotrypetes seraphini, assembly GCF_902459505.1. Classification (NCBI taxonomy): domain Eukaryota; kingdom Metazoa; phylum Chordata; class Amphibia; order Gymnophiona; family Dermophiidae; genus Geotrypetes; species Geotrypetes seraphini. The sequence goes on along the minus strand of NC_047094.1, from coordinate 91,404,028 downwards.
ACATTTTTCTGTTTCTATTGAGAAAAATACCATACAACCATATAATCTTCTCAGTAACATATTAATGGAAGCCACAGGCTCAAGAAGGGAGAGTGTGGTGCATTGGTTAAAGCTACAGCCTCAGCACCCTCGAGTTGTGGGTTCAAACCCACGCTGTTCCTTGTGACCCTGGGCAAGTCACTTAATCCCCCCCATTGCCCCAGGTACATCAGATAGATTGTGAGCCCACCAGGACAGACAGGGAAAAATACCTGAGTCTCTTGGGAGAATGGTATATAAAATTAAATAAATAAGAATATCTATGGCTTAGACCCTATTTTGGGCTAAGATAAATGACTTTCTCATTAAGGGAGGATTAGCTGGATAATGCATTCAGTGTAAGACCATTCTTCAATTTAATCACATATTTCCATCCAGTATTCCTGGGTGCTGTGTCTTTCTACAAAGCCACTCAGTGTTCAGTATGTGGTACAGAGATGTTCTAGCTATATATGTATACATTAGTTATAATATGGATCTAAGATCAAAGACCTTGTCATCTAGAGAAGGATTAGATACAGAATGCGTTCTTTATTTTATCCAGATATTTTAATCCAGATGTTGTGTCTTACTTAGTGTTCAGTGTATGGTAGGGAAATGTTTGAGCTATAATGTGTGCATTAGTTTATGTGATTGATAAATGCTAAATTTAATTATTATGAATGATTTCTGTTTTCATCTTAGTAGCACACATTTCAAGACTGTCTACATAATACCCCTCTATAGTCCTGGAGAAGTGTTCTGTGTGTTTTAGTAAATGTAAGCTGTAAAAATGTGAGTATTTGAATGAGTGTACCAGCTGGTCTGGTTTTTAGGATATCCACAATGAATATGCATGAAATTGATTTGCATATAATGGAAACAATGCATGCAGATCTAGCTCATACATACATACTGTGCAGCTCCAGATTGGTTCGGTGTGTCCTGAAGACTGGGCTCAGTGCTACAAGCTGACATACAATTTGCATATGTGCATCTACATATGTGATAATTATCCATGTTCTTTTTGCAGAAAGATTTTCTATGTAATGCAGCACGCAATTCATCACTATGTAGGCAAGAACTTTTGCATTTTCTAAAATCTTGATTGTACTTATCTGATCTGGAACCATTAAGACAGGCCTTAGTGAATCATCACAGGGCTACAAGGCAGAACTGTGGTATGGTGAGTCCTAGCTTTACTTTAACACATTACAGAAACAACACTCCTAAGGAGATTACTTTGAGAAAACTACTAATAGATGACATTGTGCTAGAGAACAGCAAAAAAAGGAAGATGGTAAAGTGTAGTATATCTATGGTGTCAGTGATGGATTAAAAAAAGAACCAATTTTTAACTTTTGAGAAGCTGGTATCTTAATGCATTCTGCTTCGGTTTTTTTTCAATCAAGTTCCTTATATTCAACTTGATGTATTTTATCTGTTCTATGTATTACTTCTTTCCCTGCCATGCCGGTATTTTCTGCATTATGAAATGCTTTCTATCTTTATCTGTTTTTTAGTCCATTATTTTATCTGTATCCCATGTATTAGCTCACCTTGTTGTGAACCGCCTAGAACTTTTTCGGTATGGTGGTATATAAGAATAAAATTATTATTTATTATTAATATTTATATTCCATAATCTGAGACTATGTACAGTTTTCCCTTGCAGTCTGAAGAAATGTTGAAAAGCCATAATGACCACAGATAATCTCTTGCCTATAAACAGTTCATATGCCTATTAAATATCCCTGGACTGGTGAGAGCACCCACTCCAATACAGGGCATGAGTTTCTTTGAGAGAAGATCAATTAGATCAGTGGTTCCCAGCCAGTCAGTTTTTCAGGATAGCCTTAATGAATATGCATGAGGCAGATTTGCATGCCTGTCACCTCCATTATATGCAAATCTCTCTCATGCATATTCATTAGAGCTAGCCCAAAAACCCGACCGGGTGGTCCTCCAGGACAGGGTTTAGATCATGAAGAGTGTCTAAGTTGTCATTTCTAAAACCACTTGAACTCAGTGTAGAGATTTTTGTCTGTGTGTTTGCAAGGTTTTTTGTTGCTGTTGTTTGTTTTTGCAACTCTTGAAGGATGAAAGGCAACAGAAGTGTTCTAGTTTTACATCACTGAATAGTGCTGGGAGTTGAACATCTCACCTCTGTTCTATGTTGACCTATACCCACTTAATCAACAGGGCCATGCTTTCATTAAGGTGCAAAAGCTGCACCTACCTTTCAGGTGCATAGCGTAACATAATAATTTATTTATTTTCCATAAAAGCCTTTCGGTTCAGTGCGGATCACACACAACAGCTGGCCATAACCAGGTACAGTACAAAAAACCCAAAATCTACATACAAATCCCATAAAGATCAAGATACGATATATTATTCAACACAAATTTATGGAATAAATATGTTTTCAAACAGCATCTAAAAATCCTGTATGAAAGGAAGTGGAGAAACATTGATAATTTCTTATTTCCTAGTCTTGTTGCTTGACAGGAGAGCAATCTGTCCACAGACAATAATCTTTTCCTACCCCTAAAAGAGGGAAAAGCAAATAAGTAGCACGAATGAGAATTACAAAGGCAAAGTGAACAACCAAATAAGACAGAGGCAGCCCAAACAGCATTTTATAAAGGAGATGTGCAAATTTAAACTGTACTCTTGCCTCTGTTGGAAGCCAATGAAGTCGAAGAAAATATCAAACATAAAGCCATATTTTGTTCTGTCTGCAGCCGCTTCAAAAGCCACTGCGGACGGTCTAACTAAATCAGTGGTCTCAAACTCAAACCCTTTGCAGGGCCACATTTTGGATTTGTCGGTACTTGGAGGGCCTCAGAAAAAAATAGTTAATGTCTTATTAAAGAAATGACAATTTTGCATGAGGTAAAACTCTTTATAGTTTATAAATCTTTCCTTTTGGCTAAGTCTTAATAATAATATTGTAATTTATAGCTAAAGAGACATATGATCAAGAAACTGTTTTATTTTACTTTTGTGATTATGATAAACGTACCAAGGGCCTCAAAATAGTACCTGGTGGGCCGCATGTGGCCCACGGGCCGTGAGATTGAGACCACTGAACTAAATCAAGTTTCAAGTTTAATAAAAATTAGATAAAATCACTTATCTTGGTACTAATCGAATTACAATAAAATATTGGGTACAATTGAAAACAATAGTTTAACACTACAGACAACACATGACATTGACTAACTGGTACAAGAGGGTAAAAAGGGAGAAATACAATCTTTTTGAGAAAAGAAACAATAAAGTCAAAAACGACAGGAATGGGGAAAAAATCAGCTAAAAATAGAGCTAGGATAATTTAGCAGTTATAAGCATCCTTAAATAGAAAACATTTAAGGTTATTTTTGAAATGATCCACATTATTATTTTCCCTTAGATATAATGGAAGAGTATACCAGATCTTAGGAGCAGTTACTGAAAAAATATATTGTCGATGTGTGCTTATAATCTTTAGTGATGGGACTGTTAGTAAATGTTGGTCCATTGATCAAAATGCGCAAGATGGAATATAAGGGGTGAGTAGTTTATTTATAAATTGGGTCTCTTTAGATAGTTGAGTTATGAATGATAATAATATGATTTTAAATGTAATTCAATGGGTGATCGGAAGCCAATGTGCTTTATGTAAATGAGGAGTTACATGATCATACGTTTTTGAGTTTCCTATACTGTAGAGGAGGAAAAACCAAGAAAAAAAAAATTTGGTTCAGAATCTTTTTCTTCTTGGTTTTTCCTCCTCTACACATAGGTGCATCTGGTGATCTGGTGCTGAGAAGCCCAAAGCCGCCCGCAGCTGCCCAAAGCCCGAAGCCACCCGCAGCCCCCTATACCTTTTTTAGTGGTGGTAGTCCAGCGCAGTCTCCTGGACGGCTGCCTTTGTCTTAGAAGAACGACACACAATACAGTAACGCGATCTTTGCGCTTCCTGCCTGGTCCCGTGCACTCTGTGATTGGCTGCAATCAGTAACTGCCCTATATACAACAGAATTTCCATATGGGAGAGAAAAAAACCCTAAACTAACCTGGGTTTGCATGGATAGATCTCTATCTAAAATTACCCCAAATAATTTATTTATTTTAAAAAAATTTATAAACCGCCTAAACGCGGTTTCCAAGTATCAAACATTCATAAAGTTAACATAAAACTGGATTGATGAACAAGAACATTTTGTATGACATCGATTTTTCTTTTCTTTTAACCATACCAGCAAAAGATAGTAACAAACAGTAACTCTAAAATTCATAATGTTGAAATTTCAGAAACATCTTCATGCCAAGCCTCTTTCCATAGGTTCTGGGCTCTTCCAAACAAGTCATTATGGATCATTTCCTGTATGTTGTTTCCTTTTATCGACTTTAAAAGGCAAATCTAAAAAGGGCCTCTAAATGTAGGTGCTAAGAGGGGCATTTTCAATAGTGCATCTAAGTTCGATTGTAGACATTTCCCGCAAATATTGAGGTGCTAGCCATCCAAATATATAGTTTTTAAAATGACCTATTTGGATGTCTTGGCCTTTAGGACGTCTAACTTTTTAGGTCATTTTTGACTACAAACACGTCCATGTTTAAAAACGTCCTAATCCAGACCATTTGGATGTGGGAGGGACCAGCATAGTGATGGATTAGGCACATAGTCAGAGCAGTGGGGCACCTTAGAGGGCACTGCTGTGAACTTCACTGAAAGGATGTCAGATGTACTGTCTATCTCACTATAACCCCCTTATAATTTAACCCTTTACCTACCTGTGTACTACCCTAAAAGCCCTTATGGCTACAGGTGGCACCTATATGGCAGTAGAGTAGGGTTTATGTGGGTTTTTATGGGCTCATACTTAATACCGTTGTGGTTAGTTTGCCTTATGGGCCTGGGTCCTTCTCTCTATGGTTCACTAGCTCACCCACCAGGTAACTATATATACCTGATGCTCTACTAGGCTTCCCCATACCAGATGCCACTGTTCTCAAGCAAAAATATCTGTGGTAATGTGTTTATAAATGTATGATTTCTTTATCTGGTAATAGTCCATATAGTTGAAACCTCAAATAATCCAGATAGCTGAATATTTAACTCTCCTTGGAAGCCTCAGCCCCATCACTCCTCCGCTAAGTTAACTTTGAAACTGCGGGAAGCATTACATGGTGCCTCATCATTGGCCATCCATTTTTATATCCTCTCCATCAAAACTGCTTAATCTCTCAGTCAAGACAAATATTTTACTTTAAATATATAAATATAAAGTGCTTTAGTATTTAGCTTTAAATAAAGTGCTATGTACTTAGCTTTGGTACTTAGCTCAACTTAATATACAGCATGGTCAATTGACGCATAGTATACTGTAGAGTTATAGAATATTTGGATTCATGGGTGTAGCCAACAGGGTGCAGGTATAGCCAGCCTCAGGTGTCTGCCTGCTTCTAATTGGTGCAGTGAAAGGAGGTGTGTCTATCTGACTTGTCTGGGCTTTCTGCCAGAAATTTGTATTTAACTTTTGGGCAATACGTTCTGGATTTACTCCCCTTTCCTGACACAAACTAGGTTGTTAAACCTTCTCTTCTTGTTGTGTCTCTTTGGAAAAATATAATAGGAAGTGTCAGCTTCTGGTTTCTTTTTTGGCAAATGATTAGGCTTAGCAATGGTTGAAGAACAGCTAACATTTGGCACTTCTGAGTGAAACTCAGCGTTCACGGGCGCTTCCATGTGACAACAGCTCAAGTTAAACATCTATGGATAATTAAAACAACGCTACAACAAACAAAATATCTATTTGAGAAAATACAAAGTCAATATCCCTGGGTTCTCAAGCAAGGCATGTACCTTTTTGTTCTAATTTTTGTTTGGTGGAAGGGAATCAGTGAGCACTGGGGAAGTGTGGGGTATCTTACCTTGATGCAAGCAATGGTAATTTGGTCAGTTTGGCTACCTTTGTGGCACTTAGACACTTCTAAAACAGGTCTGAACATCTAAGTCCCATCCAGGATGTCTCGCAAAACATTTGATTATGGCTGCAAGATGTCAAAGTCTAACCCACTCTTATGCACACCCAAAGCCCATAGCACGATTCTACCATGCCCACCTCAGGTTCTGGATGCACAGAGGCTGGGACACTTCGCTAGATATCCAGAAAGGCAGTTTGGATTATCGACACTTAGATGTCCTGGCAATTAGGACATCCAAGTGCCAATTTAGGATGCTTTTTGGACGTTTATATGTTTTTTATTACGAGCCCTTAATTGCGCACACTAATTTATAGAATAGGTGCACTTACATGAGTAAATGTCGTCACAAATTGGCATTTGTATACATATATGCTGGCGCTACTCTTTACAATTGCCCACAAATTCTATATACGAGCGGCACTTAGCATGATTCTATCCAGCAGTGGATAACGGTGAGCACAAGGAGACGCCGGGGCCACAACGAAACCAGCGGCAGGCAGCAGAAGCAGTGGCAGAGACTTAAGAGCACAGCTCCGCCCCCTCCCCCGATCCAGCAGGGTTCTATACCATACTAGATATCGGATCTGAGAATGGTGGCAGTTGACCGTTTAATGCAGCTGATGCACCGAGATGATAGTGGCAGTTGTCTGGCTGTTGCAGAGGTCATCTGACCCAAATGACATGCCTGCATTTTAGCATTGCATTGACTCTGATCTAAATGACTAGCCTGTATTTTGGCACTCATTACTACTTCCTGGGAAACCTCATGGCTGAAATATTGTGTGTTGGCTTGGCTGAATATGTCAGGGCTTAAGGAGCATACCAGCTTTCTCTCCTTGGCATATCGTCTTTATGAACTTCTAACATCAGATCCTATTGTCTGATTGAAATTTATTTTATTTTATTTCATTTATTTTATTTTATTTTATTTTATTTTTTTTAAGTTCAATTTCTTTTATTATTTCAAGCAAAATACAGTTAAAAAAGAACCATATATTATTTATTGTTTTTCTCAGGTACTTTAGCTAGATTGTGAGCCTTCGGGACAGCCAGGGAAATCCAAAGTACCATTTTATTTATTTTATTTTAATGTATCTTTAATCTATCTTCATTGTAAACCACTTTGAACCTCACAGTATAGCGGTATATAAGAAATAAAATAAAATAAAAGGCACTCACCGTATATAGAATCATGTTTAGCAGCTGTACACATCACTAACATTTAGGTGCTCCTATTTAGGAAAGTGAAAAGCAGGCCTAAATACTTATGCCTAAGTTATGTGCAGATTGAGTATATTTTATAACAGTGCACCTAACTTTTAGAAAAGTCTACAATTTATCCATATTCTTCCCCTGGCCATGCCCCTTTTGAGATTTGCATACTAGAAGAAACACACACCACTCGCAACGACTGGAAGCTAAAGAACCCAATCTGGTGAAATCTAGAACTGTTAAAACAGCGGTCATAGATGCCAAACTTAGGATGGAAGAAAATTTAGCTAAGAATATAAAAAAGGGGGAATAAATCCTTTTTCCAGTATATTAGTGACAGAAAAAGGAACACAGACGGGATAGTGCGCCTAAGGAAATCCAACGGTAACTATGTGGAATCGGACTCCGATACAGCCGACTTACTCAATGAATACTTCTGCTCAGTCTCTACCCGTGAGGCGCTGGGATCCGATCCACAGCTGCAGACAAGGGAGAGCTCAGAAGACCCGTTCCAGAATTTTGAATTTACCACCAGCAGTGTCTACCAAGAACTATCAAGGCTCAAAGTGAACAAAGCCATGAGACCAGATAAACTGTACCCTAGAGTTCTTAGGGAACTGAGAGATGTCCTGGTGGAGCCGTTAGCTGCGCTCTTCAATCTTTCCCTAAGCACAGGAAAAGTCCCATTGGACTGGAAAACAGCTGACGTCATTCTGCTTCACAAAAAGGGATGCAGGTCGGAGACTGCAAATTACAGACCAGTAAGTCTCACATCAATAGTGTGTAAACTTATGGAAACGTTGATTAAACACAAACTAGATACGATTCTGAACCGAAGAGAGGCTGAGGAATCCCCACCAGCACAGATTCACAAAAGGAAGGTCCTGACAATCCAATCTAATCAGCTTCTTTGACTGGGTAATAAAAAAGCTAGATATGGGAGAATCCCTGGATATTGTGTATTTGGACTTCAGTAAGGCTTTTAATAGTGTCCCACACCGTAGGTTATTGAACAAGATGAGTTCGTTGGGACTAGGTGAGACATTGACTGCATGGGTTGGAGACTGGCTCAGTGGCAGACTTCAGACGGTAGTGGTAAATGGTACTCCCTCCAAAATGTCGGAAGTGATCAGTGGAGTGCCGCAAGGGTGGGAGAATCCACTGAAAGGGTGGTTGATCATTGGAATGATCTTCCGCTTCAGGTAACTGAGGCCAGCAATGTGCTTGATTTTAAGAAAAAAATGGGATAATATGTGAGTTCTCTTCAAGGAAGTGCTTAGAGGGGAGAGTTCTTCAAGTGGGCAGACTTGAAGGGCCGAAGGCCCTTTTCTGCCATCATATTCTATGTTTCTATGTTTCACTTCATAAGAACATAAGAATTGCTGCTGCTGGGTCAGACCAGCGGCCCATCCTGCCCAGCAGTCCGTTCACACGGCGGCCCTCAGGTTAAAGACCAGTGCTCTAAATGAGTCCAGCCTCACCTGTGTACGTTCCAGTTTAGCAGGAACTTGTCCAACTTTGTCTTGAATCCCTGGAGGGTATTTTCCCCTATAACAGACTCCGGAAGAGCGTTCCAGTTGTCTACCACTCTCTGGGTGAAGAAAAACTTTCTCACGTTTATACTGAATCTATCCCCTTTCAGCTATAGAGAGTGCCCTCTCGTTCTCCCTACCTTGGAGAGGGTGAACAATCTGTCTTTATCTACTAAGTCTATTCCCTTCATTATCTTGAATGTTTCAATTATGTCCCCTCTCAGTCTCCTCTTTTCAAGGGAGAAAAGGCCCAGTTTCTCCAATCTCTCACTGTACGGCAAGTCCTCCAGCCCCTTAATCATTTTAGTCGCTTTTCTCTGGACCCTTTTCAGTAGTACCATGTCCTCCTTCAAGTACGGTGACCAGTGCTGGACACAGTACTCCAGGTTAGGGCACGCCATGGCTCAGTACAGCAGCATGATAATCTTCTCCAATCTGTTTGTGATCCCCTTCTTTATCATTCCTAGCATTCTGTTCGCCATTTTCGCTGCCACCGCGCATTGTGCGGACGGCTTCATCAACTTGTCAATCAGAACTCCCAAGTCTCTTTCCTGGGAGTTCTTTCCAAGTACAGCCCCAGACATCCTGTATTCATGCATGAGATTTTTTTTGTAGAATGTGCTTAGACAGTTGTGCATATAATTTCTAATTAATGCCATTTAACAGGTGTTAATTGTTAATTATCAGCATTGATTGGCTTGTTATATACTACTACTAAACATTTTTATAGCACTACTAGCTGTACGCAGTGCTGTACACATTATATGCAGGTACCTATCCCTAGTGGGCTCATAACACTAGCCAATACTCATTTTGATGCCTCAAATGTTAGACCTGTTTCTGGGTATAGTTGACCTGCTAATTAGAAAAATGGCACCAATTTTCTCCTATCAGCTCTAGTTTTTGAGATGCAGAACATGTGCCATATACCACTCACTCTGCTCACCCATTAAAAAATCAGGATATTTTAATGTAGTGTTTAAATTAATATCTTTTAAGCATGAAGGAAGCATATTAAAAATTAAAAGAAAAGTGTAGAACATGAAAGTCTACTTATTTCATACCAACAGCACAAGTTTATAATACAAACTTTCCAGTCATTTGACACACAAGAAGCTCCTTTTGTAATACGTCCAAGAGTGGACAAGACAATCCTGCACTGGATTCCAACAATAGTCTGCCATCATGTGTGCATCCCATCCTCTTTGGTATCTGGCTTCCATTGCTTTTATGTCTTGGTGAAATCTTTCACCTTGCTCTTCACATGAGTCACCAAGGTTCTCTGGAAAGCGATCTAACTGACTGTGCAGATAATGGACTTTAACACTCATGTTACAGCCAAGCCTATTGAAATGAAAGAGCATATACTCTACCAATTGTCTGCTTTCTTATTGCCAAGAAAGATTTTCACAACAAGAACAAATGAGGACCAGGCACATGATTTGATTTCATTCATTGATGCTATGAAATGTGGGTCATTTATAAAGTGTCTGGTCTGTGGACCATTGAAAATTCCTGCCTTCAGTTTTTCCATGGTAAGTCCAGGTAACATATGTGCTATGTATTCAATGTACGAACCGTCTTTATGGCCCTTAGGTCAAAGACCAGTGCCCTAACTGAGACTAGCCTTTACAAATTGTTTCATCAGGCCTAGCTTTATATGTAGCGGTGGCAGTATAATTCTATCTCAAGCTACCAAAGCTTCATCGATTACATTTTATCCTCCAACCACCATATATTCCCTTGGAAGCTAATCTTTTTTTTTGCCCAATGTTCATGTTTGGCTCTACTATCCCAAAGGCATAAAACTCAAGGATATTTTATGTAATCACTTTGTTGACCAAGGAGAAAATTAGCCATTTCTTCAAGTCTACACAAATCACCCATTGATGTTTTTGGTAATTTGTCTTTTCCATGACTAAAGAGATGGTTTTGTACTCTTCTTTCATCCTGGTGGAGCGACTGATTGAAAAAGAACCATAAATTCAACCATATCTAAGAACCTAGAGCTGATGTGGTCTATCCAATGCAAATTTCTGAATCAGCACCCAAAATAACCCCAGGAACAGGTCAAACACCCAAGACACTGAGGGGGTAAGATGGTGACTGAGCAGCATGCATGAATGAAGGCTCTGAGGGAATTCTGTTTTCTAAATTTGCTTCAGATCTTACCTTTCTGATGCCCAAAAGAAGAGGGAGGCAGAGGGTTATCCTTCCACTCGTTCCTGTAACTTCATCGCCACATCAGACTGTAATTACAGGTTTTACAGTCTCTTCAGTGACATTGGGCATTTCTGCTGCTGAGCTTTGGGAAATGCTCAGCTTAGACAGCGATCCTTTGCTGAGCCCGGTAGGACCTGACCCACCTCCTGCTCCTGGAGAGGTTGTTGGGAACCAACTACTCATGGAGGGCCCTCGGAATTCGCCCAGAGTAAGTGAAATGCTACCAGCAACAAACCCGGGGAAGGGAAGTTCCGACGCCTTCAGCGCTGCTCCAACCCAGTGGAGGAGATGCACTGACGTCGAGTGGTGAGGAGTTCAGAGGAGTCTTGGGCCCAGTTGTTGTTAGAGGGCCTGAACAAGATCAGTCCTTCATGCCCGCACTCAAGCCACTCGTCATTCACCCCGTAGTTACACTTGACTCTCCCTGGGCAGCAATCGAGAATCTCCATTTGGTATGTACTTTTTTTTTTTTTTTGAGTTCAAAACTGTTTATTAAGTTTGCAAGTTACAAAAAGGAACAGAAATAAAGGATAATACAGAAATACAGAATATAAATTCAGGATGCATATCACAATCAAAAACAACTGATCTGTGCCAATTGGATGAGAAATTGCAGGATCAATATACTAGTATACTAGATACAGAACAAAAAGTGAGCACAAACTTACTACTCATGCCTAAAGAGCAAGATTGAAGTAAAGAACTATTAAGAAATCAGGCAAGCAGGAGTACAGAAGCATTGAAATGCAAGGGTTAGTTATTACAATATTGAAAGAGAGGTTGCCAAACAGCAAGAAATCTTACAGCGTACACTTTTTCATACTTTCCGGTGAGGCAAAGAGCGTTCCACCACATATGGAAATCTAGTTTAGTAAAATCTTTCCAAAAGAACAACACAGACTGCAGAGCCAGGGATATCATTACAGTGAATAGACGTGTCTTACCAACATGTATGGGGATCGTAATAGCTTGTGACATTGCAATAAGAATGGGATAAGTCAAAGAAATCCTGAGGTCTAAGATGTCGCTGATGGTAGACCACACTCTACTCCAATAATCCTGTAGTAGCAGACATGAAAAAAGCAAGTTCAAGCGTACCAGTCGATTTAGTGCAAGACCAGCATAAGGAGGACATGGATTGGTTTATTTTATGGGACAACACAGGAGTCCATACTGCTCTATGAAGAAGAAAGAATGTGGATTGTAGAAGAGAAGCTGATCGTATAGATTTGAAGAGGGTCAACCATAAGGCCTTCCAGTCAATAGCATCAGAGGGTAGGTTGAGGTCCTTGCACCATTTAAATTCCAGTTCCAATGGTTCCAAGAACTCAGCACTTTGAAGGAGATGATATCACATGGATGCTTTGATCTTCCCTTTGGGTAAGGAGCGCAGAAACAGGAGTAATCCGGGTTCATCCGACTGCGGACTATCTTTAGGCAGGGAATGCTGTATACAATGTAGCAGCTGGAGCCAACGAAAGTATTGCGACCCTGGCAGGCCCCAAGTGGATGAAAGATCTGAAAAGGACGACCAGGTTTCCGATTTCCTGAGGTCACTCACTAACCAAATGCCATAGTTCTGCCATTCACGCCAAGCCACAGGGGCTCTGGGATCTTAAACATATCATTATTCCATAATGGTAGCGCTGAGGAGTCGATCCATCTTGATGTAAAGGTAGAGTCTGCTCCATCTACTGCTTGTTTATAGGCTACCAAGATTTTGTCAAATTTGTCCAATTTAGAGAGAGTGATGCCAGCCAAATATCTAATCCGACGTTTCCCATATAATGCGCATTCAAGTGGGAACCAGACAGGGGCGGTCGCAGGATAGCGTGCTATGGTAACCCATGAACCACTGTCTCAAGATGAAGGCATAATGGTATTGCAGAAAACAGGGAAAGTTAACACCTCCCAGGCTACGAGACGCTTTCAGTTTGGCCAAAGCAATACGGGATTGTTTGTTCTTCCACAAGAATTTCGTAAGCAGAGAGTCAACTTGTTTGTAGAAGGCAGGAGGAAGATAGAAAGGTAGCATGGATAAAATATAGTTTACCTTGGGGGCAATCATCATCTTGATTGTTTCAATACTACCCCACCAAGTCAAGGATAACGGAGACCATTTAGCAGTTAAGTTCTTAATGATACCCAGTATGTGGTCCATATTGAGAGTTACAGTTTCATCAACACTCGGACCAAACAGAACACCCTAATATTTTATGGAGGTAGCTGACCATTTCACACCATGGGTAGTAATTTCAGTTTCCACTGCTGGACAGTTGATAGGCATCACCTCTGTTTTATTCATATTGAGTTTATAGCCTGATACATCTGCGTACATCTCTATGTCTGAGAGCAAAGAAGGGAAAGATGAAGGTGTGATATACAACAATATATCGTCGGCATAGGCTGAAATTTTAAGTTCCTGTTCATGGTCTTGAAGTTTGAAACCAGCTATGCCCAGTTTGTTGCGAATCTTCTGTATCCGTGGTTCCAGCGCAAGGTCGAAAAGTAATGGCAGTAGAGAGCAGCCTTGCCTGGTACCCCTGGTAGGATGGAATGCTTCTGATAGGGAACCATTGATAAGGGTTCTGGTAGTAGGCTTGGAATATAGGACTTTGATTTTATTGATAAAGTCAGCAGAGAATCCATACCAAAGAAGGGTGCGAAATAGAAAGGGCCATTCGATACGATCGAAGGCTTTCTCTGCATCTAATCCTACCGCCAGTAATTCATGTTTCTGGTTGTGTGCTTGAGCTATGACATGAGAAAAGATTCGTGTGTTGTCACTAGAGGAGCGACCTGTGATAAAACCACATTGTGTCAGAGGAATGAGTTTGGTGATGACACTTTGTAACCTATTGGACAGTAGTTTTGCATATATTTTTGCATCGACGTTTATGAGGGATAATGGTCTGTAATTAGCTAGTTGGCGTGGATCCCTGCCTGGTTTTGGTAACACTATAATGGTGGCTTCGGTGAAAGAGCCAGAGGCCTTACCCATAGATATGAGGTGTTCAAGAAATGGTAGATAGAATGGAATCAACACGTCCTGAAATTCCTTGTAAAACTCCACCGTCAACCCATCAGGTCCTGGTGATTTCTTGAGGCCCATGGAGTGGATGACCAGTGAAAGCTTGGCAGGTGTGATCGGAACATTAAGCCGTTCATTATCCTCCTCATCCAAGGAGGGGTGAGGGATAGGAGCTAAAAACTCCGAGATCTTTTGTGGGCATCGAAAGTCAGCAGTATATAGGGATCTGTAGAAAGTCATGAAAGCTTGAAGATGTCAGTGGTTTCAGTGATTTCTGCTCCTGAATCCATTTTGATCGAGGCGATGTGTGATTTTTCCTCACGTTTTTAAGGAGGTTAGCCAGCAAATGACCACACTTGTTGTTTTCAGCGAAATAAGATGCTGATTGTTGGAAGATAGCATGAGAGGCATTGTTGCTTAGAATGGAGTTATAACGGAAGCGGGTCTTATTCAGTCGGAGTAATAGGTCAATGTCGCATGGAGTTTGTTGGTGTAGAGCTTCAAGACTTCTAATTTCATCTTCCAGAATTTTTTTTCATCTTTCAATTGTTTATGTTTGTAAGCGGTGTGATTAATTATGATTCCTCTAATGAAGGCTTTGTAAGCATACCACCAACAAGACCAAGAAGTTTGTTCAGGGGTATTAAGCTGAAAGTACTCTTGAGTTCAGGACCTTATCAACTCACAGAACTGCTTATCCTGTAGGAGGGCATTATTGAAACGCCATTGTCGAGGTATCTGGGTTGAGGTCAGACTTTTAAGTTGGATAGTGATGGCCGCATGATCAGATATGATGATTGGCTGAATGGAAGCATCAGTGATGGAAGAATATATGGAGTCACTTACCAAGAAAAAGTCAATCCTCGAGTATGATGAGTGTGGAGGAGAGAAGAAGGTAAAGGCCTTCGTGTCAGGATGTAAGAATCTCCAGATATCCAGTAATTTGGCATCGGTGATGAGGTCCTGTAGAGCGAACCATGCTTTTGATTTTTTATAATTGCAATTTGATTTCCTGTCCTTAGAAGGGTTTAACACCAGGTTAAAATCACCAGCTACAATCAACTTGGCTGTGACTTCTTCCAATAGTGATTCAGTGATGGATGAAAGAAGTCTGGGCGGTCTAGGTTTGGACCATATATACTGAGCAGGCAATATCGTTCTCCTGCACTGCAAATCGTGACCTTAACCCAACGCCCATTTAGATCATTGCAGGAGGATATGATGGATATATTGCTGGTTTTCCTAATCAAAGTGATTACACCACCTTTCCTATCTATGGCAGGAGAATAATAAGGTGGTAAGGCCCATGGGGGGTATACCTTGGCTGAGGCAGAATCATCCAAATGGGATTCCTGTAACATGATAACATCAGGCTTGCGGTCATCAAGATAGGTTAGTATTTCTTTCAGTTTAATTTTGTTGTTCAGACCCTTTGCATTTAAAGAAATGATATTAATTGACATGGTAACGATAGAAAAAACATCTGAGCATAAGAAGTGGCGCAGATTTATAAGGTAGCAAGTAAACCAGTCTAGTACAGTGAGAACAAATGCTAGGTAAAAAACATGCCAGAACAGAACTCATAAAGGTATAGTGATCAAAATCCAACAATACACACCATGAATTAACTAGAGTGACAAAAAGGTCACATCCATAGATCAACTGTGCGGCCGAGGGAGCCATAATGGCAGAAAGATCCCAGAGCACCCTCATCATTGATTAGAATTCAACATACAAACATATTTAACAGCAATGCAGAACATGGTCAGGTACTAACAATGTTATGAAACTATTATAGACGTAGTAAAGAGACTATTTCAGTAAAGGCATGTGAAGCACTCATCTGCTAAACAAGCAGCTACAAGGCAATCAGAGGAGCATGCATTCAAACCTGATTGATTGGGATAGAATGTAGCTCAATAAATGATGCCAGCTCATCCGGGTTGACAAAGTCCTTAGTTGTATTATTCAGTGTCACTCTCATGCAAGCTGGATAGAGAATACCAAATCTGGCATTAAGAGACTTCAGTTGCGGCCTGTAGGATAGGAGCAGTTTGCGTCGCCAGGCAGTAGTCTTGCTCAAATCAGGGACAAATAAGATGGTGGAACCCTCATGTTTGATTGGAGCTCTGATCTTTGCACGCTGCATGATTTTCAATACATGCTGATATCTAAGCAGCTTGAGAACTACAGGTCTGTGGCGACGGTCTCCTGCAGCAGCAGAGGAAGGGACTCTGTGGGCACACTCGATTTCTAGCTCCCGCTGGAAGGTAAGGTCGAGGAGTTGGGGGAGCAAAGATTCCAGATGTTTAATGAGATCTCTGTCTCGGCCATTCTCAGGGAGCCCCAGAATACGAATATTACATCAACGGGACCTGTCATTACTATCCTCCAGGTCCCATTCCAGAATGGCAATGCGATTTGACTGCCTCCGAAGCTCAGCCACTTGCATCGTGGTCACGTCCATTTTGGT